>NW_017729034.1:68082599-68095498 GCF_001723915.1 Gavialis gangeticus
CAGGGCCTTAATCTGCCCCCCCTCCCCTTTTCCCCTCCACAGACTTACCCACTTTTCCCCTCCCAGACTTACTATCTGTGTGCCTGCCCCTCACTCCCAAGCCACAGCCCCACCAGCCCTGCTGCTGCCTCTCACTCCTGACCCACAGTTCCCTGCATCCTGTCAGGGCATGCAGGAACCCCCACCCTAGGATCCAAACCTCCCACACACACCCACAGCCTCCCACACTCTCACAAATTCCCACACATACCCCACAACCACCCCCCAACGATTCAAAGTAGCTGCATAATTTTGCATAATTTGAGCTTTTCTGCACATAAGTTTGAGTTTTTAGCAGTGCAATTAAAATCACAAATAATTGTGACTAATTTTTAATAATTTGACAGCCCTACTAGGAAGTAGTTGTTGAAGAGGGATTTTTACTCTTCCATGGAACTAGGTGAGCAACACTGCATTAAAAAAATACTGACTGTTGAAACTATATTTTTTCTTATGTATATAGGTAATTTGTGGTAACCTTTCATTTCACTTCTAGTTTCTGAGCCATTAGGATTGTACTGACCTGACCCTATATTTTGAAGACATTTTTCAAATCAACTTAATTTGTTTAATAATTGCTGAAATGCTCTTACAATTTCTTGCAATTCCAGGTACTGGGATGCAATAAAATACAAGGCTCCTATTAAAATCACAAGATTTTGCAACATGAAAATAAGAGACTGTTTCTACATATGTTTTAGTAGGCTTGGAGTATTGTAGCTGCGAGGGTCCAGGAAATATGTGAGAAGCAAGACTACCCTTGCTTCTATATATGTTAACATCAAAAACTCCCAGTATAGCATTTGCCTGTTTCTCTCTGGGGATGTTCTTAAGCTTTGAAAATTTGCAAGGTGGGAGAAATGAATATAGTGCAGGATCAAAAGAAGCGTGTTAAAGTATAATTCCTCTTCCGACCAGCTCCTGATGTTTCATGAAACCCCCTGAATGGACACCTCCCCCCACTTTTCCTTTGCACCTATTGCTGCTCCTCAAGCACTATCTATGTACCCTAAGTGGAGGGGTACAATTAGTGCATGTGAATAAACTCCAGAGCTTATTGCTCTGGAGTTTTTTGCTCCCCGGCATGACACTTGAATGTGCACCCAGGAGTAGTTAACTATGGAACAAGTAGCCCCAGAATTTATTAATGCACAGCATGCATAGCACAGTCGGAGCAGCCCCAGCTGGTAGAGGGCCTCTGGGAGTCAACCCACCAGCCTGGAGCTGCTCCAACCGGACTCAATGTGCTGCAGAGGGCTGACTAGGGCATAAGGGTGCTTCAGTGTGGGGATAGCCAGCTGGCCATACTGAGGCACCCTTGTGCCCCAGGCAGCTGGGTCAGAGTCTACACATGCACTGCTGCGCATGAAAAAAACTCTTCAGTAGCATAGTACTTGTATGTACAAGTACTGCCCTGCTGCAGAGTTTATTAGTTTCCTGCACCCTAATTAGGAACATGCAAACTGCTGCTCACCTCTGCCTCACCCCGCAGGACCACAAGGTCTCCAGTCTCCTCCATAGACTGGTTGGGGCCCCAGGTGGTGCTGTGTGGCATGGGTGAGGACACCATTGGGCCTCCCACACCGGCTCTCTGGCCCTCTGCATGACTGTCCCTGGATCCCTCTGCATCACTGGGCCTTGACAGCTAACCGCGGCACCTAGCAGAGGCACGGTGTGGGACTAGGAGTCTTGCAGTGAGGCGATGCCACATAGCACCTCTGGGGTCCCGGCAGGCTGCTGGGGTTGGATGTGGGCAGCTGGAGCTGGCCCCGGTGGCCAGGAGCAGCTGGGCCCAGGTGCTGTTAGGCCTGGAAGCAGCCTGCAGCCCTAGGTAGCACAGCCCTGGCAGCCATGTGGCACTGCGGTGGCCAGCAGTTGCCCCAGACTTCATGCTCTTCTGCCCCAGGACCCAAAATGCCAGCAGGCTTTTAAAGGGCATGTGGCTGGGCCCTTAGACACAGTCTTTTTCAGATAAATATACTAGCATTTGTTGTTTTTAGGCATGCAGAGTATTTTCTCAGGTGGTATCTGGTTGCTGTTGCTTTTGATATACAGCCTGCTGGAGCATGTTTGTTCTGAAAGGCTGACGCAGGAAAGCCATCTTCTAGATCCTGAAGACAACGCAGAAAGCACAGCTTGGATATGCATTCAGCAGCAAAAGCTTAGAAAGGTTTATTGTCACCAGATAGCACACTAGTTGGTCTGATTAGCAGTCAGTCCAACTTGGTAAAGCTTGTCTTTAATGGGTAGAAACACCATGTGTTATTCATGCTCCTCTAGGTCTCTGAGGGACAGGTCTCTGAACCACTGTATTTATACTTGCATGCTCCCCCCACCCTCCCCTGTCTCATGCCAATTCTTATTTCTCTCCCTGTTGAGATGTTCATCTCTACTTGTTTTCCTTGCCAAATTTATGCACCTGCACTTGTCTCATCAGTAAGTTCTAACTTTTACATTTGTCCTCATTTTTTAGCTGATTTTTTCCCCCTCCAGTGTCTTTTTGCTCATTAGGGCATTTTAATTTTTTTTCTTTCTTACTGGGTCATATAGCAGTCAGGAGGCCTCTTTCTCCCATATTGCTTTTTGGCACCATATCTTAATATAACTTAACATAACTATGGCCTAGTTATGTAACTGGAATTCCTACAGCATTATAAACTGAAAGGATGATCATTAATAGTTCTTAAGTCTTCTATTTGTACTTGGGGAGGGACAACTGAAAATTCTGATCTCAGTTTTCATTTCCCCTGCCTCTTCTAGATAAAAGGCATTGATTTGATTTTTTTTTTCTGCAGGTCCCACTGAAGCAAAGCAGTTAAGCACACACTTTTAAATACTTTGCTAAATTCCAGTCCTATCTGCCTATTGTTCTTCCCTTGTTGGTTTCCAGATCAGTGAATAGTGTCATGTATATAAATAATATTTGCAGTTACACAGGTTGGATAGTAACGCATGTGGAATATCAAATCCCATCAGCTTCAGAACATTAAACCATCACTAAGTTAGCAGTGGAGCTGGGAAGAAATTTCTTGTATAAACTGTCCATTGCAAGGAAGTTCTCTTTAGCATATAGTAATGACTACTGTCATAAGGGCAGGAGTAGATAGGTTAAGGTACTTGCAATGTCTCCAGGGGCATGAATGTAAACCTCATTCCAGTCTTGTGTTAAACGCCATTCTACTTAGACATAAATGGATGCCTGAACATTCGGACAAGGAAGACAAAGGTGGCTAGATGCATTGCTAAACACAACATGCCACACCACAACACTGTGGGACACTGAATACACAAACTGGCATGCCTTTAACCTAGTGTTTCTCAAGCAGGATGCCACAGCACTCTAGGGTGCCCTTAAGTCCTTTCAAGAATGTTGCAGGGTGACATACAATATTAGCACTGTTAGGTGTGTAAATATGATTCACAAGATCAAACCAGAGGTTTCAAATAGGAATCCACAGTGTTAAAAACATGCTGACCTGTTAAGTCTTTCTGCATTCCTTGCAATAAAACAATTGCTCTATTATTTTTCTACAGTCAAAAAACAAATGGAAACCCAGAGCTGGCATTTTCCAATGGGGTGCCTTGCATCTAAAAAGGGTAACTAGACTTCGGTGGACCTTCAACCTTTTTAATTACTACTATCTTAATGATAGTATATAAACTCTGTACGCACCTACTTCAGAATTCTCTGAATGCATACTGTCCTGTCTCTGCACTTGCCAGAAGGGTCACATATTTAAACAGTTGGTGTCCAGGAAGAAGGTAATCCTCTGCCAAAATCCTCTAAGAGTCCCTATGTGATTGTCATGCTGAGCCACAGGCAGCCAGATCTGGTAGTCACCCAGGGTTAGGAGAAGCAGCCAAGATCTGAGGAGAGTGTATGTAGTTTGAGTATAGGGAAGCAAGGAAGCCAGATCTATCTCGGAAACAGAAGCAGAGATCCAGAAGGTTGAGCAGAGCGTGAGGTCAGGAAGCTAGTACGGTCAGGCATCCAAGAGATTGGACCAGATTCAAGTCAGGAAGCCAAAGAGTCAGACTAAACTTGTGGTCCATGGACAAGCTGTCAGATATCTGGAAAAATCTACCAGAGAGCTAGTAGCCACACAAGCCAAAGATGCAGCAACCTAAGTACAAGGTTGAACCTTTTAGCCCATATATTTCTTCTTCCCGGTCAGGGGTTTATAATGGAAAAGGTGAAGGGTCAGCTGACTCTGACTTGCCACACCAGTGGCAGTGAGTGGATGTGTGGCAAGAGCCAGGTGGAGGGTTCTGGCCACCTGACTCTGCCCTAGTGTGCTACTGAGGAGGTGGAAGACCAGGGTGAGTGGCTCTGACAAGCAGGTCAAGGCCATGGCCCATTTTCACAGCATGCATAACATATCCAAGCAGGATCAGACCCTTCATGAAATACAGTTGTGACTACTTTCTTTTAAAGCAGGACAGGACAGGACTGTGCTACTCACCTTTCATATACTTTTTTACCCAAATCCAAAATTACTCTGAATTTAAGATAACTGCCCAAAGCTTAGTTTCTGTCCCAACCACCTGCCTCACCCCAAACTACCTGCTTCCCCCCAGTATGCGCATGCTCCAGGCCAGCCCCTGTGGTGCCTGTACCCCTTACTGCCTTGCTCCCCACTTGCATCTCTCCTATCTGCCCCAACCGTGTCTGTTCCCTCTGCTTAGCATTCCCTGCCACTTGGCCCTGCTCCCGCCTCCCTCCCATGCCTGTGCTCCCTGATGTCTGCCACTCCTCACAACACCTCCATCCGAGGCACCTGTCCCTGGTCCTGCATTCCTCCTGCACTGCCTTGTCCCAGCTGCCTGCCTGTCCTGTTTAGTGCTCCCACTGCCTAGACCCTCCCCCCCACCCATCACCACTTACCTTCCCCTTGCAGCTCCAGGTCCTCTTAGAGCCCCACTTCAGCCTGGGCCAGGGAGCATGAAGCATGTGCTACCTCCTGCCTCAGCCCAGCCACACTACAGCTGCTGGGGTGGTCGCAGCTTCCGCCCTATCACTGGCCTTGGTTGAACCTGCAGCTGCAGCGCCCCACCCCTGAACCTGAATCTAAGATGAGGGGCTCTTTCCACCCTCCCTAACCCCTATGTTGAATGAAAAAGAAAACCTTGTCTCAGATTTGAGTAAATATGATAGTACACTACTGGTTACTACAGCACTTGCCACGAAGCAAGAAAACCAAGTTAAATGACCTTGTTCAGCATGAAGGGACACAAATCTTTACCTCTTACATCGCAGGAAAGTTTCTTAACCTTTTGACTACAGAATAGGCTGGATGGAGAAGGAGGCAATCTCCATTCCTGATGTTGAACTTGGTCTAATCACAAGCTGCTTTAATCACAAATATTTTACATATTAGATGGGCACCACCACCTTCTCTTTTGACTGTGTTATACAATAAAATAGGGAGCTTCTCTCAGCTTTTTTGCTATGTTTTGTTTTTGTTTATTTTGGCTAAAAATATTCACAAACCAGTTTTTGGAAAAAATGACCTGAGATTCCCAGACTCACTTGCAGGGGAATGTAGAAAATGTTGGGAATTTTACCACAAAGCTATTTCACTGAGTGGTTATACCTATAAGGATGTGAGTTCAAGCCTTGTTCTGAATTTAAGTAAAGTTTATTTCCAGTTGCTGTCAAATGTCAGGTTTAAATGGATAATTAATCTTTTAGACTGAGGCAAAGATGACTGGATGTGATTGAGCCACATCACACACTAGAATGTGGTCGACTAAGCTTGGCTTAGCCACAACACTGATATGCCACTTTCACCTAGGTGAACTTCTAACTCCTGGGCTTTGTCTAATGATTTGATCTACTGTGCCCAACATGCATCTAATAAATCTGAAGTTTCATTTTCTCAGAAAAGATATAGAAGCTTCTAGTTGCTGCAAAGATGTAGGAACAATATCTCACTATCACTCCAACACTGCCTGGCCTTCTTTTCTGAGCCTCTCTTGCAAGGCAAAGAAATTCCTATCGTTTCCTCTACTGTCATATGTAGCTTTCCTAAGCAACAGCAGCAGTAATATAAAACTGCCAAGTTTCTTGACAATTTCCCACAGAGTTCTGAATATCAGCTGCAAAATTGATCAGAATCTTGTTAGTATCAGTTAGCTTCTGCTGATCAAAGCAATGAGTAGTTGTAAATGCAATGGTTTCGTCTGTCTGCAGACAAGGAAGACAGTACCACGCTGTTTTAACATTCTGTTAAATTGTTAAGATTTAGAAGTTATCTTCATATTCTGGTACCATGACAGCTAAAACCTTAAGTTATTTATGCCTACCAGGCAATGCTTCCTACTTGCTGTAAATTGAACAAATATTTCAAGCCCTGCTAAAACTCTTCAATTTCTGGACTAAATTAAGCATCATTTATATACCCCTGGATATACAAATGCATGCAAATATCTATGTGAATTTAATTTGTCTGGAAAGGAGAAAAGGCTTTTAAAAATTAATCCTTAAACTGACTGAAGTGGTTATAGTCTGTTGTGCACATCTCTAGAATTAAACAAGTAGTAAGATAAACCCCTCTCCTTTTTGTCTACCAAGGTCAAATATACGTACTTTGTTTTTATTAATAAAGAAAAGTTGTTTTAAAAAGACTTTACAAGAAGTGGATATATTTCAGTGTATTCAGACTGTGGGGAAATACAATGGGAAATAACTTTGACTGATGAGCTACTAATAATTAATAGAAGGAATGAAGTTACCATAATAAGCGGAAACAAAATGTGTTATTAATTGAAGCAGATTTTAGATGATAAAGATGCAGTATGTAGACTAAATAGAAATAATGTTACCTGGCATCTACAACCCCATGTGTCTGCTGAAGGCTAAAAGAGTGTCATTTTGGGAGCTTTGCTTGGGGGTTTTTGGTATGAAAACAGGATAGGGAGATTGTTTAGAACAGACTACTGTGGCAGGGCACATGGGATACCTGCCATTTCAAGAGGTCAGGCAGTCTATGAAGATGCTGGCAGGTGCAGACCAGGGCTAATTGGTGGTCAGCTGACCCAGGGAGCCAGAAGGTGAGACTAAGCCTGATAGAGGGAGTCATCTGACTCATGCTGGGCTTAGAGCAGGCATAAGCCCAGGCCCTGAGAGAAGCCAGCAGTAAATTTGGAGCCTGTTGAGAAAATGCCACCTCCACAGGCGGGCTGCAGCTCCACAAGGTCAGCTTGGAGAGTACAGAAGCGGTGTGGAGGTGCGCGGAGGAATTAAGGGGAGGAGGAGGTTCTTAGAGACCCAGGGAGGGGCCTGGAGCCCAGAGCGAGAGGCTGAGAGGGTAGGACCAGTGAGGGTCCAGGAACTTCAAAGGAGGGATAAGTGAAGAAAATATCAGTCAGGACGCATTTGTGAGGCATGGGGCATGGTATAGGGAAGGAATGGAGCCATGCAATTAGCCCATACAGCAGTGACCACAGGCACCTGGGCTTCTTGCAGATATTGAAAAAGAAAAAAAAAAGTGCTTTACCGGAAGAGGCAGCACATTACTTCAAACTGGATCTGTAGCATCTGCATAGATTGGGCATTTCAGCAGGGCTTTTTGGCATTTTTAGCTAAAGCTCTTAATCAGCTATTAAATAAAAGCCCCACTAAAGCACCCAATCTCTATAGATGTTAGGCAAGCTGGGGCTAACTGATGTGCTGCCTCTTGTGGGCATGTACTAGGCTCAGCGTGGGAGCATGGCCTGTTTAAAGTACCTTTTGTTTTTAACATCTGCAAGTAGCTCTGGTGATCATTTGAAAGAGCAATTTGGGAAGTCCCAGGCAGCCTCTCTCATAAAAGTATATGATATCAGGACAGGACGGACAACTGAAGGGTGACTGCCCAGAAATTAAGGGCTGCAGGGACTCCAGGGGCTTCACGGCTACCCCTGGAAGTTTACCCTGCCACTTCTACATCAGTGAATCTCAGACTGCTGTGAGATTCTTTCAAGGGTGATGCAGGATGCCATACAATATTAGTACTGTTAGTTGTGCACATGATTCACATGATAGACCCAGTGGGCGTTTATACACATGCTCTGGGAGGCGGGGGTTGGGGGTGCTTTAATTATAGTTGGTCTAATTAAAGCATCAGGAGCATCATGTTTATCAGCATCCCTGCACTGAAAAATGGCAGCAGGGACACTTTAATTAAAGCTTATCGAATGAGCTTTAGTTAAAGCATGCCCAACTGTCATTTTTCAGCACAGGGATGCTGATACACATGACAGTGGATTCTGCTGGAGCATGGTAGTTACCACATTCCAGCACAGGTACTATGGATTATGATGTGCTGGAATCACAGCGTGTCAGAGCAGCCTCAATGTATGTGGATAGGTGCCCAGTGATTTCAAACAGGAATCCATAGTACCTACTGAAAACACTCTGACCTGTTGTGGTCTTTCTGAGCTCCTTCTAACAAAAGGCTTACTCCATTGTTTTCCCATTGTAAAAGAAAAAGAAAAAAAAGAGTAGAAGCTAAGAGCTGTCACTTTCAGAGGGGTCCTAAGGGCTAACAAGGGGTGCCTTGGGTCTAAAAAAGGTTGATAATCATTGGTCTAGATATGATAGAATACAATCTAATCATGTAACAAAGTATACCATAAAAAATAAGACCTTAAAAGTGAGATTAAAGCAGTGGTAGAAAGTTTAATAGTTGCCAAAGTTGAGGAAACGGAGACAAGCAGGATGTGAAATCCCTCCAACTTTTCCAATATGTTGTTCTGGTACATTAAAAAGATTTATACATTTACATTCACTATGAATGACCTTAATGAAACTAACATGCATTCAATTAAGTGCCCATATTTGCAGGAGTGTAAGCCTACATTTTTACATTTTTACATGCAGTCTAAAGGAGGGCTTTTGGACATTGCCATCTGGTAAGTGTTTACTACTTATGTATTCTAAAATTCTATTATTAAGCCATTTCAAAATGAAGGAAACCCACAGATGGCTGAAACCTTTCTTTCTTTTCATGTTGCTTTGTTGGATCTAATCTAATACCTGCTTAAGCCAAAAGGACATCTTTTAAACAGTTGAAGCATATCATTTGAGGCTTTACAGAATGGTAATTTATGATCAAAATATAATAATGTATTTTTTATTAATGTTGCCACTTATATTTTTAAGAGTTAAATGTAAAAATGAAATCTAATTATGGAAAGCAGTTTTTTCCTTCCAAAAGCTGAATTTGTCTGATTTAACTGTAAATATTAAATCACATACATTGTGTTCTTAGTACTATATAATAAAACGTTAGTGCTAGGAAGAGCTTTGCTTTTAATTACTGTTGGCTGTAAGATTATTTAGGACCTCTAGAAAGGGAAAATGTTACTTATCAGGTATTTTCTAGAACAAAACGTTTTTGTTTATATTTAAAATAGACTTGCTCATGCTTATTTGTCAATATTTGCTGTATATAGTGAATTCCAGAGACCTGTGAGAGAAGCCTCTAGCATTTCTTTTTCTTTTCCCCAGGAATACAAATATAAATTTAAAAAGAGAAAAAAAAGAAGACTGTTATATACACCTTGAATTGTACCCACAAGCAAACAAAAAGCCAGTCCAGAGATTTGAGCACAGATGTTGTGTACTTGTAATAGCTCATTCCACTTGCAAACTGAGCAGCTGCATTCTGCACTAGCAGAAGCTTTGATTTTTATTTATTAAATTTGATGGGAGCAATCAATTAAAACAATTATAGCAAAAAAGCTTCATTACAAACACAGGGCCCAATTCTGGACTCTTTACTGATGGCAGCCATCCCAAGATCTTCAGTGGAAGTGTTTCTCTAGGGATTATTAATGAAAGTAAAGATTACTGGATCCACCCCTAGGTCATCTTCATCCCAAAAGCTATTAGCTGGAGAATTACATCCATTTTCAATGTACTATTCACAAATACTGTGCGAGCTATTTTTGGAAGTTATTATTAAAAATTGTATTTTTCATTATCTTCATGGTTATTTAGTGATGTTCAACTGTTTCTTTCCCTCACCTTTTCCTAGGGGTTTGCTAAAAATACATTGGGTTAGCTATGTTAACTAAAAATACACACTTAGTACCATTACAACATTATTCACCTGAGGCTCTGAAGCATGATCTACTGTACATCTCCTGTCCCCTGTCTCTCTGGTCACCACTGGCCCTGCCCAGGCCTTGGGAGTCACCTGGGTGCCAGAGACAGATTTTTGCCATATGATTTGACATTTTTCATAATCGCACTGAACAGCAACTTGAGAAGAAAACATTTTTGTGCCATGCTTTTGCACGGTACGATCGAGTGCATGCCCTGTGGATACCCTGGCCCTCCGACGCAACCTGAATGGCCGACGCAAAACAACATCGTGCCACAACGGCGCCGACCTGATGCATTACGAAGCTCAGGAGCAAACCCTCTGGAGGGGACATCTCCTCCTTCACATGGGCTTTTCCCAAGGCCTGGAGGCTCTATCAGTGACCGCCGACCTCCACAGACAGACCTGCCAATCCCACACAACTTTGTGTCAGGCACTGTCCCCAACGCTCTCTCAATACGTCTTTCATGGGCACATGAAACTAAACCAGAAGTGCTCAAACTCCTTGGCCTGCGGGCCGCATCTGACCATGGGGCAACCCTTTGGAAGCCCCAGTGAACACTGCCATTGCTCTCCCACTGCCCAACCTCTGGTCCCGTGGGGAGCATGTTGGCAGGAGGCAGAACCTGATGGGCACACCGCACAGTCGGGCAGGTGAGCAACGTACCACACTGTTCTTCATCATGGCCTTGACAGTGAAGCCATCGCTGACCTGTGGCTTGGCTTTCTTGGCAGGCCCCAGTGGCAGCTGCTGTTGCGGGGGGAGGTGCCATGCTGGCTTCAGGGCACAGGCGCCCTGCTGCTCCACCACCATCTCGCCCCACACCTTCCTAAAAGAAATAAAAGGAAAATAGGGATGAAAAAGGAACCTGGGCAAGGGTTACATTCATTGCATTTGGAATAAATCTAAGTAATTGTACATTAAATGAACAAAACAGGGATGAGAAACATTTCAGCCAGATGCAAAAAGAAGTCAAGCCCCCCCACCACAATGGGATGTCCCTCCTACCCCACCCCACTCCAGAATGGGACGCTTCTCCCTCTTCCTCCCCCCGCCCCATAATTGGATGCTTTGCCCCCCTCTCTCCCTGCCACCCCCACAATGGGATGGTCCACCCTCTTCAAGAATGGGATGTCCCCCCCCGCCCCACAATGGGATGCTCCCCCCCGCCTCACCCCGCGGGGGCTCGCGGCAGGGGCGGCTGCGCGCGGGGCAGACGCTATAACCGAGTCCGTCGCCAGCGCGCGCGCGCTTCCAGGGACGCGTCCCGGTTGCTAGGGAACGCGTAAACAACCTGCAGGCTGGCCGCGCGCGATCACGTGCGGCGGCCGAGGGAAAGGGGGGGAGTGGAGGTGTCAATTCGCGTCGATCACGTGACACTCCCGTGAGAACTACGCTCCCCAGCGTACTTTGCGCGCCCTCCCTTTCCCAACCGCCCCCTGAAGTAGCAGCAGCACCAGCAACGACTCCGACTGCGCAGGCGTACTGTGACTCAGCGGCCGGCAGGGCGGAGGGCGAGGCTTTGTGCAGCGCGGCCCCTCCCCCCCGCCCCTCACTGCGCCGGGGCTATGATCGGTGAGTGAGTGAGTCCCGGATGTAGCGCCCCCTTTTTTTTCTGCCCCCTGTCCCCAACAGCCACCACGACGCAGCGCGGGGCGGAGCCTGTGACGTACCCCCCTCCGTCATGCACTGAACACGCCCCTCCACTGACCTTCAGTGTGCCCTTCCCCCCTCATGCCCTTGGGGTCACGTGGGCCCCTGTTTGTGCTCACCCGTAGCCCAGCCCCACCTCTGGGAGTCACCAGGGTGCTACTCCTGGCACCCTGGCTCCCTGAAGCAGGTGGCCTGTGCCATGGCCCTCTGCCATGAGAGAGGAAGGGGTTGGCTGAGCAAGGGGAAGTGTAAGATGCCCCAGGCATTAGGTACAGCTCTGAGCCCAAGCTGGAGGTGAAGGCCTCAGGGTTCCCAACCCTCCAGGATTTCCGTGGAGTCTCCAGGAATTGGATATACATTTCCACAAGACTGCTTTGAGCACCCCACAGAGATCAATGATAGGGTGCTCATTCAAATAAATAGGAAATGTTGAGTCTGATTTACGCAGTAGTCTAGCGGGTCTTTCATATGTAACAGTAACGTGTGTTGGTCTTCCTGGCCTGAAGTCTACACACCGTAATCCATAACTGATGCATGCAGGCATGTTCATGCTGTGTGTCATTACGTCATGGGATGAAGCCTCTCAGATTCAAACAGAGTTGGCAACCTTAGACGGTCCCAATATCTTTCTCTTGACCCTGGGGTCAAGTCGTGAAGACCCAAACTTCTCCCCCATCCTTTTTTTCAGATTAGGGTTAACCCCCTCCAACCACAGTGCTGGCACAGTCTCTTCTAATTAACTGCCCCCAGCTTTGCTGCAGTGCATGGTTATAAATACTGGTGACAGCCATTGGGGCCATCTTGATCTTCCCTTGCTCTGGTGTTACTCAGGGTTCAAATTACATCAAATTTGATTCCTCCAGGGTTTTGAAAAAGCAGTTGGGCTACCCACAGTGCCATATTAATGCATAGGCAAACCAGGCACTTGCCTAGGGCTCTAAGTGAAGAAGGGGCCCGGTTGTGCTTATTTTACATTATAATTACTGAGTGAAAAAAAGTAGGGGCCCACGAGTTTGTTTGCCTAGGGCCCACTAAAGGGTTAATCCAGCCCTGGCTGCCCATCACTATGCTCTAATAAAATTGGAGACTCCCCCTCTATGCGGCACTGGTCAGGC
>NW_017729034.1:68095705-68097999 GCF_001723915.1 Gavialis gangeticus
CCCCCCCAAGGTTATGATTTTCAAATTGTACAGGGGGGCTCTCATCTCCTATGCGGAGGACTCAGCCCTACCAAGCTCCCTGGTAATTCAGACCCTGGTGTTACCCTTCCTGGCAGCAGAACTGAAGCAGGGCAGTTGCCTAATCTGGGTAAGGTGCTGTGCTGATCATCCTTGAGGGCCCTGATCTACTTCCAAATTAAAACTGGATAGAAACCAATTATATTGTGGTTTCCTATTCTCAAATGCTAACTTTGAAGCTGGTTTTCTCTCTTTAAAGCAGGGTAGTCATTTTTATCGTGTGCTCGTTACTTGCTGCGTGTGACTGGTCTAAATTTATTGCAGGATTAACTTGTTAATTCTATTACTTTGCATGTCTGGCCAGTCTAAATTTATGTTGGGTAACTGTAATATATGTAATTTTATAGCGGGGGCCTGAGTTAGCAATGTGCAGCCTTCTGATAGCATGGCCATTCAGTCGTTTCACTGGCTATAATTCCCTTTGGAAAGAAGAGGCAATTTATCTTTAGTATTTCCCTTCCATCATTGTAGGGCTCCACCAAACACAAAAGCCACCTTTTCCCCTTACTACGTCTCTTTCCCCCCAGCCTGTTTATATGTTACAATTTTAAAAGGTGCAAGTATCTCACATTTCTGAAGAAAGGCTCAGGAGTTAGTTGCTTGAGGTTGTGTTAGGGTTAATCTACCAAGTTCTTTATTGTTACTTAGTTATTTTGCATTCATAGGATATGACTGTAGAAGAATGAAATATATAAATTGATCAGAAAAATCTCAAAATGATTGTTATATTCCAACTGTATATTGGTTTGTAAGGCTGTGCAAAACAGCACCAATCTGTTTTGACCTGAGTTTCGAGGTTTCGACAGAACAGCATTTTGTTTTGAATTTAATTTCAATTTGAAACCACTGTTCTGTTTTGTTTTGTCAAAACAGTGACACTGTTTCAATGCTGTTTCAACATTTCACCCATACGATATAATGGGGAAGCTTGAAACAGCCTCTCTTACCTGGCAGGCAGATGGGAGTCCGCAACCCTGAAAGGGCTGTGGGGGATGTGCCAGTCCTACTGGGGCTGCGTGCCTGATCTGCCTGCCAGATGAGGGAGGGAAGCTGGGTGCTGCCGCCTGGGACTGGGGAGCTGGGGAAGGAAACTGAGCCTGATCGCTCAGTTCCCCTCCCCAGCACTATGATCAGGCTGGGGAAAGGAACTCAGCCAAGCTGAGCTGAGTTCCCTTCCCCAACGCTAGGATCAGACTCCTTTCCCCAGCCACATGGGGCTGCAGAGCCGCTGGGAGCACAGCCATTGTTCTCCTCTGTCTGTCACCACCTGGCTGCTTCGGAAGTTTTGAAATGTTTCGACTAGCCTTGTTTTGTTTCATGGCTGTTTCGAAGCCCTTTGTTTTGATTTGATTTTTCTGTTTTGAGCTCGGAATGAGTCAAAGCAGTGTTGAATTGAAACATCCGGTGAAAATTTGCACAGCCTTATTGGTTTGGTTTTTTTAATGAGCAATCACATAGGCATTATATATTCTTATCACCAGAGTGTTCTTATGGCAAACCTTTTCAGAGAATGACTACAGGTTCTCCATGTCAGTGGATCCATAAACTCATGGAGATTTTTATTGACTTCAGTTAAAATTTTGCTGGGGGGTTTGTCCATATTGTCGCACTAGGTTGGAGATGCCCAGGCATGGCCAGGCCGGTGGAGTTGGCACCGACAAGGACATGGCTTGAATTATATCAAACTTTTTATTTTTACTTAATAAAATGCACAAAATACTTTGCTACTACTACTTCCCACGCTAATCTCAATGACTTACATATATAAACAATTAAAACAATTACAAACAGTTAACAACGGGGAATTGTGTCCGTTGGGTCACGAGGTTCAGGCCGAGGCCCCTTGTGTTCAAAACCACGAGCGGTCTTGGTGCGGCTGGCCTGGGCCCTAGTCTCAGACCTGGTCAACGGCTCATAGAGGCTATTTAACAGTTAGGAAATTAACAACAGGGAATTGTGTCTGTTGAGTCATGAGGTTCAAACTAAACTCCCTTGCGTTCAAAACTACCCTGTGAGTAGTCTTGGGGCGGCTGAGTTTAGTTCTAGTCCCAGACCTGGTCAACAGCTCACAGACTTCAAGAGGCTATTTAACAGTTAGGCTTGCATGCTTACCACAAAGACAAACAGGAGTGGCTTCATGGCTGGGGAACGCTAGTCACTTCGCGGAGGCCTGAAAAACCGACCTGAGATGGCTCTCGGGGAGGGGCGGCCCTGGC
>NW_017729034.1:68102999-68105760 GCF_001723915.1 Gavialis gangeticus
GGAGTGGCTTCATGGCTGGGGAACGCTAGTCACTTCGCGGAGGCCTGAAAAACCGACCTGAGATGGCTCTCGGGGAGGGGCGGCCCTGGCGGGTGATCAGTCTGCAGGCTCTTTGACGCTTGAAGTTTCGATCCGAACTTCCCCTGCCAGGGCTTTTCCCGTGACTGCTTTCGTACTGTTAGGCTGTAGCGTTTTATTTCCAGCAACCAATCAGTCGTCTTTTCCCTCAGCAATTTGTTCCTGGTGACTAATGGTGTGCCATATTAAAACTGGGCTGCAGTGTTTTGTTTCGACTCACACCAGCTATTATTACCCTGTAATACCAGGCCGATGCGTGGAGTGGATGGAGCAAGCTCCGAGTCTATCTCCCAGTTCTTTTGTTTGTCAGGCAGTTTTGAGGCAGGTGATCTTCTGCTACGTGAGGGTAGCAGACGCCACTCGTCCAGAGGCCTTTGCATCGAGGCCTAGCACACTGCCGACTTATAACACGACCTGGCCATTCATCTGAGTGTGCCCGTGACACACATAAATGGCAGCGTTACAGGATAGGCATGTTTTATTTTCCCTTTGAAGTCAACAGGACTTTTCCCAATGCACAAAATTAAGCATGTGTGTAAGGGAAGAATTGTATGTCACTGTAGGTGCCCAAATGGCAGTTCCCCAGCCACACAACTGCCATATTTGGTGTTATTTCACAAACATATGCATCTGCATGACTACACAACGTGCACAATAGGCCATGTGCTGGTCACGTAGGCACATGGTTTTGTATTCCCATACTTGGGTGTAAATCCCAGAATTATGGTTTGGCAAAAATAAGGAAAAGGAGGAACTGTTCTTTAAACCTAATAGCTGGGTGATCAGGTCAGAAGCCCAAGATGCAACAGATCCAGGTTCTAGGTTTCTTCCACCTCTATTCTGCGGTAAGCTATCCTATATTTTCTGTTTCTCTTCCTATGAATATTTTTCCAGGCCCTGGATCACTTTTGTCACTCTTCTCTGTATTTGCATTATCCTGTTTGAGATGGGGTGACCAGTACTGTGCACAGTATTTCAAATAAACATTGATTTATTTAATAGGTTTATAATAGTCTTCATATTCTTTCGTACCCCAAGTTTTATACATCCTAAAATCTTGTTATCTATTTTTGAATACCATTGAACATGGAACAGAGATTTTCATTTTGCTGTCTGCAGCAAAACTGAGATCACTTTCTTGAGTAGATACAGTTAATTTAAAATTCCAAGGGTGCATAAATAATATAGTCAATTTGAATCCCTGTAAGGTATATGAGAGACCTTTATTGAAGTAGCAACAGACCACTTCGGTTAGAAATGGGTTACCATGTAGCCCAAGGCTTCAAAGATGAAATTTTATTTGAACTATACTAAAAAGCATTAATTTGTATGTGTTCATTATTTCAGTAGAGAGGTTATTCCCCGAGGCCTTCAAAATATGCAAATATATTTATTTTCATTTGTGTGACATCTGTATTAGGAACCCCATATCAGGAAATTCATTATGTAGTGTATCAATTCACCAATAAAATATCTGTGGACTAGCTAGGTTCTGTCCTACAAGCTTTCTATGGGGCAGACATCTGGGTAGACCTACACTGAAGTCATGAGTTGTTTCCTGAATTTTAATTCTTGGATACATCTTTGAAAGTATTTAGTAAGGTATATAGCAAAAGCAGTACTTGTTTAATACAGTTAAAATAAAGGACAGCGTGTCACCTGTTGTTTTACCTTTTAAAATGAGTTGCAATACTTCCATTCTACACTTGTCCTTTCCTGTATTAATATTCATTTTTATAACTTTGCAGTATATTCTCTATTATAATTTTATTATGATGATTGCGTATATATTTAATCATTTCAATAACCTTTTCAAAGTAAATAAATATTAAATAATCCAATTTTATTTAAAGGGCCATTGAAGTCATTGATTGATGGAAGGCAGCATTTTTCCTATGAATAACTGATTGTGGGGGCAGAGTGTTTGCCTCTTCTGTATTTGCACAATAACCCAAGCATGTGAACTAAGTCTTAATTCAGAATTCTCTGCTTCAGGAGTTAAGTATTTTACTTTCTTGCCATTAGACCAAGTCAGTACTTTGACTAGTGAATGCATGTGAAACAATTTGTATTGATTCCTTCCACCCAAAATGTTTCTGAATTTTACATGTCATAAGACTTCAAATTTTATGACTGGATTAATTAGATTTCAGAATTTAGGTGAGTTTTTTGCCCACTTGCTTTCCATCCATCATAGTCCCACACAGTGCATTTGGTGTGTATATGTTTGCACATTTAAGTTTTCTGTGTCGTTTGTCTGTATATTGCATGGTAAACATAACATTCTTCAAATATATAAGGATAAGAGAGTGGGGTAATTGCTATCTGTAGTTCTGTGAAGAGTTTTGAACCCAGGTCATTATAATGCAGGTCTCGGGAAGGATTATAGAAAATACTTCGTTCTTTCACGTATAAAAGCAGTAAGCAGTTCTAAGTGCATGTGGCAAACTTGTCCTGAAGCATTTCTTGAGGAATCACAAGGAAGCGTTAAATAAATACTTCCTTAGGCTATCACACAAACAAAAAATCTTTAGCCCACATATGTGAATTCTGCTGTTGGAGGGAAAACGTATGAGATCTTTTGTGAGATATAAGGTAAGTAATTCATAGGTTCATAGATGTTAGGGTCAGAAGGGACCCCAACAGATCATCGAGTCCAACCCCCTGCATAGGCAGGAAAGAG
>NW_017729034.1:68106317-68108091 GCF_001723915.1 Gavialis gangeticus
ACTCATGTTCATCTTGGAGTCCACTAGGACTCCGAGATCCGTTTCTGCTTCCATGCTACCGAGCCAGTCATTTACTAGGCATTATGTGTTCTGGACATTTTTCCTCCTTAGGTGCAGTACTTTGCATTTCACCTTGTTAAATTGCATTCTGTTGTTTTCTGCCCATTTGTTCAACCTGTTCAGGTCTGCCTGTAGTTGTTCCCTCCCCTCCGGTGTGTCGACTTCTCCCCGCAGTTTTGTATTATCCGCAAACTTGGACAGAGTACACTTCAGTCTCTCATCCAAGTCACTGATGAAGACATTGAAGAGTATCAGTCCAAGGACCAAGTCCTGTGGGACCCCACTACCCACTCCTTTCCAGGTTGATACCAAGCCATCCACTACCACTCTCTGGGTATGACTCTGTAGCCAATTTGCCACCCAGTGAACTGTGTAATCATCCAAGTCACAGCCTCTTAACTTGTTCACCAGTATGGGGTGGGATACCATATTGAAGGCCTACCTGAAGTCTAAATAAATGATACAACCCCTGCTCCTGTGTCGAGGTGTTTTGTAACCTGGTCATAAAAAGAGACTAGATTAGTCAGGCATGATCTACCTGCTACAAACCCGTGCTGGTTTCCCCTCAGCATAATTTTTCTTGCTGGGCTCTCACATATATGAGCCTCAATAATCTTTTCAGAGACTTTGCCAAGGATGGAGGTGAGACTGACTGGCCTGTAGTTGCCTGGATCCTCCTTCCTTCCCTTCTTGAAAGTAGAGACCGCATTGGCCCTTTTCCAGTTCTCCGGAACCTGTCCCGTCTGCCACGAGTGCTCGAATATTCTTGCCAGTGGCTGTGCAATGATATCACCCAGTGCCTTCAGTTCCCTTGGATGGAGCTCATCCAGGCCTGCCGACATAAGCACATCCAGTCCTTCCAAGTGACTCTGCAACATCTCAGGGTCAACGCTTGGTAGTCTGGCGCCCAGCTGTTGCCTCTCTACAATCCCATTGTGAGACTTGTCTTGCCCCTCGTTTAGGAAGACTGAGGCAAAGAACTCATTGAGGAGTTCAGCCTTGTCCTTCCTGTCTGTCACCAATTACTTTTGCCCATTTAGTAGTGGTCCTATTCCATCCTGTGCCTTCCTTTTACTCCCTATATATTTTAAAAATAATTTTTTGTCATCCTTAACTTGGGATGCCATCCTCAGCTCCATGGTAGCTTTGGCCTTTCTAACTGCCTCCCTACAACTGCAAGCTGAGGAGGTGTACTCCTCTTTATTAATCTCTCCCTGTTTCCACTGCATATATGCCCCGCTCTTTGCCCTCAGGCTGCTCTGGATTTCTCTGGTCAGCCAAGGAAGCCTCTTGGCCCTTTTCCCCCTTATCAGGATCGTCTCCCTCTGTGCCTGAAGGATTGTTTCCTTAAGGCACAGCCACCCTTCCTGGGCTCCCATCTCACCAAATCTCTTACTCTGCAGTGCATCATTGACTAAATGCCTGGGTTCGCTGAAGTCAGCCTTCCTCAAGTCTAGCACTTCCACCCTACTAGTTACCTTACCCACTCTATGCGTTATGATGAATTCTGTTATTTGGTGGTCACTGTCCCCCAGGTGACCGCTGATCTGCAGGTCCCCTACCATGTCATCCCCTGCTGCCAATACCAGGTCCAGTAAGGCATTCCCTCTAGTGGGACCATGTACCTCCTGTGTCAGGTGGAGGTCCTGTACACAGGATAGGAACCTGCGTGAATATAGTTACATATTTTAAGTTGCATTGTATACCTCTAATT
>NW_017729034.1:68113091-68119217 GCF_001723915.1 Gavialis gangeticus
TCTAGTGGGACGATGTACCTCCTGTGTCAGGTGGAGGTCCTGTACACAGGATAGGAACCTGCGTGAATATAGTTACATATTTTAAGTTGCATTGTATACCTCTAATTCCAGTCTGTTTCTGGTACTGTCCACCGAGTACTTTTCCAAATCAATTGGCTTTTGGAAGGAAAAAACCACTGGAAATGAATTAGGAATTCCAGAAAGAATTAGAGTATGTAATTTAAGAGATCTGCTTAATTAGATTAATTATAGAATGCCCATTCTTTCTGTTAGTTGAGACATTCTGAAACAGGCTTACTTTTTCAAAGGTACTTGGATATACTGTATTAAAAAGAAAATAAGAAATCTGGACACAATTTCTTTATAATGACCATTTCCAAAGTACCAGCATTTTGTATAAATAGATCCAGCACCTCAGCTAGCGTAGATCAGCCTATCTTTTATGATGTTAGTGGATCTAAACAGACTTATACCTGATGTGGATCTCTCACGTTAACAGCAGTGTGAACGGGGTTCTATCCACATTAGACTGAGATTTAGGAGAGCTGGCTTCTATTTTCGGCTTCTGCCAGCCCACCAGTGACCATAAACAAGTCATTTACCTTGGTATGTTCTCTGTTAAATAGGAAGAGTTATGCTAATCTCCTTTGTAAAACTTTCATTTACAG
The DNA here is from genome assembly GCF_001723915.1 of Gavialis gangeticus. Taxonomy (NCBI): domain Eukaryota; kingdom Metazoa; phylum Chordata; order Crocodylia; family Gavialidae; genus Gavialis; species Gavialis gangeticus. Next base: position 68,113,760 of record NW_017729034.1, read on the forward strand.
ATCTCTATAAAAAGTAGGTCTTACTACTGTTATTGTCTGTTATACAATGATCTCTGGGCAGTTTACAAACATCAGTTAGTTTCATAATGTTCTTAGTAGGTAATTAAGTTAATTAAATCCATCTGACAAATGGCTAACCAAAGTCAAATAAGTAGTGAGGGCACAAACAGAACACTAGAGACTAGTCTCCTGCATTATACTATATCTCTTTTATGGTAAATTCTCTGTTAGTATGCTATAAAGATTGGTCAGTAATATAATAATTGGAAGTAAGTGAATGCAGTGTAAAAGTATAATCTTATGGATAAAAGGTTTGGGAAAAACAGCTGTGTATAAAGTAAGAAAGATGTGACATAAAGTTTGGTATCAGTTTAATATCAGATATGTTCTCTGTCTTCAAGACAATATTTTGTGTTTGCAGTGGACTCACCAAGCTAGTGCAGGAATAAAAGGGAAGTACGTTCTGATACATTTTCAATACTAGAACCTTCATCATGAGTAAAAACACAACGAACTTAAATCTAATTTTAGATATGTAGATACTCACTGGTGTGAATCTTGAACAATCCAGTGTTGCCCTTATCTATTAATTAATATTTAACATTTTAAAGATAACCAGTAAAGCACATCAACATAAGACTAGCTTCTTTGTGTGAGCTTACGCATACCTACACATTCATTTATATGGTAAGGAAAATGTTAAATCACATTGCATTGAGATTATTAAGTTTGTTATGATTTAAGTTGATGTAATTTAAAAGGCTTTGGCATTGAAACCTGAAAATGTGCTTTCTAATGACAGTGTAAACTTTCCTTGTTTATTGCTATGATATAAATGACAGGAGAATAACTATACTCACTAGCCACTGTAGCAATGATTATCTTTATGGTGATTTGAAATTTTGGGAGAAAATAGTGTTTGATGACTTTTTGTAAAGAACTTTTAGCTTAATATTGTCTTCAGAGTGAGGATTGGTTAGATTTTTCAATGATATGTTATACACCAGAAGGTAAGCATCTAGTAGGATTTTCAAAAGTATCTGCCAGATTAAATGACTAACTCCCTTTGAAATCAATGGAGGTTAAGTGTCTAACTTGCATAAATTCTTTCAAAAATCTCAGGAGATGCATACCTACATATTTAATGCATAAGTATCTTTGAATGTCTAGACATATTTACTTCATCAGATAAATTTAAATGGCTTACTAGTCAAAATATTGACTTCAGAATTCTAATTTTCAAGGCTTGCCTATTTAGCATTCACATTATCTAAGGTTATTGTGAAACCAGTTATCTGTTACAGTATGCTTAAAAATACTATGGTGCCCTTATAAAACTCTATGTATTATATATCACAATATGTAAATCCATTTTGTCTCCAAAGTTTCAAATGAAACTTTAAAAAGTTCTCACTTTATAGTATTTCATATTAATGAAAGCTGAACTTATAAGGGATGACTACTATTTTGTGTTAGCTTTTCTGTGCTTTGATCAATGGAAATTATTTCTTACCTGCTGTTTCTTTAGTGTTTCACTGTGGCTCACTGCTTATTCAGTACTGCTGTTTTAATTTGCATCTAATAAAGGATATCTATCTATCTATCTATCTAAAAAGGAATTTTATATATCTATCTAAAACTCTGCAGTTTCTTTTTGTTTGTAAGTTTTCTGATATACACTAATATCTTGGTTATGTGTTTGAGCAACCTGATTCATGCTTCACTTTATTAGGTTACACTTCATTATCTGAATGTGCTGTATTTTTGCAACCTTGATTAGGGAAAGCATTTGCTCTTAATAACAACAACAAAAACAGCAAATACATTATTAATAATGTAGATAACATGCATTTCATTATCTACCAACATTCTTCTATCTTCTATTTGCCTACAAATTAAATTTTTTAATAACTGTTGGTAAAATATAGCATATAGAAAGGGTTCAATATCCAGATTTCATAAATTGTCCATATTTTAACTTATGACAAACTAACTGGAGTTTGTTCTTTCACATTTCGTATGTAGTTAAGGAATTGTACCTTGAATTCCAGAAATTAAAAACAGAAGTAGGGATAATCGATTAAGTATTTTTCAGCAGTCTAATATAAGCTGTACATTTGCAGATAGCTTTATTTTGGGTATCTGATTTAAGAGCACTTATATTTGAGTCTGATTCTTGAAGACTTCACAGAGTTTAAATTTGGCATGCTTATATCCCTCATGGTTCAGTAACTCATTTTTAAACATATCTTCCCTACTAAAATGTTATGTAAATCATATCCTTTGAACTAAAAAAAAGTCAAAGTATACCTGGAAGGATGTGGGTAGTGAGGTCCTGCAGGGCTCGGTCCTTGGACCTGTACTCTTCAGTGTCTTCATCAGTGACTTGGACGTGGGTGTGAAGTGTACCCTGTCCAAGTTTACGGATGATACTAAACTGTGGGGTGAAGTGAACACACTGGAGGGTAGGGAACGATTACGGGAAGATCTGGACAGGTTGGAAAAGTGAGCAGAACACAGTAAGATGCAGTTCAACAAGGCCAAATGCAAAGTGCTGCACCTAGGGCATAAAAATATCCAGCACACCTACTGGCTGGGGAATGACCCTCTCAGCAGCACAGGAGCAGAAAGGGATCTCAGAGTCATAGTGGACTCCAAGATGATATGAGTTGTCAGTGTGATGAAATCATCAGCAAGGCACTTTATCGTGACAAATACAACCAAGGAAGTGATATTTCTCCTCTACGCAGCATTGGTTAGACTGCAGTTGGAGTACTGCATCCAGTTTTGGGCGCTGTAGTTTAAGAAGGATGTGGATCACTTCAAGAGGGTCCAGAGGAGGGCCACTTGTATGGTTAAGGGTTGACAGGCCAAGCCCTATGAGGAGAGAATAAGGGACCTGGACCTCTTCAGCCTCTGTAAGAGAAGGCTGAGAGGTGATCTTGTGGCCACCTACAAATTCATTAGGGGGACACAGTAAGGGATCAGAGATGCTCTGTTCACTAGGAAGCCTCTTGGGGTAACAAGGAACAATGGTCACAAACTGACAGAGAGCAGATTTAGGCTAGACATCAGGAAGAACTTCTTCATGGTGAGGGTGGCCAGAATCTGGAATGGGCTTCCAAGGGAGGTGGTGCTCTCCCCTACTTTGGACGTCTTTAAGAGAAGGCTGGATAGACGGAGTGTGCAGAGAAAACGCTAGTGTCAGATGAGTAGTACCTGTGTAGCAAGATAGAAGGCTTTGGTTTTGTAGCAGATTCATGATCATGTTAGAGTAGTTGGAAGCCATTCCAAATATGGTATTAATGCTTATGCTTACATAAGCCTGTGCATTAAATGGTAGGACTAGAAAATTGTGTTTTAGCATATCCACTACAGACTTCTTAAACAGTAGTTCTGATTTGATTTAAATGACCTCATGCAATCTTGTTCACATTTTACTATTTCTGTAAATTTGAATTTTGAGTAGTTGGTGTTCATCCCAGACCCTCAAAAGTTCTGGAACCCACATCACTTATTGAATGAGGTTCAATGAAAGAATGATAAATACATCAGTCAATAGTATTACAAAAGCTAAGAGTCAGTTTATACACCAATTATATGAAGATTTTGGTGCATTTCTGTAGTGTGCCATAAAGTGAGCCACAGAGGTGACTCCATTATTTACTACAGAACTCCTCCGGACCTGAATCCAGACTGGGAAACAAACATCCTAATCACACAGTCTTGCAGTTGTGTGTGTGCATACGTGCATGTGCATGCGCGCGCGCGCACACACACACACACACACACACACACACACACACACACACACACACACACACACACACACACACACAGTTAAAATACAAATAAACACGTTTATCTGGTTGAGTTGATTAGCCAGTTATTTATAAGATTTACCTAGTAATTTGGGAAGGAAGCACTCTAGTTTTGCTGTCACCCCCAAAAGAATAAGGCAGTATCAATCTCAGTGCCAATTGTTACTTTCATATCCCTGCTAAATAGTTGATATAGGCAGGGCCAAATGGTTGAAGTTAATGCTCAGATTACATCTCTAATATCAAAGCATCCTGCCCAAGTTATGGTTGGCCAATCAATAGCCTGTCTGTCCCTAACCTCCTGACATAAGATTACGTTTGATGTTCCAGCAGATGGAATAATTTGTTGCATTTAAGATGCAAATAAAAGCTTTATGTGAAAATAATATCCTATCTAACATTCAAGCACTGATTTACATGTAATCTTTTAGACAGTAAGGTTATTTAATTGGAGACCTCTTTCAAATGCTTAAGAAAATATTCTGTGGCGCTACTGTCATTAAGGTCTGTGAGCTGTTTCCACAAACTGCTTCCTGCATATACACTTCAAGTCATCTTTTGTGATTAAAAAATAAGTGTGATAAAATTATATTTGAGGTAGCCCTCCACCAATAATTGAACAAGAAAGTAAAACAGAAAAAAATGTATTTATCTGAATGGCTGTAACAATTCTTGTCATTTCGCTTTGCCTCAGTAGTGGTAAATTACTATAGGGCTGAAAACAGTAGCTTGTGGTTTTCTCATCCATTACTACATATACAGATTTCTCTCACTTTATGTGGGTTCTGTATGTGTGAATTGGCTCTTATGTGATGACTCTTCATACCAAAAATTCATTATGTGTTGGGTAAATTCACTCTTATGCAATCAGTGTGGTGGGAGCCCCCAGTCAGCTGCTTTGCGCAGTGCATTGTGGGAGTGACTTGCAGTCGCACACCAAAATATAGTCTCCTGTGTGGATCTCTGCTCCTCGCTTGTTGTCTGTGGTGTGTGTTTCTGTAGTTGCCATCCCCATTATGACAGTGCCCTGTGCTTGCATGTACTGTCTGCTGTTGGTGAGTTCCAAATTGTCTTGTAAAAGTGGTAGAAATGGGTCTGGGGATTAGTACAGTCAAGGTCTTGGAACTTATCCCTAATTTTTATATTGTAAAGTGGGTTTCCTTTATGCAGATTCAAGTTATGCGCTGTTTTCCAGGAACGCATGTACAGCATAAAGTAAGGGAAACCTGTAGTGAAATTCATATCCCTCTGTGGCTGTCCAGGAGAGCAGAAGAAGCATAGGCCTCTTTGTGAGTCATGGTGGCATTGAATGGTCAGAGACTAGTAAATACAACAGCACCCGTTATAGCAATAGATGAAAACCAAGCAAGTAGTCATATTTCTTCCTCCTTTATTTTTTAAAGCTAATGGTCCAGCCAGTTTTTCCTCCTTGGAACTCCTCAGGAATCCCAGAGGAAACCAGAATCGGCTACTTATTTTATAAAATTACTGGTGTCATGCAGAGTTTCTAGTGTACATTCAAAAAGGCTTAGGAAAAAAACTCTCTTGTTCTTTATAGCACTTGGTCAGTAGTGTGTGTAAAACTAAAGCCCCAAACTGATTTTTTCCTCCTAAAAAAAAAAAAAAAAAAAAAAAAA
>NW_017729034.1:68119333-68136034 GCF_001723915.1 Gavialis gangeticus
TTTTTTCCCCCAAAAAAAAAAAAAAAAAAAAAAAAAAAGTGTTTTGCTCTGGGCAAGTTGAAGTCTATCCTTCTGCATACAATTTGTGTGTCAAAAATGCTCTTCAAAATTATACTGTTGGAACACCTGTGTCTGATGAATATTTTTTAAATGTTTGAATTCAAGGCTGATTTCTTCACTTAAAAAAGAGCTAAGACTTTTAAGATCTTATAGTCAATATGGCTAACATACACACATGGGCTAGATACATTAAAAAAGCTTGAGGCAGTTTTGAACTAACTTAACCTAGTCCACTTAGAGAAACCTGTGTTAGGTTAGTAAACAGAACACAAGTTTGCTGGGGGGCGGGGTATGAGAGAAGGACATGCAGGCTTCCTGCAATGGCCAAGGCCATCAGGTTGAGTGTGCTTCTGCAGGCCTCCCAGCCCTGCCAAGTGGCCAGGCCACCCCAGATTGGCTGCAGGCCACACGCCCCCCTCCTGCTGCTTGGCCTCTGTCAGCACAGGCATTTGTCCGCTGCAGACAAGCAGTGGAGGCAGCAGTGCGGTCTGCTCCCTCAGTCTGTGTATGCTCGCAGGGGGCATGGGTTGGCTGCTGCACACCCACCTGGGACTCCCATGCCTCTCACGAGTGGGTGCAGACCCAGGGACCATGAGCAGGCTGCAGTGGATGGGAAAGCATTCCTCCCCTCTCCCCCATCATTGTCAGGCATTGTACTGACTGCTTTGTGAGAGCCCAAGGGCAAGGCCAGCTGGGTGCTTGGACAGAACAGCTGAGCATGGGGTGAGTTTCAGCATGCCTTCCTTCAAGGAAGGATTAGCGGGTGCTTGTGAAGGGATGCAGGAGGGCAGCAAACCAACTTGATTCGATAGGGGATATGGTACAGAAGTTTGATGTCTGAGTCTGGACTAACCTCATACGAACAAGTTTGAGTACACATTGATCCAGGACTATCTTAGACCAGGTCCTGCCATTTTTAGTCTGGACTGTGTGCCCCAAACCTCTGTAGTTATGGGTTTGGTTTGAATTCTGATCATTTAGTGTGGATTATGTGTAATCTCTGTATTTAACCATAGACTGAAATCAGTTTTACTAAACATGGGATGTTGATATCTCTGGTATCACTCCTATACTGTCACAAAATTACTTGTTCATAGGGCAATACCAAAGGGTTCAGGAGAGCTTTTAGTGAAATGTAGTCTGCAATGAACTAATATCTGGCTTACACATTTCTGTTGGTAGCTCACATATTGATTATTGAGGAAAGTTTCGTAGACCTATTTTTCTACCATCCAAACCAGAGAAACTTCTGCCCCCTAACAGGTGTTACACTGAAGATGTGATTAACTGGTTAATAACAACTTAAGTAGTGATTTGGCCACATGTTCATTCAATTAATGGTGTGATAAAATGTGGGATAAGCAGCACAGTTATTACACAAAATATGTGCAATAACTTTAGAGCTGGTGCCTTTAAATGAATATGTGGTGAGTAGTACTTGCAACCTCCAGAGCCCTTGAAGAGTCCTGTGTGCTTCAGAGGCTGGGAGTGCTGGTTGGGGCTCCCAGATCGGGGAGCTCATGATGCACTCCCCTTGGTGGAACCAGCCCACACGCCTCTCCAGCTGTTTGGAGTTCCCAATCAAGGGAGCACATGGAGCCTTTGGCTGTTATGCACTCCCATGGTTGAAAGAGCCAGTCAGCTGATCAGGGTTTCCAGCCTGGGAAGCACATGCTGCATTCCCTGGGCTGGGAGCCCCAATCAATTAACAGGTACTCCCAGGTGGGGGAGCATTATCAGAGCATACTGCACTAGCAAGTAGCAAGCTTGGCTCCCTGCATTTTCCCAGCTGCAAGCCCTCATCAGGGCTCCCAGCTGGAGGACCACAGGGAGCCAAGCTTGCTACTTGCCCATACAGGTGTAACCTTGGATTCACCTGCTATATGGTATGTTCGGATCTGATGCTTGATCCCACAGTCACACCTCCTGCTGTGCATGTGTAGCATTGGCAGTTAGTGCAATTGTTGGGTTCACATTTCAGATCCCATAGCATCTTTAATTTAATGTCTCAGCAGCTTCTGGTATCCAGTGGGAAAGATAAATGAGAGATGATAAAATGGTCATATTTAAACAGGGCATGTCTACACAAGATGCTGACTGTGTAGTAGCTAAATAATACCATGTAGTAGTGCATTATAGCACCAGCAGTGCTAATAGGCTACTGCACAGTATTATTAGGCTACTGTGCAGTAGCACCACTTAAAAGGGGTTTGCCAGTGCTACTGCACACTAACTCCACTTTCTGCACATTTATTTAGTGCTTGATTATATAAGTACTAAATAAATGTGCAGTAACCACTGCACAATAGTGTCGCATGTGGACATGTCCACTGTGTAGTATTAAAGGCTAAATTATAGGTCTTTTAATTGGGAGTGTAATTGGTAAATGTATTTTTAGAGAACTTTGTATATGTGAAATAGTATTGAGTGGATTGTGGTCATTAGTTTTTAGTTGATTAATTTAGAATCAGATTTCTTAATTAGTAATACAGTGACACTTTCAAATACAGCTAAAATAATCACAAGTAATGTCTTGTGCTTCCTTTTTGATACAGCTCCTGACCTTGAATCTCACTAAAGTCCTTTTATTTTTAGACAAAAAATAAAGGTGTTCAGCCGAACATAAGGCTTTAATTAAGTTAAGTGCTTTTGCTTTTTAGAGTAAGAATTGAAAGACATCAATACTGTATTTCCCTCCTAATGTATCTGCCCCCCACTCTTCCTTTTTTCTTATTAGGATAAAAATATCAAGAAGATAGATCATGGTGAGCAAGTGTGACATACTGGTGCTAATTCTGAAGGTGATGGAAGATATTCTTTGTGGATTGACAAGAATGGGATGATAAAACTTGCCAAAGACCTGTGTATCTAAGCTAATTTGAAAAGAGATTTTCCAGGTGGCAAGAGAAGTTTGAACCAAGCAGTAAATTGCAGCCATGTAATATGTTGCACTATTGCTAATTTATTGCCTAGGGTGTTGGAAGAGGTTTATTATGGTTGTAACAAGGATTATGACTTCAAAAGATAATAATAGATGATTTAATAAGACAGCAGGTGAAGAATCATTTTTTTCAGAGATTTATGTAATCTAGAAGTTCAGTAAAACACTGGATATATAACTTTCCTAGGACACATTGTCACAATGATGTTGTCCCTCAGTAAATAGAAAGTATTTGGATTTACATTTTGCAATTACACTGCTTTCTGTTTTGAGCAAGGACTTATGAAGTTATTAAGATAACCTTGGTTTAAAGTTAAAAATAAAAATGAAAAGGTAGGCATAGTTCATTGTTGATTAATATTTTGTATTATTCAAGTAGCCTATCACAAAACCCTTTTTGTAATTTTCATTGCTTTTCAGATTTTTTTTTTATTTAGATGTGCAAGGTTACATTTAAATACCAATGGAGTGCACAAACAGTCCATGAAATACTAAAGGGAAAGCAAATAAGTAATGAAACTGAGCATACATTTCCTTCATGTAAGTGTTTTGAGTTAATGTCATACAAGTGCATTCTCAAAAAAGGACAAGATTGCAAAGTGCATAACACTCATTGTATATTTAAACAATTACAGTGCTTTCAGTTTGGTCATAAAATATGACTTCAGACTACAAAATCATCTCTAGGGATGAATCCAGAGGGGGTGCAGTGGTGATATAGTCACACCTACCTTTAGCCATGCATTGCAGGAACAGTGAGGTCTTCAAGTTCACTGATATGTCAATGCAACATGTCCTGCTGGGAGCTCCCAGGATCCAGGATCAGTGAGGAACTTTGACCAAACCTTCTTTGGCACCATGGCACATGTGCCATGAGCTCTCTTCGCTGCATGTGTGTCACACAGCCAAAGGGGATGTGACACAATCCTGGATCTGCCTATGTTCATCTCTGATCCGTAAGGGATTGACATGGGCTTTAAATATATGTATGTCTGTATATGTATATATGTGTATATATTTAAAGCCTGTGTCGGTGTCTTACGGTTCAGAAATGAACATGGGCAGATCCAGGATTGCCTCAAATCCTGTTAGTTAAATGTATATAGTAAGTTAAATGTATGTGTAGTAGTTAATACTAGTAGTATTATAGCTCTCATTATATTCCAGACACCATTATGCTAGCCACTCCACAAGCATGGTGGTGGGTGGGGAGGAAACAATATCCACGTAAAAAGCTTACATTCCAAGCATAAAATAAGAGACAACAGATATCAATAGACAGACTGGGAAATGTGTGAGTTCGTGCCGAATTATATAAGGACTGAATTAAGCACAGGCTCAGACCTGGATGTTCAATTTAAAACTTTTATTGTTTCACAAAGTCATAAAATAAGGAGGTCTTTTGGTTCACGAGGTTCCCAAATCAAGCCCTTGCTTTCTAACCCGAAGGCTAGGTGTGGCTGCCTGATTCAGTAGTCTCAGAACTGGTCAACAGCTCATTTTAAAGGAGTCCCTTATCTTTTTAAGACAAAAGATACAAACTGTCTCCTCTGAGTGAGGCATCTAACATAACTTTTCTATTACTTATATATGATAACACGTATACATATGCATTTCTAATTCCTACTCCTATTGGTTACTAGTTAACTCATCTATATTCTACACGCTCTTTATTATAATTGGTTACGCTTCTTATGTTAATTTCTAATAGTCTACTTATAATACTTCCCAGACTTTATCAGCGTGATATATGGTTGTTTTTTGTTCTTGCGGTTCAGCCTTGCATTTCCGTATTTTCTTAAAAAAGCACTGTTTTGCTTACAATTTTTATCATACTGTCAGCATTCTTACTCAAGGGTCAGATGGTGAAAACCAGAATGTCAATCGCTGACTTCTCAACCTCCTTGAAGCATTCTGGGAGTTTTAGTGCGTCGTTAATTATGCTAGGCCTTGCTTAGCATGAGCACTATCTCACAGGAAACAGTAAACAACGATTGCCACCCAATCTGCAATAGTATAAGCGCACCAGAAACCTCATCTTCCAAGCATGAGAGAGAAAGCATAAATGTGTTTGGAAGTTGAGTATGTTGAAGATGGAAAGTGGTATCTCTGGCAGATTGTTGTTGACATTTCTGTATTAAATAAGGTAGTAGGTGAGAAGACAATAGTCTGTGAAAATCTAATATGGTTAACATATACACATAGACTAAATGTTTTACTAAACATGGGGGGGCTGTTATCTCTGATGTCACACTTCTGTTATCACACAATGACCTGTTCATAGGGCAGTAGCAAAGAAAATAGAGAAGTTGTAAAACTCTATTAGTGAAATGTGGTCTACTGTGTACTGACAGCTAGCCTACATGGCATATTTGTTGGTGGTTCACATGTTGATTATTGAGGAGAGTGAAGAACCTTGAAAGTGAAGTCAAGTGAGTAGAGGAGTCAATAAAAGATTTCAAAGAGAGAGGTGACATGTTCAAAGTGGCTAGAAGAATGATCCTTGGAGCTGTATTATGTAAGGATATTAGTGAGGCAAAATTGCGTTTGTCAAGACTAGAAAAGATAAATTTGCAGTAGTCTAGTTTTGAGATGGTGAGAGCTTAGATGGAGCATTTTAGCTGCGTGAATGGATGTGAGAAGCTGTAGCATAGAGATGTACACTGTGATTATGTAATTACCAACTTTGCTATGTATTCTAGCCATTCCCCATATTTTAGTGCAGGCTCCTGATTCTGAACTTCCTTTCTTTTCATTAAATACATTTCTAGAGCCTCTGACAGACATTCATTGAAAGGCATGATGGGATCTGATCTGCATTCTCAACAGTCGCACCTCCTGCCATGCCACTTGCTGATTGGGATCAGCTGATCAAGACCACTTCATGGCTGAAGCCTCAGGGCTGTCCTGATCCTGGCAACAGTCAGTGGATCGATATTGCCCCATGGCTCAAACCCCAGGTGGCCCCTGCCACATGTTCAATTTAAGGTGTGATGGAAACCGGCCACAAAGTTATTACACATATTTTGTCTAATAATTTTGTAGCTGGTTTACTGTTTTATTGTACCGTTAATTACCTGAACGTGTGACTGATTTATGTTTCTAGACATGATTAGCTGGTTAATTGTGTCTTAAGTGTAATATCTTTCTGGGGCCTAGGATTCACAGTTTTGAAGACATTCTAGATTGTAGTTAATATTTTCCTGCATTTGACGTAGAGGTAGGCAATTATTTTGGCTGGAGGGCCGCTTAATGAGTTTTGGTGATCTTTCCAGGGCTGCACAGACACAATCTTTCAGAGTCTTCCTACTGTAACATATTTTAATTTAATTTTACATTAATTTTCTACTGTAACAATGTTTTTGTTCTGGACTTATGCTTTTTGAGTAGTGCATATAGAGGTGATTGCATAATAACCCAAAATAAAATCTTACTTTTGTATGTGTGTGGGTATGTAGGGAGGGTGTATGTGGGGGATGGAGTAGGGTCTATGAGGCCTGTGCGGGTGGAGTGGGGGCATGTGGGGTGTGGAGCAAGTCCTGGGAGCTGGCCAGGGGAGAGGAGTAAGGGTCACATGCAGCAGAGCTCCCCTGGGTGGTGCAGGGTGGTCCGCTCTCCCTCCATCCAGCCTGCAGCTGCCCCTGCAGTGCTCTGCATGGGGCTTAGCCCTGCCCACTCCTACCTGGGGCAGCTCACACTGTGCTCCCACCCGCCCTGGTCTTGGCCAGCTTGCACAGCTTCCCCAGGTACTTCTTGTCTTCCCCCAGCCTCCAGTGGCTCCTCCTGCCTCTGCTGTACTGCTGTGGGCAGCAGGCAGTGTGTGGATTGTGCCGGCTGTAGCAGCCACCAGCAGGCAGCCAAGTGAGTGGAAGGTGGCTGGGAGCTGGAGCCCCATGCACTGAGACAGGAACTGCTGCAGCTTCCCCCCCAGCCTAGCTGGGTGTGTGGTTCCTGGTGCATACCCACAGCTGTCATCATTTTCCCACCCTAACTGTTGCCTGGAGCAGTGCAGCAGGGGCAGGAGAGGAGGAACCTTTGGATGTGGGGGGCGCAGAACGGTACCCAGGTGGCTGCAGCAGAATTAGGATCAGCCCTGCAGGGTATCTGTGAACACTGGCTGGGGCCGGGGTGGGTGGGAGCACAGCATAGGCTGCCCCATTGTGGGAGCAGGCAGGAGGGCACCTGCCGGTGGGCCAGATCCAATCAGTTGGCAAACCAGATCTAGCTCACGGGATGTATTTTGCCCACCCCTGATTTAACCCAAGAAAATTGTTGTTAGGAGGTGTCTACTACCCCATTCATCTAAACGGTTCTTAATGCTAAAATAAAAGTAGAATTTAGCTTTCACTCCTTTGTCAGAAGCTGCAGAAGCTCCCCAAAGCATCCAAAACGCCACTAGCCAATCCAGGTTCCAAAGCTGTTAACTCCCATCCCAGTACAATATGGCCATGCATATTCAACCCACAGGCCGGTTGCTTATTATAAATGGGAAATAAGAAATAGCATAACATGTATTAAATATAACAATAAATAGTAGAATGTACCTGTTTTGATAGATCAAAATATCTTTTTTTTTTTTTAAGTTTTGGACAAAGTTGCTGAAGAATTTCTGGTTTTCTGTCTCATAATACCAAGGAATATAGACTTTGCAAAAGTACTTGGGTTTAGCTGGCTGCAAAGTACAGTAAACAGTTTGAATCTACAACCTTACTCTAAACCAATCTTGAACTGTATTAAAGATTTCATTAGCGGTATACAAGTTGTGTGTGTTTGTAAGAATTAATAGTATTTACAGCAACTAGAAGATTTCCATTTAAGGTATTGTAAGTTTCTTATTAATATTGGAACTGATAGTTTACTATAGCAGACCAATATAGCATCTAGATTTATATTTTACCTCCAGTATATATGTATATATAGTATTGCATACAAAGCTAATGTAACTCTTTCACTAGAAAGAAAAAAAAAGTAAATTGTGCAATACTTTGAAGAGAAAAATGATGTTGGCCTGACCATTTCAAAGGCCAGCTCTAAACTGTGAAATGCAGCAATCTGCAAGTTACCTTGTTCTTTATATTCCATCATATTTGCAACAAATTTTTGGAGAACTGCTAAAAATTACTTATAACTTAGCAATGCAGAGGGGCTGGAGGGGATAAAAAAGGGTATTTGCTTATATGTGATTAGATGTACTGTTATATAAAAGACGACTGCTCAAAGTAGTGATCTTGCAGAGCTGAATTATAGGAATATATGGTTTTATTTAAAAAGCATAGCACCTGCAAATATTTTATTTCTTTACCTTAAAGGAAAAAAATGCTCTGTTTACACATCCCTCCCTCCTCCTATTTGGGACTAAATTTTATATTAGGAAGTATGTACTTAGATCCTGTTAGAAGCTGTGCACATATAACCGGTGACAAAATATGGTAATCATTGCTCTTGTATGTTTATTATGATTTTTCTGCTTGCATGTAAAGTGGTGTTAATGAGCAAATCTTTTTTTTTTTTTTTTTTACACAAAAGTGTGTATATAAAAAATTGACAACCGATAGATTTATGTTATTAGGCTTACATTCTGTACCCAAAAAACTGCCAGTGCCTGATAATTCCCAGAATGCATAGGCAGTAGTAGATGGATGCTTGCTAGAGGTTGAGACCCCCCAACTGGTGCATTGCTGAAAGGTGCAGGCTTTGAAAGCAGCTTAGCAAGCAGTCTTTAAATATAGTAGGAGCTGTCACCCTGTCATTACTTAAATATTCTAATGATGCCATGCTGAAATCTTTGTTTCTTTTTAGGTTGTCAACCCAATTTTGCATTTCATTTTAGGTGTCATTGCTGGCATACATACCTTTGAGCTAGCCATACTCCCTAGGAACAATGGCATTTTCAAATGATATATGTGGGGGAACAGCTCTTGATACAGTATGCTTTATTCCATGTAATAAACAGGATCAGAACATGAAATCTGTTAGAGCCCAGTTCTTAACGATATGGAATCATACAATTTAGCATACTTAACATGATAGCATATCATTATTTAAAACCTTGTAGATACGTAACAATTGAGGAGGCTTGCATCCTCCCTGTACTTTCTGTTATTTCTTTGTTATGTTCTTCTGTTTTGTTTTACCAGTACAGTCTTGTGCTCAATGCAATTATATATGGGTTATGATATGTTTCAAACTGAGGATGATTCTATTGATTCTTCAATCACAACACATTTTATTGGTTACATTTTAATAAAATACAAAGTTTTAAAAGGTAAATATTAATATCATATAAAGCCTTATGTTATTTAGAATAATTCCTTGTTTCTTACCAAATGTACAGCGGGTTGATTATTTGGGTGGGAGAGGTTGGATTTAGTGTTGACCTCCATACATATTACTAACTGAGTTATCAGACTCCCTTTTATCTGTAGGTGAGAATGAGTCTAAGGCTTTAAGTTTCTGGTTCTGAATACTTGGATACCTTGTAAGTATTGGTTAAGTAATGACTACCATATATAGGATAATTTCATGCAGTTTCCTGTATTTAGCTCTTTTAGACGAGGCCATACACACAGATAGCATTTCTGAAGTTCTGTCTTCTTTATGTTATTACTTATCCCTTCACATATGAGAATATAAATATGTGCCAAAGTCTCTCTTCCTCCCCTTGTGTATAGTATACTCTGCACCAATTGAATGCATCATAGGCATACCAGAAATGTGCTTGAATATAGAGACAGATACACTCACTCCTATGCTCAACAGGACCAGATCCACTGTTTTTTTAGGATGTTAGGGTCCTTTGGGATAAACTTACATTTAAATGTCCATATTTGTTTTCCAAATAAACAAAGGTACACAAAATATAAATCTAGTATGAAACAAAAAGATAAATTCTTGATTGCTAAATATGCTACTCATGAGACGAGGACAAAACTCAACTATTCCAATTTCCATTTACTGACAGCAACAATTAGAAAAAAATACATTTAAACAAATCCATACAGGGCACAACCAGATATTAAAATACCTCCCTGATATTGCAAGATGAACAGTAGCATATGCTACCACATAAGTGCTCCATACCAAAGTAATTTACATTTTTGTAAATGTATTTAAACCCCATGACATTACTGTATGCCGTCTTGATAACGTATTCATTAAGGGCTGGCAGAAAGGAAGAATAGTCCTCTTAATTGCAAACA
Organism: Gavialis gangeticus; assembly: GCF_001723915.1. Classification (NCBI taxonomy): domain Eukaryota; kingdom Metazoa; phylum Chordata; order Crocodylia; family Gavialidae; genus Gavialis; species Gavialis gangeticus. The sequence continues at coordinate 68,129,534 of NW_017729034.1, forward strand.
GACATTATCCACATTTATTGAAATAAATTGATTGAAATAGCATATAGAGTCTCATGAGACCTTGTCAGTTGTGTAAGTGGTCAAACCACAAAGGCAAACAATAACAGTGAGTGGTGAAGGTTTCCCAAGTAATTCTATTCAGTGGAAGCCCAAGGGGAAGTAAACCTTTAATGGAAACTTTGTCAAATACATTTATGTAAAAAAGCTTCAATTCATTTTCCCCATCAAAGTTATTATTTATTGATTGTTAAAGCACTATTCATAAGTACTGTGGGACTTAAAGTCAAGAGAAAACAAAATTACAACCAATAGCCTATGAAGTATTCCATTAAAGAAAAAGAACTACATTAAGGAAATGTTAAAAATGCGTGGCTAAGTACTCAGAATTCAAGAAGTGCCACTGTAAAGGTTTAAGTTTGCCCCCTGGTGTGTAAGTCATTACGAGACAAGCTTTAATTATATGGTTACCAATTATTTCTCAACTAGTACAATGTAACTTTTTTTCTTACCTTTGCTACTCACACACACTCTGCTGTAAATTTTACATTATTTTTCCGACACTGTTATCATTATCATAATTGTATCTTTATTGACTTTTTTGTAAAAAATGATGTTTCTTTTTAAGTTATGCGTTTTCATAATATTTCAGTTTTCATATACAGTAAATTGGGCAGGATCTTCAGCCATTGCTTCACTCCCTCTGTGTTGTTATCACAATGTAAAGGAGCTGCAAAATTGCTCTAACATGACAACCATAGATTTCATTAAAAAAGGGATATCAAATGTATGGTCCACGGGCCAGATCTGGCCTGCAGGACCAGCAGGGACAAGTAGGGCAGGGTCTACCACTGAAATCTAGGGAATGGAGCCTCGCTGGAGATGCATGTTGACAGCAGGAGAGAGGGGGCTTGCAGAAGCCCCCACTGTTTGGCCCACAGTTGCATCCAGATCCAGCTCACAAGGAGACCTGTGGTCCAGATCAGGCTGAGGGGGCAGGGTGAGTTTGACACCCCTGCAGTAAAATAGTCTCATCTTTCTTTCACCTATGACATTGGCTTTGCACCACCCTTTCCAAGAATAATGTTGGGGTTTTTTTCAGAAATCGGAGGTCTAAGTAGGTGGTTCACTATCAGACATGGCATTTGTCAAATGTTGAGATGCAAGTTTACAGATGTTAAGGACCATTTGTAAATACTGTCTTCTCTATGTGAACCAAGAAATTAGTACTCTAATGGCTATTATTTGATGTTGGAAACTTGTCTTTCACAAAAGCATGAAATATTTGGAGATCTCATCTAACTGATGTTTCATACAGTTAGATTTTATAGTGTTATAAAGTCTATTACAGTACAGAAAAATACTGTTGTATAAGTTATGATATGATTGATTTTTTTTTTTCCATGGGTTAGCTAAAATAACTTTATTATGAAACACCAAACTCAGGTTAGACCAGTGCTTCTCAAGTTCTTCAGACTCAAGCTACCATTTGATAGTCAAAGCATCCCTCATTAGACACAAGGCACCCCTTGGAAAATGCAAGCTTAGTTTTCACTTTTTTTTTTAAAGAGAAAAATAGAGCAATTGTTTCCATTGCAAAGAACTCAGAAGACCATAACAGTTCAGAATGTTTTAAAACTATGGCTCCCTATTTGAAATCTCTGTTTTTCTTGTGCCTGTCACCCTGGTTGAGACTTATTGAGTTAGACATTTGCTAGAAATTTGTAATGTAATACCCTATTTCATAAATCAGGGATGCTAGTTTTCCACGGGGGGAGGGGGAAGCAAAAAAATCTCCATTTACAAAACAACAGTCCACATTTTTCTGCAACCCACCAAAAGCACAGTGGTGCCATTTTTGCTCTCTTTTACTTTTGCTGAGGTTTTTGCATCTTAGCCAATCGGCAGCAGGGGGGAAAGGGTGGGAAATGTGCCACTGATTGTCCAAGAGGCAAAAACTGTGGCAAAAATAAAAGAGATCAGACATGGCACTGCAGGATGCTGCCATGCTTTTATAGTAGGTCATGGAAAAGTGCAGATTCCATGGTTTTCTACATCTTTGGCAAATGGAAAACTAAGATCCTTGTTTATAATGGCTACTAGCCTATCTTTCGGCAAGTCTTGAAGTGCAACACTTGAAGTGACTTTTTCCAAATATCCAGCATCATCTTTCAGGAAAAATGCCTTAGTAAATTTTATGATGCAAAGGGGTTAATTACACTTTTTTTTTTTTCCTGCTTCTGCTTCCCTGACTCTGTGAACTGTATTCAAACTATTTCCAATTACTTTGATTTGTTTATAGTAATAACTGCATCTTAGACTCTGGAATAGTTAAAAAGTTGACCCAGTATTAACCAGGTCATCTGTGATACTTAAATTTACAGTCGGGATTAGAGTTTATAAATTCTGATACAAACTGAGTCAAGTACCAGACTTCAGTCTCTCACAGTGGTGCTCAACCTCTGGGCCATGGGCCCAATCCAGTCCACAGACTTGGGTCATCTGGCCCATGGGAGTCCCCACAGGTCTAGAAATTTTGTGGTGGGGGAGAGGTAGCAGCATTAATTGTTCCCAGATCCACAGCAGTTAACACTTAACACTGCCACTGCTTCCCAGCCATCAAATTTCCAGATCCATGGGGATCTCCAGTGTACATATGACACAGCCGTTTGCTCTAGATTGAGCTGGTGCATGGTCACTCTTTCTGGATATGGTGCACCAGATCACACAGAGCAACTCAGTGTGCCAGTCCCCCAGTGGAGCAGGCCTGCAGACTGACCCCATGGCTAGGGACGAGTTACACATAAACCAGTTTAAATGATCAGAAACTGTTTTAAACCTGTAACAGGACATACATTAAATGCACATTACCCATTTTCAACATGGCTAGAACTGGTTTAAGATAAACCTGGTTGAATGTAGCATCAGACTAACTGATTTGGGTCAAGCCATTTTATGAAACTTCTGTCCCAGGCCCCTTCCTGGTTCAATTTAAATCACAGTCCCCCAGCATGCTTTCCAGCCCTGGGCTAGGCTGGGATATGCTGTCTGCTCCAAAGAGCAGGGATGGCTCCTCCCCTCTGCTCTCTAACTGGAACAGTGAGGGCTGGATGACAAATGGGGGTGGGGGCAAGCCCAGCTGGAGGTGCAGCCCAGTCTGGGGCCAGGGAGTGGGGTTAAACACCCCCCCCAACTTCTGGCTGCAAGTGTGGACTATAAGTCCCAGAGGCACCTGAAAGCAGGTAGAAGATGAGGAACCCTGCAGACTAAATAAATCTTGCAATTGTCTCCTCCCTATTCTAAGGCAAGTGTAATGTTCACTTTTTGCCATATGATTTGGAATTCTGTTGATTCCTTTTGCCATAGGAGGCAAAGGCAAACTTTGAGCTCTAAGCTTAAACACTTCCATGTCAAAGACGTACAATCCTGCAGTGAGTGTATTAATGAAAAGTATTTAGAAGTTGATGTGATTAGGAGTTTGAGAGTCTGGGAAAGATGACTAAGTACTAAACAAAAAAAGCTTCTCATTCTGTGGCCACTTAAAGGGCGGCAAGGTTATAATATAACACAATAAAGGAAGAGAAAAAGTGTTGCTGTCTACAAGTTAGATGCCAACAAAAAGATGTTGACTGTACTTCATTATTTGTGAAGGTGGAATAAGCAAGCAGTGCTGACAGGATAGCAGTGCAGTAAACAAAATACCTGTAGCTCTAACTATCAAACTTCCTTGGGGTAACTTGGATTAGCTTTGATGCAAACTCATTTCCATCTGCTAACTGTGACATGAAGACTCCTGTGCTTTTAGGGGACACGTGCAGTCATGTCCCAATGAAACTCATGGTTTGTTGTTTCAGTAGAGAGACTTTAGGTCAAATCCTGAGTTCCACACTAGAAAATTCCCAGTGATATCAATGAAAATTTGCTTGAGTAAGGCCTGGCTACATTTTGAAAACATCAGGTTTTGTCTCTGGTATAAGATTTACTCTTTGAAGAGGAGATTAATTGGTTTATACAGAATAAATCTTTGTTCAGTGGTATTCAGTCAGGTTGTTCCAAATAACCCCAAACAGTACAGCTCTCTTGTGTTTCAAAATTAGTATTTAGAAATATACAAAATTGAGGACAATTAAATATTTTTAAAAGAGAGTGAGTTATTCGATATTGGAATAGCTAGCATTCTAAAGCTACTACCTTCAGCATTTCTGTGGATAAATTAAAAAAACAATGCTTCCACTGATTAGAACAAAATTTAATATTTATTTATTTCCTTCAAAATCTTCATAGAAATCAGAAAGGAAGAGGTCATCTGCCTTCAGTCTTATTTATTACCCAGTGATCACTGATGTTTTCCCATGTCTATGCCTGTAATTATCCAATGAGGCACTATTGTACTTGAGGTTCTGGGGAAAAAAAATTTTTTTTAATTTTTTTATGTGCATGTAAAATTAAAACAGTGAAGATGGTGGAAATCAGATATTTCATATAAGACATCATCACATAGATGCACTTTCTTTTGGTTCTCCTTTCAATTTTAATTTTTTGATGGGATGAAATATTTTTGTTACATTCAAGTTTGCATTCCTCTTGGCTTTTCTGATGCAGTGCTCTCCATGGAATACTTTCAGTCGAAACATATGCTCAGAACTTCAAAGTAATTACAATATCACTAAAAGCTTTATAATCAGATTACTGAAACTAAATGTTAAAAAATTTAATTTTCCTTGATCCAATCATTTCAATTTGATTCCAGTCTACGCTGATTGATTGAAGAAACATGACATGACAAAGTCAAAGTGTGTTTAGAATGTCTAAGGTATGGCAGAAAAATTTTAGTCAGTTTAATCTGAGACATGAACATGTTTTTTATCAGCCTTTCATGTGGTCTCCCCAGAGGAGAGGTTTTTCTTCAATCTCTGTTTTGTTTTTCACTGCATTTTTGTGAATATGGTCATGTTGTTTAGGTTAAGACAAACATTTTCAGAAGTGTTCTTCACACTCCTGAAGACCACTTAGTAAATGCAGTGAGTAAATTATCCAAAATTTGAGAACACATGAATAACTGAACATTTCTGAAATTTAGCTATGTTTTGATTTAGACTTTGTAAGCCCATTTCATTTTCTGTTCAAGCTGGTTAAGAATCAAAAGCTATTTTTACACATTGCACTTTTTTTTGGATGAAAGGTTATGGGATTTGGATTGGTGGTGATCAGAAGGAGTGCCATTTTCCTTATCTTTCTATATCCAAAAATGTGAGATTTAATTTTCTAAGAATACAGGATACTGAAATGCAACTCTACTGATCTCTGTGTGTGTTTGTGCATGCGCACACGCAGACTACACTTTTTACTATTTATGTGAGTTGTTTTATCTCCTGTAATACTATGGTAAATGGGATTTTTTGTGTTTTAAAAAAATACAATAATAACATAAGCTTCTTTCCATGTATATTAGAAATGTAAGCCCTTCTTTGCTCAGTTTCTCCATTGACATGAGTCACCTTTAGTGGTTTTTATCACTGAGAGTGCCAAAACTGTTATTTAAGTTTTTTATACAGCATCACACTGTGTTGAGAATTCATGTTATTCAGTATTGTTACAAAACTTTATTGAACTTGTATATGTTGAGGTAATATTATGGCAGTGCTTCCTAATACTGAAACATGAAGATCAAGCAGACTTGGTAAAGAAACTTAAATAACTTAATGTAACTACTACTGTTTTTGCCTTTTTAGTAACTTTAGTGCTGTTTGAAAGTACTAGATTGACAGCCCTAGAAGTTTAAGTCTTTTATTTGGCTGCTGGAAAAGGACAACATAGATAGCAGCACTTCAGCTTCCACAAATTGCCCCATCAATATGTGTCACCCCTGACCTGCAAGAACTATTTGAGAAAATAACTCAGCCTCCATACCCATTTAATAAGTTATTTATTTGGTTAGGAGTTCACAAACCATTATAGAAAAAGCAAATATATATATTACAGTATAAACAGAACTCTCGTAATTAAAGACCAAAGAAAGAGGAGTGATATGATAAGTAGAGGGTGAAAGTTTTAGTTACAAAGTGTTAGATTTAGTTAGTACACATACATTTTTCTCTTGTAATTAACATGTGTATTGTGTTAAGTAAATTAGTGGAGAATTTTGCTAAGGTATTTGTTGAGGTAGAAAACAGGGAGTTGAATTTGCAGAAATAAAGTGCAGTACTAGGGCTAAAAAAGAATGCAGGGTTCAAGTCAAGATAAGAGAATAGAGGAGGGAGTAAGGCAAATCAAAACCAGAGTAAAGGGTTGGGGAGGGGGAGAGAGAGAGGATAAAAAAAAAGATAGTTAGACATATTGTGGGCAGGTAGCATGAGTTCAAGGCATACAGTGAATATAGTACTTGGTGGAAGATGGAAAGAGCTTGGATTCAAAACTGTCAGGAAATCCTAAAGAAATCAAGTGTTGAGGATTTGAGTTTGAAATTCTAATGGCATCAGACACTTTAGTTGCTGGGTAGTGAGC
>NW_017729034.1:68141034-68145933 GCF_001723915.1 Gavialis gangeticus
TATTGTGGGCAGGTAGCATGAGTTCAAGGCATACAGTGAATATAGTACTTGGTGGAAGATGGAAAGAGCTTGGATTCAAAACTGTCAGGAAATCCTAAAGAAATCAAGTGTTGAGGATTTGAGTTTGAAATTCTAATGGCATCAGACACTTTAGTTGCTGGGTAGTGAGCGTCTCCCACTACTGCTACTGTTGCTGCTGTCACCAGGTGGTAGAAAGTGAAGTTTTCCTAAGCCTTTTATTGGATGCCCTAAAAGTCCATCCTACTAGTCCTTGACACAGATGGGAAGGTTCATACCACAAGTAACTCGTGGCTTGTTCAGTGAGTTGAAAAGGATGGTGATAGACTCAAATTCACACTCTGTTCTTCATGCAAAAATTCTCAGTAAAGAGTAACAAGCTCACTTTAACCTTTAGCATCTATGTTGAGATATAACAAAGTATTAATGTATTACTCTATGTTACTAATAATGTTTTTTTGTCGTAAGGATATGTTTACACTGGAAACCAGGCAAAGATAACTAAACCCTAATTGGAGAAGAATGAGTTTGTCTTTGTGTGATATCACACTTCTCTCCCAGAAGCAAAAGGCTAAGTTCAGGTCATTTTATTTAAAAAATAATTACTAAATTCCTTGCAATAAGAAAGGCTTGCTATTGTATCTAAATGTTATGGCCTATATTGAACAAGATATTTTGTGAAACGCTTCTCTGTATGACTTTGCAGACTATGTGATGTAGACAGCCGTTTATTTTCTTCCTGTACTGTCAGGGCATGAGACTTTAAAAGTTTTTTTCTGTAATTGGTCAGACTTAGCACAAGACCTCAACCATTGGCACTACAGCCAGTCTCCTTTCTTGTTTCATCTTTTTTGGGTCATCTGTCAACCACGGTGACTTATAAAAACAGAAGCAGGGATATAGCTTTTTGGGGACACTGTAGTGATGGTCTTGGACACGGAAATCATTCATTATAAAGGCTCACAAGACCTTCAGTGCTTTGATCCATTGACACCATAAATACTTTTCCTTAGAGCTATATAAAATATAACCAGTTCCACAGACCACCCAAAGGGCAAGCACATTTCATCAACTTGACATTCCATTATTTGTAAAGGGTGTTATTAAGATTAAACATGGTCTACATTCCTATTAGAACTATTTAAAATTTGTTATAGGTTGTGGGTAAGTAAGGAGTGTCCAAGGTGGAATATATCATAACAAATCATTAATTAATCTAACACTTTGAATTTTTTTGTTTTCTTGTACTTTTTTTACCTTACTTTTCATTCATTCTGTTTGCCTTCATTATACACACTGAAATAGTAGATGAAACTAAAAAGTTTCTTTTACAGGACTTTTAACAATTTCCATCAAAATTATCTTGTTGGAAGGAAATATCCCATCTGGTTTACTCTTTAACACAGCAAAACTCCTTAGCAAGCCGTGTGACTAAGACTGGCTGAATTCCACATAATGCGGCTGTTGGCCCTAAGCAAGATGAGCACAATCTGTTTCCCTTCTTCCTAATAAAAGAAAAGCAGAGTTCCTTCATTTGCTTCTTTATTTCATTATGTTTGCATTTTATGCCCTTGTCTCTCATAATAGCAGTTTTCCTGCTGCTCTTCCATTCTTTTTTTTTTTCCAGGTAAAATGAAAATGCATAACAGGCTTATTTAAATATCTAACGCTGTTCTGAAATAAGATTCAAACTCAGATTTTTAAAGCATAGCATGGGGCTTTGGCCGCATGAATCTCATTAAGCATCTAAAGGGTGAGGAGACACTTCAGAAGCTTGCATTATCATTTCCTATGCCATACCTGTTCTATGGGTAAATAGAGGACTTCAGTACTGTATGCTAACATCAGTAGGAGTCATGTGGCTAATCCCTATACCACACTGAAAATTTACCTCTAAGTGTATGAATTTAACTGATTCAGTCCATAATTTTCTTTTCCCAGTTGTGCTTGAGAATTACTGATGGTGATGCACACTTAATATTGGTTGATTATGCATATTGTATGTGTGTGCAGCTACACATAGGCTTTCTGGAATTTCACCTGTATCTAATTAATTTTTATTTTACCATTTAAAAGCTCTTGGATGTCAATTTTCTTTTTTAAAAATCCTCTCATGTTTAATGATTTTAAAATGAACATTGCATCTACTAAAGAACTAGTTCTGTTCATTAACATGTTCTTCCATTTGTTGGGATTCTTTGTTCTTAGTAGGTGGGTTCCTGGTAAATTGAATGGTAATCTCCATGATATGCAAACTATTCTGTGACACTGAATTTTGTAAAAACAGTGGAGCAGGGATTCCCAAAGGGCATTCTGTAGGCCACTTACAGCCAGTGAACCAGTTATATGGAGCCTGCAAAGGTACTTTTTTACTGGTGGATGTTCTCAGCAGAACAAGATGATTGGTGAAGCTGCATCTGGTGATTATTCAGTAGTAATTGATTTAAGCAGTGATCCCAGATCCTCTTTATTGTAACTTTGTATATATAACTTTTATATTATATGGGCATATTATGTTACATCTACTGACCATAGTTATTATATTACTTACTCATTTTTTATACAGCCCCCACAGTAATATCCTACCAAGTGGCCCCATGTGAACAAAATTTTAGGAACTTCTGCAATAGAGTTTTGACTCGACCACACTTAACAGATATGCTGAGGACTTGATTCTCTTCCATCTTATTCATTGAAATGATTTACGTAAAATAATTACAGTATATCTTTAAATTTTACTAAAATCCCTTTTCTATAATATTTTAATTTTAGATTACCTTTTAAAATATTGTTTTTGTTGTCTTCCACTTTTAGACATTTAACTTCATGGCCTTCCTACTTTCATCTGAATATGAGAATGATCCTCAAATGTTTTTATCATAGCTCCGTTTTCAAAATTTAAATCCCAGCAGGCCTCTTTTGTTTAATGGAAGCAGTCATGGGAAAAAGTAAGAGTAGCGTCAGTGGATAATTTTTTTGGCATTTTTTGGTGCGACTCTCTTAAGCAGTTATCAATATGTGAAATAATTATGCATTATTAATTCCCATTTCATTTTAAACATATTATTTTATAACCATTCATTTGATCAGTTCCCCTGAACTAGGAAGAAGTAGACATCCTGCTGTAAACCAATTTAAAATGTGATTGCAATGCACAAGTCAGAAAGTTGATTCCATTTGAATACAGCTTTTGAAAACTTACTTCATTTCTAGATATGAATATGATTAGGCAAACCTTAGAGGACAAAGGACTGTGTGCATAAGGCGAGAGCTTTAATTTACTCTGCCATTTGTGCAAACACAGGGGGTTAAGATACAGGATCAAAAAATATTTGGGGGGTTTTTTGTGTGTTCATCTTATCTAAATGAAACTTATGCATATCTACTTACTGCATACCTTTGCTTGAGAATTAAGGCTTTTTGAAGTTATTGTGATATCATATGGTGAAATAAGACCATATTAATTTTCTCAAAAGAGTAGGCTTTCTGGACACAGAATTACTTTTCCAGTAAGTGTTGCTTATTAAGAGTTTTTAAAGGGATTTAATTATGCTATGAAAACTAAGATACTCCTTAGGCAGGCTTGTCTTCTGTCTTTACAATAAGCAATAAAAGGGATAAGGGTAGCCCCTTCCTCCTCTGTATAGGTTACCTTTATTATTGGTCAGAGTTGGAAAGTTACAACAGCCTGCAAGGGACAGCTATGCAGGGAGTAATTGGGGAACAGGTGGGAATGGCCATAGCTTTGGTGCTTCCCCCTCCACCTATAATGTGCTGACAAATAGAAGAGAGCCAATGAGAATAACAAATAATAGTATGCAGTGGGTAACTTCTCCTCTTCCCCATATTGCAGGACCTGAGGAATCAAGACACAGATTGTTAGTTTGAGGGTCACAGTTCATTTTTCTGCTTTGCTTCTGGAGTAGTATGCCTCTTTACTGCTCTGTATTTAGGGCAGATGTTATGTCATAATTAGCTATTTAATAGGGTAGAATTAGAGAAAAATGAGGCTGGAAGCCACTTTAAGAGGTCCCCTAGTCCAGCCCCCTGCTCAAGTCAAGAGCATCCTTGTATAAACCACCTTAATCAAGTATTTGTCTAGTCTATATTTAAACACTTCCAAAGATGGGAGATTTCACAGCCTTTCTAGGTAACCTGTTCCAGTGCTTAACCACCCTCATAGTTAGAAAGTTTTTCCTAATATCTAATCTAAATTTCCCTTGGTGCAAGGAAGGAATGTGCAGACTGGTAAGGGCAGACACATTTAAACTAACGGATAGACCGTTTATATTAGATAAAAGGCTATGAAGAGAAATTGAATGTTAATAAATCTTTTCCTCAGTGGTTATCCACTGTACATGCTGTGGTTTCATCATCCATTAATACTCTAGTTCAGTGGCCCTGGGAGTTTAGTTGTACCTTGATATATTTTAAATTTTCACCTGAGGTGAAGTTATTAATAATCTAACATATGTTAAGATTCTTAAGGTTTAATATCATTTGGTGGTTTGCTGTGATATATTGTTTTACAGCTACCACATAATTTTTAAATACTTTATTAAAGGTATATCAGAAAAAGTGTCAAAATTATTACTAGATAACACATGTATACAGAGTAACAGTTTTCAAAACAACTGATTTAAGTTTTCAAAGTTAATGGGATACCAGCTTCTAAACCACTTAAGCAGTTTTGTATTGACTGCTTATGATCTGTCCTAGTAATTTAGAAAGTGTTGTAATTCAGGTTGTCCACTCTTTCATTACCTAGGTTCTCCTTTTTCCCTTTTTTAAAGAAGCCACTATGTTAGCCTTTCTGCAGTCCCTTAGGACCTTATTTGTCATCCATAAGTTTGTAAACATTAATGCTAGTGACCCAGTTTT
>NW_017729034.1:68145944-68150882 GCF_001723915.1 Gavialis gangeticus
AGTTTTTTCAACATGTTTCTTCAGTGTCATCAGGCCCTGATCTTTTAAATTTATTCAGATTTATCAAAAGTCGTTCCGTATGTTCTTTACTTATCATGATCTGGAGCCCTTCCCCTTAATTTTGTCTGGTTGGAGGTTTTTTCCTTTTCTTTGTGAAAAAAAGGAAGTAAACATGAAGCAACTATGCTTGCTTTGTGCCTTTTGTTAATAACTCAAGGTCCTCCTCTTGCAGTTTCACTTTAACTACACTAAAAATTAGACAGCTGTTGGGGACTGACCAGATTACGTTTCCTTTGTATTACAGAAAAAATAGTAGCAGTGTAACATTTAAATCACTATCCATCTTTGATGGTGTGCTTTTTCTTCCACAGTAACAATAGCTCAAATGTTTATGTTCGCTTTAACGTTCTGCTTTAATGTTTATTAGCTAGTACAAAAGGTCCACCAAGAGGTTAAAGAAGTTCATTAAGGGATTACTTGTAATGCTCCCTTCCCCCCAATAACTCCCCCCACCTTCAAAATTTATTTGGTGTAGGGATGAGAGTATTTGGCTTTAACAAAGAGAGCAACGAAATTTCTGAATTTGTTTGTTTGGTGCAGAAACATTTGTGGGGTTTTGGGGTTTTTTTTATAGGGCTCTGGTTGAACAAAATAAGTGACATAGCAGACATAGCAGCTGCATTCTCTCAACCTGAGAGAGTTGTAGTATTGGTGGCACTCATTTTCATGGGAAGAGAGAAGTTGATGAACAAATTTATCTATTTTTTAGGCCCTCCTAGACAGAAATAATTAGATTAAACCTTTCCAGGGATTTTGCCTTTCAGATTCCTTATTACAAAGAGTTTGTTCGCCAATTCAGAGAGAAATACTTTTTCTGTTGTTGTTAAAACTTTTCCTTTGTTTTGTTCCTTGCTTAAATGAGTAAATGGTCCAAAAGTCTAAGAGAGTATAGCACTCTTGGGAAATGACAAGTGTTATTGATTCAATGACTTCTTATTCCCTCAAGCAGAACAGTCAAAAATATTTTCAATTTCTTCTCATTTCTGTCTACAGATTACACTGACATGCAATGCAGATGGCAGGTGTGAACAAGATAGGATAGTATTGACAGTTGTCAGTGTTTGACTTCAAAACATCTGAGATGGGCTTTGTACAAAAAAGTTAGATCAAATCCCAATCAAGAGTACTAGTGTTAACCTACATTTATGTTGCTGTAAATATGAACACAAGCAGAAGTGTATTGTAATAAAGCTGAACACACAGATACCCATTTTTTTTAGTCTTGGAATTAAGTTTTTTATTCTAGCCAGTAGAATCCAAGCACACCTTTTCCCACGCCCCTCCTCTTTCCCCTTGCTAAAAAAATGGAAAATAAAAGCTGTCTTTAAATTCTGTTGGTTTTCTAACAAATCTGTCCCAGAGAAGCTTAGTATTATATAGTTGGAAAAATAGTTGGAAAAAACAAAAAAGAAAGTTAAAACACAGTGAGTGTGTGCGTGTTCTTTTTCACTTACATCCAAGGTAAGGTTCAAATTTCATTCTTACAAAAAAAAAAAAAGGTGGGCGGTATTATTGCAAATATTACTTTTATTATATTTATTCACTACTTTTCTGACTGATAAAAATTGACCATGTTTCAAGTGTAGTTCATCTGATTTCAGTGAGATTGTGTTTTCAAACCAGAGAATGTTGATTTGAGCCTTTCTTTAACAGATTAACATTCGAAGTTACTGATCTTGAAACTTTTAAAGCAAATTATTGTCATATGAGTGGCAGTCAAATACATGCTGCTTTGATAAGTCACATGACTTGGGGAATCAGACCAGTTCAGTGACAGTCAAGAACACTACCATATATATTTTATTTATCAATATTAATTGTTGACTTTTAAGCAGAAAACTTTTAATACCATGGGGTTTTTTTCTGTATTATCTGAAAGAGAAAGGCAGTGATATCCCAATTTTGAACAGTTTTGCATCTTAATCATATCACATAGAAAATATTTTGTTTACTCCAAAACTGGAGTAGAGTGTTCTTGTCAAAGGGACTTGTTTCAGAATGCTAACAGACTAAATGTATCCAGAGAACATTCACATCCAGGTAATTTGCAAGCTGAAATGCCAAGCTTTAATGCATCTTAGCAGATTGGAAAAAAAATTGCTATTCTTATTAAACCAGTATGTTCTATTAAATTGTTATCCTTAGCCTGTTGTACACCATGCGAAGTGGTATAGGATTCCAGGTTTTGTGCGAAAACTATAATAATTGAAGTCCTTTGGGGCCTTCAGTGTGCCAGGATTCATGGGAGGCTTCTTCCAGTTTTGCTTGTAATATTGTTTATCTGCTTTTCCCTGTTAAGTTCTTTCAGCGAGAATGATGCCCTAAGAGTGATGCCCCCGTAGTGAACTAAGGAAGTTGCCATGAATTATTAATAACCAGCAGAGTTTAATGTGGTTTTATAGCCCCTGGAGGAGTTAGAATAGTGTACTCTGTAAAACCATTCTGTTCACCTGATCTTGACAAATTGGGAGCATCAAAAACACACTTCTACTTGTTAACACTAAAGGGGGGAAAAGGTGACTTGGGAATGCATCAATATTTAGCCCTTTTGTAGACTCTCAAAAGGATAATGGTGAACTGTTTCATAAATAACTGTCTCTCCTATCTGTGTACTTTAATGCAGAAGGCATTAAACCTTTCTGTCAAGTTAAGCTTTATGGTTCCATTTCTGGTTTGCTATTTAAGAAAAAGCCAAAAATAAAAGAAATGATAAGTTTTCATGTTACAGTCTTTGTTTACATTCACAAAATATAATACACTAAAAATCTCCTGTGTGTAATAATCTACTTGGCAACATGAGCAAATATAACTCTTGAAAATTAGTAGTAAATTTCTTACCAATAGACCAATTTATGTGGAAATATTGATCGAAGCATTAAGGAATCTAGGAATATTCAGATGTAAAATACGTGGTGATGTAATACACAAAGTGATGTATTTTAACTTGTACTAAGTATAAGATGATTTAATGAGCCCTCTTAGTACTTATCATTACAGTGTTGTTGTTGAAACTACTGTTAAAATAAGAGATATATTGCAGCATATTACACAGATCAGGGTAGAACTGTGTTTGTCTTTTTCTGTCGGCTATATCTAATCTATTTCTTGTGTCATATAGCCACTAATTTACTTGTTGGATAATATTCAATACTTAGGCCAAATTTAGGTAGAATATCAATTGATACTAAAATGTGCATAAGTGGGCAGTTAATATATTTACTACATTGTAGTATGTCAATCTTATCAGTTCTGTTAGCAACATCCACTGGAAGGTATGGTAGCAAACTATCTGAAATAATAGCTATAATCCAGTGATGAAAGACTACACAACTACTTCCTTTACATTTCTTCCTAAGAGTCTGAGCAGGCTGAGATATGTGAATTAACCAGCTCAAAAAAATCATTGTTTCTCAATATAGTTGTAGACTGCAAATTACCATTCTTATAGTCGTGCTGGGAATTAAATTGTGTTTGAACTGCAGTAACACCTTTCTTAAGCCGCCCTACTGGTTTGATAATTTGAGATTATGGGAAATTTATCCAACAGCTAAGACCAACAAGTTATTTCATTAGCCTTTGTTGGAAATTTTACCTATGTTTTTGTAGTCTAAAACTCACTTCTGGTGTTCAGAAGCTTTATTAAATTTCTGTTGATTTTTAAATTGCATCCCTTTTTCCATATGCATAAATGCTTTTCTTATATGGCAGACAAAAATCAATAGTAATATAAATAAAGAGAAAAATAAAAGAACCCCTCCAAAAATATATTTCATATTTATTAGGAGTAGGCTCAGTGATTCCATTCAGTGCACTTTATAAACCCACTCTCTCCTTTTCTCTTGGTTGAAATTTGCCATCAATAAGGCAGTTCATGAAAAATGTCAAGCTGTATAGGGACTATTTAAATTTTTTTTCAACATGTAGATTGTACTTTCATAACCGATTTTAGTTAGTACTTTCAACTACCCCTGAGGTGAAGTCATTTTAATGGGGAAGGTTCATTTAACTTGAATAACCTAGATAATTTTAAATACCAATCTGCCAGAATGAAAGAGTTAGTAATGGTAGTGTTGGAGTGCTGTTGTTGCCATGATGGTCCAGGAAATATGTGAGAGGCAAGAATTCTTGTGAGTGATATCTTTTTATTGGATCAACTGCGAGGTTGGGATAGACATAGTCAAGCTTTTGGGTATTATGGTACTTTTCCTCAAGAGAGCCCCGAGTGAGGTAGGAGAGACCTGAGGAAGGGCACCATGATACCTAAAAGTTTGTCTAGGTCTATCTCAACCAGAGACGCACAGAGTTAGTAATGATCAGTTTTAGTTTCTTTTTTCTTTACCTCATTCTCATTCAGATAACAGTACCAATACAGTTTCTGTTCCAAACACTTTCCAAATGTTAATGTCTCCCCCTAAAAATGCAATGAACAGCTTGAAGTCTTCTGAAATAGATAACTTTTAGAAAATATAAGAACACACTTTCACCTTAAGGCATGCATCTTGACTGAAAATTGATTAAGATTTGTTTCTATGTAGGTACATGTTCTTTTGTCATTGTTCTGGGATAAATGAAGACTTACCTGTGTTTTCCACTGGCTCAGGGTGTTATACAGTAAAAGCTGAGTTATCTGGCACTTTACAAGTTGGCATGCTCTCTTAAAACTGGCATGCCAGCTTGTAAAGGAAAAGCGAAACTGGAAGTGCCCACCGTGGCACTTCTGGTTTCACAGAGTCCCCACAGCCTGGGAGAAAGCAGCCTGCGCTGCCAAGCCCCCACAGCCCGGGACAAAGCAGCCTGCGCAGGTCCCCTCTCCCTGTACCACGGAAGAGGGGTGGGGCGGCGGCCCAAACAGGCAAAGACGCCTGTTGAGGCCACTCA
>NW_017729034.1:68150903-68163944 GCF_001723915.1 Gavialis gangeticus
TCTGGCACCCTCCATTCCCCATGGGTGCTGGATAACAAAACTTTTACTGTAATTACTTTACAATTTATGACTTAATTGTGCAAACTTTTTTGCATGCAAGTAACTTCCCACATATGACTAATTCAACCCTATAATCAAATGATATTCCTGCGTAAGCAGTTGTATATGTCTGTCTGTAACGAGGAAATATGTCTTAGAAATGTTTACTGTCAATCCCAATCTCTGGTAAAAACTGTCCTTTAATTTGGTTGGATATTCATCTTCATATATAATTAATAATTCTGCCCATAGTTTTGATGACCTATTTTTTCAGTGAAATTTAGATATGAAGAAATGTGCCCCATCACTAGGATTCTAGCGTAAAAATACCCCTCCCCCCCAAAAAAAAACCCTGCAAAACAAAACAGCTAGTTGTTTAGTATGCAACAGTACTACTTACCTGGTATTTGGAACATAGAACTGGATAGGAGGTACTGAGTCATTGAATCAGTAACCTGTTACCACAGGCAACTGTCATGTAATTCCCTTCATAAACTCATCAAACTGCATTCTAACACTGTCTAGGTTTTTGTGGAATTCAGGGAAAAGGGAATGTTGACTGAAAAGTTCATATGAATATGCAGTGAGCAGAAGAATGGGACATGAGCCTTGGGTGCTACCTAAAGCAGGGGTGTGGTGGTATGGAGCTGGGAGGGCGGAGCAGCTCACTCTCTTGAGTCTTCCACCCCCTCCCTGTGGCTGGGTGAATGAATGGCAGACCAGCAGTGTAATACAATGCAGGAACAGTAGCCAGAGATGCATGGCTGTGGGTAGGGAGATATTACCTTCTGTTTTTGTCACCAAAAATTGGTGTGTAAATGGCCACTTAACGTGTCAGTAACAAGAAAAGGAAATGAAATTCCCTTCCTCCCTCCCTTCCCTGCAGCAGTGAATCTCTGGCTGCTGCTCCTGCCCAGGGTGCAGAACTAGCCAGTTATGCCTCTGTAAATATGACAACTTAAGCAAGTTAGTGATATTTATATTTATAGAAATATTGCAGATAACTTCCCAAATAAGAGCCTGATCCACAGACCTTTAAATAGAAAACAAAAGACTCCTGGAATCAGTTATGCCTTCTCCCCTCCCTCTTATATTGAGTAATAGAACAAGAGGGATGAGGGAAATGGGAGGAGTCAGACCTTGAGATTCTTAGTGAAATGAGCCAGGTAAATCCTGAAGAAGAGAAAGAGGTGCACTAAAATCAAAAGACTTGGCATACTTCAGCAAACGTAACCTGTCTTTTGTAGTGTTCATAATACATCGTTAAAAAAAAAAGTGTGCATCAGTAAAGTGTAGCTTGCATATTTGAAATGAAGACAGTCTGTTAATTTAAAATTGATTGGAACATCTTCAAGAAATGATGAGGGTAAATCAAGAAAATTAATTACAGTCTGGGAAATGGGAAATGTGTACTATGTAATGGAGTGCCAGCTGCACAAGATATTACAGTAAATAAAGCTTTCAGTGGTGATAACTTGGTGCATTATATTTGGATAAGCTTACCATCTCTAGATTTGCTTGTTTATTTTAGTTAATAAACAATGGTGTTCCTTTGCTAACTTCTGACTCTTGTGATTGAAGTCCATGTTTGTATCAGAGAACTACCTAATTTTCCAGATGTGTTTAAAATACTGTAGTCCTGTAGATACCTACTACATGGGGTTTGTCACACTTAAAGTTTAGGCACCTGTCCCCATGAAGGTAATTCATGGAGCAGAATGGTAAGTGCTTCCAACAGTCTATCCCAGGCATAGACACCCCCTGGCACAGGTGTCAGGGTGTGGCACGCAAAGGCATTTTCGTTGGCATTTTGCGCCTCAGGTCACATGGTGGGGAAGGGGCCAGGGCTGTGCTGCCACAGTAAGGATCAAGCTCTTTGTGGCTCCCCTGTCATCTGTCCCTGACATGCCAACATCTTATAAGTCGAGGTTATGGGTGTTTTTGTCACTCTGCCCAAAAACATTGCCAACCCCTACTCTATCCACTAATATGCATTCTGAGCAAAAAGCTACCTATAGCTAGCCAGGTGTCTGCCTGAATTCCTGTTCCTCTGCTTAGCTTAGGTGGCTAACTTGGGGCTGCAAGTTAGAGGACTTTGCCCACTTCAGAACCTGGAATCCTTTTATATGAATAGATGCCTAACTGGACCTGGTGGTAGTTAGTGTGGTGATAATGCCAACACCCACGTTTAATGTAATAACCTTATGGTTAGGTCATTCAACCAAGAAATGGGAGACTTGGGTTCTGGTTCCTTCACATTATGTGGGGTTTCAAAGCCACATTTTCCACTTCTCAGGAAAATACCGTAACTGCCAGGCTATGGAATAAGCTGAGTAGAGGTACCCTCTGCCCCTCCTTTTTGAAGCTGGACCTCTGTGCAAAGGCAAGACTATAAGAGGCATTGCACAGGGAGGGCAAGTAAGATGGAACCTGATTTGTAACCTCCAGTGAGAAGGGGAGCAGTGGTACCATGGGTTCTGCTCTCTGTTTTATAAAAGGTAGGCATTGGCACAGCCAGCGACCAGATTTTTGAGTGAAGATGACCATGGTTTCTGGGTTTTGTACTGAATTCAGTGCTGTTGGTATGCATTAGCCAAGTGGGCCTCTCTGACAACTTAGGTAGAAGTAATCTCTTACTCCACCTCATATCTTAGGGCTGTCCAACTGGTGACCCACAGGCTACATGCAGTCTCCAAAGGGTTAACATGCAGCCCCCAAGCTTCTGGTCTGGGTGCCACTGCCCTCTTTGTTCTTCAGCTGCTGTCACTGAAGTTCTCAGGCTCCCTCTTTCTCCTACAGCTTCTGCTGCCGCCTCTTGCACCTTGGGGCTGGTCACAGTGAGTGGCATGGCCTACAGGATTGAGAAAGCCCATAGCTGGGGAGCTTGGGAGAACCTGGGGGCCTCATGTAGCACAGAGACATCAGTGCAATGTAGTGAGATTTACCTGCTACATGGGGTGGGTGGGGCAGGTAGTGTGTCCACATAGCACAGGGTCTGAGTAGCTGAGAGGCTTATGTGGTGCTAGGTGGAGGACATGGCTGAGGAAGCACACGTAGTGGATTGTGGACCTGTGAGGTACTGTGGGAATGGCATGCACCTGGGCTGTTTACAGCCCCTATTTGCATGTATTTGAGGGGCCTGTGATCCTCAGCCATTCAGAAGTTAGACAGCCTTGCCATATCTAGACCTCAACAGAGTTGTTAAGTGGGAGATGGACAACTAGCTGCTCAGACTGGGGTAATTCTAGAACATATAGTTAAGCTTAAGTTTAGGCCCCTAGGGGTCTTTGGCATCCAGAATTAAGTTGCACAGTGATTTAAGCTGCCTCATGAATTTTGTAGTTGCAGGCATGTGTGTGTGTTCCTTTTTCTTTTCAAATTAAGTACCAAAATTCTGGCTAACTCTCATTTAAATGCCTACTTTACCTTTGTGGATCTGTCTTCCCTGTTTGTAAAATAAGCTAGGAAAGTTCAACCTTGTTTGTTGAATTGCCTGCAGTGATACGGTAGCTTTTAAAATGGATTTTTTTTAAATGTCTGTTTTGTGTCCCATTAAAGTACCAGTAAAAGAGATTTGAGTGTGAGATTCTGTTCTTTTAAGACTGTATACTACATTTTAAGACTACACACTAACTATTGATAGTTTATAGTATTTGAACAGTTTTGCAGTGTTTATGCTAACAGGAAGTTAACTTTAGACTACTTACCTATCTTTTTTTAAATGTGTTGCCATTTATAGTCTTTTTCCAGAATATATTAATATTTTAAAATATTTTAGTTACTTTACTTTTCAACTGATATTAAAGTAAATGTTACTTTCTAATTAATGATGAACGTTCCGTAAAGATATATTTAACATTACCCAAAAGAATTCATCCTGCCAACACCCTTTCTCCCTATGTGCATTATGAAGTAATCTTTAATTATATAATCACAATTTTTTTTCCCCACAAATCCTTTTCTTATTCAATGCAGAGATGAAAAAATACACATGTATTTGATACTTTTTCTCTTCACTGTTGGTTACATTAGACCATGCCATATTTGCTGCAAAAATATTCAAATTGTATTCTGACACCAACATTATTTGTTTAAACCTGGCCTTTTCAATGATGCTAATCACCACAAAGGAGAAAAGGAAATTAGATAAAGGCATATTATCCCCATTTTCCAGATTAGGAATTTAGCTTAAAGTGACAAGGATCAAAAGTAGCTGCTGTTTCAGGGTGTGCCCAAATCCTTATTTAAAAAATTTTTTTTAGACCATTTAGTATTATGTAACGTGTTATATGTTCACAGTACACATCTCATTAATTTCAGTGACTTCTGTGTACACTCAGCACTTCTGTAAATCAGAATCCTGAATATCAAATCAGGTGTCTAGAAAATGAACGTACATTTAAGGATGACCTATGAGAAGTTTGGTTTGAATGATCTGTTTAGCATCATGTGGGAACTGTGTGATCAATCCATTTCTCTAGAACACTTAGTTATCTTAAGCATGGGACATAGTTTTCTTTTCTGCTCTCCCCTGCCTCCTTCACCATACACCTTTAACTTCTGTGACTGTGAGCGGAGGGGTCCAAATCGGGTTTGTTGCCCAGATTGTGTGCCATAAACTTTCAAATGCCAGCTCTTGGGGCTGAACAGTCTGGCCCTTAGGACTCCCCACTCACAGGACACACCCTCCAACTTGCCTGTCATGCCTCAATTTTGTAAGAAAGGGGGAGAGTCCTTAGTCATTCAAGTCTTCCCTTAGGAGTGGTTTGTGCTGGTGGTCCTGGGGGCTCCTCCTCCCCATCCACGCACCAACCAAATCTTACTAGGGTCCACAACTGTTTGTCCTGTGCACAGACACAGGGTTGCTGGGACATGATACCCTGGGCAACCACTTTTAGCCAACCACGAATTAGCCCTGCCGAGCTGGGCCAGCAGGCTGTAGGACTTCCTTGTGATCCCTCAGGTCAATAAGCAGGGACTCTCCTTGCATCCATAGTCAGTATTTACATCAAGTCCCACTTGGATGCAGTGCAAAATCCCATTCAACAAAAGTCGATACAGGGCCATTTTAATATAAAGCAATAGTCCAGGGCCCCTGTTTTGGCCACAACTCGGTCCTGTTTGTCCTGGGGTCTCCGACAGATGTACCAATCTGGTTATGCCCCAAACTCAACAGAAAAGTTCAACTCAGGGTAAACTCTCCCCATAATGAAACCCCCCGGGGTGTGGGCTCCCCTAGACAACTCACTCTTGTCATTCCAAAGCTCTAGTGGATGCTGTGATGCTTGGTGCTCTAACTGCAGCAGCAACATCTTCTGGGCCTTCTCTGGGGTAAGCTCCTACCACTCCCTTACAGAGTCAAAGGCCCGAGGGCTGGAACCCCTTCCCAGCCTCCAGTCTCATGAGTGGGTGTCTTATCACTCAATTTGCCCCTGCCAGGGCTGTGCTACAGCCAGGCTCCATCCCTCATTGAGCATGCCTCCTGAGTTGCTCCCTACAGCCAGCGCAGGTCACATTCTTATGATGTTATCCGCAGAGCACCAGCCAATCTGAAGTTTGCACAAGTTCACAAACTGGGGCTGCCACTGTGGCCAAGGCTCTACCATCTGCACCGATGCTGGCCCTGCTGGTAAGTATGGGCATTTCTGCTGGGGATGCACTTGGCCTTCACCTGCCACTAGGGCTGCTGTTCAGGGGCCCCCACACTCCCACCGTGTGCCTCAAGCTGCACCCCCCTGCAACAGTGATACATGCAAGAATACACTAATAGACCAGTTGTTCCCTTCATTATACAACCCTGAATCATGCCCAGTATGCCTTCTGCCTTGGGGCAATTGATCATGTAATGTATAATAAAATAATAATAGGTTTATTCTGTCTGCTGAGAGCACTCTGTTTGGTTGACTCGGGAGCCAATCACAATGCTTACTGAAACAACCAATCAGAGTGCTCCGGACAGACAGAACAAGCGTATTACTATTATAGATCTTGAGGCGTTTCAAACAGATATGCAAGCAAGTCAGAGCTAGAATGAAGCACTGGGCCAGTCCCCTGCTGGAGAGAGTGCAAGATCCACCAAAGGGAAAAATAAAAAGTGGTGAGGGGCCTGATGCTTTTTTTCCCCAGAGCCTGTCCACCTCCCATGGCTGGGGGGCGAGCTGCTGGAAATCCCTGAGCTGGGGGGGGCAGTGCTTCCCTCTGCAGTGGGAGGTGCCCCCCAGGACCTCTCAGGCAGGGTGCCAGTGGGTGAGTGCTGCCTGTAGTCACTGCTGCTGTGGAAGGAAGCACTGGGGTCCCCCACAGCTCAGGGTCTTCTGCCACTTCTGTGGGGTTTTTTCCCCCCCTCAGTCTGTGCGAGCTGCTGCCACGTCACAGAGCCCCTAAGCTATGGGTGGGGGGGGGCCCTGGTACTTCCTTCCGCAGCAGCGGTGCCCGCTTGGATCCAACAGTGTATGGGGTGCTGGAAACTCAGGTGTGCTCAGGGAAGCTCAGGCTTGGTGGGCTTCCAGCACCCTGTGTACTGTACCCACCACTTTCGTTCTGCCTGGGACCACCTGGGAATAAGCTGGCTGCCCCAGGAAGATGGCAGGAGGGCAGCTGGGTGCGCTGGCAGCTGAAGGTAGTGGGGATGGTGCGTGGAACGCTGGAAGCCGGCAAGCCTGACTTTCCTCAAGCATGTCTGGACTTCCAGTGCTCCATGCACCATCCCCAGCAACTTCTCCGGGTAGGGCCCTTGTACACATGAAGAATATTGCTCTAATTTGTTCCGTAGCAAACTAAAATACATGGGATGTGTTTTAGTTTGCTATGTAAACAAGTCATTTAAATTTCAATACACCAACGAATGTGTACACTGTTACAAAATTTAATTGTAACTTGCTGCCAAACGTGTACACTGTTACATGAGTGACTGGTGCCTCCTGAATCTGGGGGGGCACCTGTAGAAGCCGCTGCCAGCAGCAGCCCTATCAGAGGGGGCACCAACCCTACCAACAGCATCAGTGTTGGCCATCGGGGGTGGAGGGGCACTGGCCCCATTATGGGGTGCATATGCACCCCAGTGTATCCTCTACAAGTCTCCTATGCACTGTTACAGAATTAAATCGTTAAAAAGAGCAATTAACCCACTAAAAGGGGCAATTTCCTCCTGTGTACAAGGGCCCTCTTATTCTATGACTGTAAACAAGTCACAAGTTCAGTCTTGTGACAAAATATGTATTTATATTCCAAAGTCTGTGTTTACACATGGACAGCTTCATGTAACCTTTTCTAGGGTGAGAAGTTTGATTCTGTTAAAGTATTTGGTTAAAGGATAACTAAAAATTTTGTATTTAAAAATACTTTTGCAGTAAAAAAATTTAATCACAAATGTTTTGTGAATTTCCACTGGTTAAAAATAATGCACGTGTCTAATCGGGTCATTCTGCCTTAATTATGGCATTTATTAGTGTTAATTTTCTAGCTTTTAGAATGAGCGGAGGTTCAAATTGAAATTGTATTATATAACATTACATTGACGCCCATATGGTTCATCATTTGGTTTAGGATCTTTAAACTCACTGCATAGAACTCTGGTATTTAAGCTAATGGAGGAACTGATAGCTGTAGTAGATTGTTACCTTTCTGTAGAACAGCACCAGACAAAAATGAGTGTTTCAAGTGCTTTGTTGATGGTTACACAGATATTTGCTAACTGACAATGAGGGTCAGAAATCTGGAACAGTATTTCAGGTTTTGGAAGAGGGTGCACAGTAGTGGGCAGAGACTCTTCTGCACATTTTCCCCAGTCATAACTCCTTTCTTTACACCTTCAGCCTGCACTTTTCCTTTTATTTACAGGCTTTTCTTGGCACGTTCATATTGGAGTGCACACATTATTGAATTTACCCTCACTAAGCCCCTACAGAATGGAGAAATATTGTAATCTCCATTTTACATATGGGGAAAATGGAGTCATAGAAGATATTTAGTAATTTTTGCAAAGTTAGATAGATAGATTCTATAATAGGGCCAGTAGCTAAACCCAAATCCTTTGTGTTCCATTATAGTTCCCTAACCACATAATTACCTATTATTGTCTTCAGGTATCTCTTCTTTCCATGAACTGGAGTAACACTGTTGATATGGCATTTGAAGGAAATATTTCAATTTATACTATATTGATACTATAAGGATAAATTAAATCAAATATGATTTTATACCACCTTTAGAACTCTCAGCTTTTGAGCTGCACCAGGCACTAGTGTTAATTTTCAGCAATCTTTCTGGATTGCCTATGATTGTTCAGTAGCTTAGAATTAATAGAATGATAAAAGCATGCATTACATGGCCCTGCCATGAACGTTGTCTCTTACAGCAGGAGTGGCAGGAGATAAAGGGATATGGATCCACATACCGTGGCCCTGTGTTGCACCTGTGCTAGTAGCATCCCTTGAGGTTTCTTGTTATCCCTCTGCAACATAGGAATAAGAAAGGGGCTGGGCAGGGGAGAAGGTTAACAAGGGCTGGAATTTGGACTGGTGCTTATAGGTTTAAGATTTAAATTAGTCTTAAGTCTGTACAGAGATATCCCGTTAACAGTATTCTAACATTGTATAAATTTAAAGAATGACTGCATACTCTGTTAACGTTTAAAAATGCTCTCTAAAACTCATTAAATGATCAGATATGTTCTTAGACCTACCTTAGATAGTACTATTTTTTTTTAGATTTCTTTCTCTCCCTTATGTGTTATATTCAGAAAGCAGGCCCATGTAGCAAAGACCAAAGAAAAAAATCAATAAATAATGCAACTAGATACACCATTCTAACCTACCAGCAAATTTTAAGTTAATTACATGACAAAAATAGCATCTTCTAAAGTGAATATGGGCTCCTGGACTTAAAGTTGCAGGTGTAAATCTGAATTAAGTAGTGACCAAAAGTTCTTATCTAAGAAACATACAACAAGTTATTAACAGTTTAAATTCAGGTACTAATGGAAAAATGTTAACATTGTCATCTTAGTAATATTCTCATTGTCATTATTAGGAAAGAGGCTGGGGGCTAAAACAAAACTCCCTTCTCAGTGTTCGTTCTCTCTAGGACGGGGCTGAAATATGGTAATATGAGCACTGGTTGGAAATGGAAAAATAGTTTGGTTGGTTATTTACTGTGTGGTATGTCATATTGACAATTCTCATGAATTTCTTGTGAATAACAGTATTTTAGCCAGGGCCAGGCCTGGTTTCATGATGAAGTCAAAAGCTTCAGACCTCTTGGGAATTTTAGCCTACCTGGAGGAAAATGCTTCACAGGTTAGAGTGGCTCTAGCATCCCCACTCCCCCCACCGAGTTTTTGCTTTGTGGACAATGAAGGCAGCCCCTCTGGTTCTTTCCTCTTCCACCCTAGAACACCCAGGCTAGAGGGGAGACAAAGGCATACTATTCCAGCAGATCTCCTTTCGTAATTTAGAAGGGTGGTGTGAAGAAACCCTGGAAGAAGAAGAGTGAATTTGGGGGAGCAGAATTGTTGGGGGCAGAAATTAGAAGGACAATAGCTGATGGGCTCCAAGGACTAGAACTGAGGAACAAGGAGGGCTGCGTGGACACTGGAGAGATGTGGGTGCTGGAGGACAGGGAGAACAGATGTGGAGAGTGGAGGACCACTTGTTTTGAAAGTTGAGGGCAGAATTAATTGTGCTGTGGATGACCAACTGGGCATGAGAGCTCCAGCAGTAACCAAAGGGCCCAAATGGTCTTTTTCAACACATTTCAGAGAGTGGACAACACTTAATTCTCTCTCTCTCTCTTGCACACAAGAGATGGATAGGAGGAATTGAAAAATCAGAAAACAAAAACACAATATTATCTCTAGAAAATAATAATTTAAGATGTCTGTCTCATGGTTTTTCCTTCGTTGGTTTTTGAAGGTTGGCAATACTGGATACATATTACAGAGAGAGATTATTTATATTTTCAGAACTGTTAGTCTGTCATCTGTTACAGGCCTTAAATTTGCTTTTTTTCCCCCTTCTCTAAAGGGAAGCAAATATCTTAAGGCACAGATAGAAGTGTAGCACCCTACTGAACTCAGAATGCTTTGCAGGAAGTGGTCTGAGTTACAAGAATCCCTTGGACCAAACAGAAGTTCATTGTTGACTCCTGGGGATGGGGAAGCTGGCTGCTAGCTGTGAGCCTGCAGCCGGTTTTCCGTAGCAACGGCCCTTCCTCCCTCTTCGCCTGCTCTGTTTTTTTGAATGGGAGTGAGGAAAGGGAGCATAGGGAACTCATTCTAGGGGTTCCTCAGCTGGTGCTGGAGGGTGGGGTGAGTGAATTGGAACCCCCCCTCCACCTTGCTCCAATACACCTGCCCCACCCTCCAGCAGGGGCTGAAGAAACACCAGATTGAACTCCTTCCTTTCCTTTTTCCCCGCTCTTCCCCCCCCATGCTGAAAACATTGACAGGCTGGGAGGCAGCACAAACACAAGTGACAGAAGGCACTCTGTTTGGAAACACCTTTATCTGAACCCTCATGCCATGAGGGTTCAGATTTTTGCCTGATCAGCCAATTTTGAAGCAGTATGCAGCTGTGCAGTTGTTTGATCACAGCTATAGACTGCTTTCTGTGGCCAGATCAGGTGAAAATCGTCACTTCTGTCTGCCTTTAGATACCAAAGTAGTGTAACTGGCATGCTCACATCTGAAAACCAATGTTATCTTTTTTACTTGTAGATTTTAAGATAGTTTTTCTAAGTAATTGTGAATCTGTGGTAAATATGTGAGGTCTCCAGGAAAATAAAATAGTTATAGCAAGATACTGGACTAGTACCACATGAAATCACATGTATTTTAAATATTAGCCCTGGTCCCCTCACCACATTTGAATATATTGAACATGAAGTGGTCTATTTATTGAATAAATCATTTAGTATAACAAATCTATTGTTGGACAAAGAAACAGGACAAAAGGTACTCAGTATTTAATTTAGAAAGGGATCTTACAAGGAAAACATTTGAAAAGGTAATAAAATTTATTCATTATATATACCCATGGTTGTTTTTTTCTAGTGGATTTCTAATCACATGTTAAAATGCTAAAGAGATTGATTGAGTTGTCTGTTTTTAATATTTCTTAACAGAGCCAGTAATAACTCAACTCTTAGTATGTAAATATATTCCTTTTATGTTGCTTTTTACAGTTATCGTCAGTCTGCCAATGGCATAATCTGTGTGTAAATTTGACTAATATGTCATATTTTATGTACGTATGGACATGGGATCTGAATCTTCCACTGACATTAATCAGGAGTAAAGTCTTTGGTTGAAGCCCAGGTTATAGGCCCATGGAATTTAGCCATAAATTGTTTGGGCTTATTTCTGATTTACAGAAAGGTTATTTTACATATATATAACTGTGAAACCAGATGTCTTAATTTGCTTATAAACGAAGGCCTATCTAGACTAAAGAGCTTTTGTGGAGATAACTATGGTGTGATATCAGTGATTCACATGGAAGCAGACTTTAATAACCAATCTATTTTGGGATGGATCCTATAAAGGCTGAGTCCAGCCTTAAGTGTTTTGGTCCAGAGTACTCTATCTTGCAGAATGCAATCCAGCAAGATTACTAGGGAACTGCAGATACTTAATAGTCTGGGCCCAGGATACCTGAAGATTATCTGAAGTTCTGAATAGGGTCCATATACCACAGAGCCACTGGTCAGGCAAAGTAGAGAGGTTTCTGGCAGGCCTAAAGCTCATCTCTGCAATGGACTTTTTTTGGGAACACAGGGATAGGAAAGTCTCTGGCAAAGTGTAAAAATTGCCTCAGCCATCCCCACTTTGTATTCCTAGTGCCAAGTACACTTAAACCTGCCTCCATTTTATTTTTATATATATATTTTATATATATATATATAAGACACACACACACACACACACACACACACACACACACACACACACCACAACAACAACAACAACAAGCATCAAATAAGCAAAAAAATAAAAATAGAAGAATTCCTCATATACATTTCTTACTATAGAGAAAAGAGGGAGAGAGATTCACAAATGCTGTTTATACTGATTGGTGTTCAGCTAGAAGGACATGCTTTACTTCAATTAGGAGGACTGAATAGAACAGATATGAGGAAAATGCATCTCCCAGCTCCGTACAGCTATCTGGACCCTGTTTTTTAAATTGCATCTAATTATGAAATATTCATACAAAATCATTGCCAAATGTTATACGTTGTTACCAAATGTTTGAAAATGAGTGTACTGCCTAGCCCCTGGTTGCCTCATCCCAGCTGCTCCTCAGAAATATCAACTCTTCTTTCCCTGTTTCCCAGCAGTGCTGCCTCTTTGAACGGCAGGCCATGGAGTGAATCAGTACTTCCTACTGATTTATCAGATATTGATATACAAACCCCGTAGATTCCCTCTGTTTCCTCTCAAATTATAGCTATCAATACCGTCAGATCATGATGCTTTTAACAATGTTACTAATTATTTGATTTATCCCACTTTCTTCCCAATTCTAAAATATTGGCTTCTGGTCTTTTAATATTTGACTTAAGCTTTAATGATCTATTGTTGATTCTTCATTTCCTGAGATTACACATGAGATATAACTAATTATCTGATATTATTATAAAGTTTCTGGTTGCCTCTTTTCCCATGTACTCTAGAATATGATTATATAATTCTTTCAGATTTTACTCTTTGCTTATTATTGGATATTGCTATAAAAGTAAGTCAACATTTTTTTCTCTTCCTTATTAGTTATCCCTAATTAATTACCCCTCAATTTTCTGCCCTTTCCTGTTTAGGTACTGAAGACTGATACATACATCTTCTCAGACATTGCTGTTTTCAGAACTGTTATTAAATAGCAATATCCAATTAACTCATATTAAGGCAAATGGAACTTCACAAACAAATGCTAAGACTGTGTATCATGCATTATTTCAGCACTGCAAGTAAGCTGAAGATCAGTGACAGAGGAGAAGGGAAGGTGG
>NW_017729034.1:68168944-68171440 GCF_001723915.1 Gavialis gangeticus
AACTGTTATTAAATAGCAATATCCAATTAACTCAGATTTAGGAGGCCTTAATATGGATTTTCAGTGTTAACAGTCTCCTTTGTTGGAAGGGACACTCTTTCTGAGAGTTGTTTTTCCTGTTGGATGTTGTAGAGAGAGGGTGATAGGTCCCTAACCATCAATGCTCCATTGCAAGTTAGAATCAGTTGTTTTGTCCTTTACATCCATTAGCGTAAAGTACCTACTGAGTGTTGTATTCTCTAGCCATTGATTTCTTTAATATTCTTCATTAAAACCACCTCTACACATGGGAGAGTAAATTGTTCAAATACCAAATATTTGTTGCTCCACCCCCACAACAGAATCTGTTATTGGAGACACCCAAGTTTGCAGAAAGATAAGTATGGATGCAGACAGACCTTAGGGCCCCACTCTAATTCATGGTGCTTTACGTAAAGTGCCATGAGTTAGTGTCCCCCCCCCCACCCCAGTCCAACAGACATTCACTTGTTGGGTTGTGGGGGGAGGGTGGGGAGGGCTGGATTCAGCCTCTATTGGCCCAGGCCAGCAGGCAAGAGCACTCCAGCAGCCTCCCAGGAGGGAGAGGCGGACTGGGGAGAAGGGTGGTTCGGCCTCCCAGGAGGCTGCTGAACCACCCTTCTCCCCAGTCCACCTCTCCCTCCCTCCCCCAGGCTCAAGGGTATCAGCGAAGGTGGGAGGAAGGACAGGGGTCTCCCAGCTGCTGAATGGCCAGAGCTGGGTAGGATGAGGAACAGGGCCCCCTCATCTTGCAGCTTCTGGGGTGGGAGGAGCTGATTGGGCCCCCTAGGTGAGAGGGCTGCATTTCCACCTCCCCCCACTTGTAAACTGTCACTTCTGTCTGCCCCCTTAATGTCTCTCTCTGGAGCCCTCCATTAGAGCAGAAGAATTTGTACTAATAGGTCCTCTCTTGTTGGACTGGGTCCCTCTGTAAAAGTTAAATTATGAAGCTGGGACAAAGTATGGTTTTAGACTATATATACACATTAGATCATCAGTTGTTAGCTGAATATATGGCCAGACATAACAATTAAAAATACATTTTAAAACTGTCATTTCCTGTCCTTATATTGTTGTGAGTTTATTGATAATTATAAAGAGATGTTTGGAATCAAAGTGAAAAAGAAATTGATTTCCCAAATTTTATTGTAAACTATTGTGATTTTTTTTTTTTTTTTAAATATTCTAAATTAATGTTATATGTTCATAATTTCGGTCTGGAAATAATGTTGTGTGGATTATGTTGCTTTAAAGAAAATTACCAGTCACATTTATGGATTGGGGGTTTTTTAATTTTATTTGATTATTATGAAAACACACATTACAAACTTTATTTTATTGCATGTTTTTCCTTTTAGAGTTGCTTTTCTGTAAAACAGAGCAGATTTCTAATATGACCTATATTTGTTCCAATAAAATCAACATAGATGAAACTGAAGCAAGACATGCCAAGCCTTTCTCTTAATTCAGTCCCAGCACTCTTTCTGGCTGGAGTACAAGAACTTGACCCTTTTGTGTTACTTTCCTGGAGTATTTGTCCCTTATGAAAGCCAATACAATCAGCAGAGCCAGCATAGATAAAGAGCCATATAGGGTTGTATTATAGTGGCAAGACTGTTTTGTGACCATGTTCTGCAGGCAGACTGGAGGTGACAGTATTATTTACTTTTGTTGCTTGGGGTCCAAAGAGAGAATAAATTGCTATTGATTTTTTTTAGACATTACAGTGAAGTGTCTGAATGCCTGCAGAATAGCTGGGTGGCAGGATAGCCAGAGATTGTATAGAGACTGCCTTTTAAAATGAAAATTCATTTTCTTGTTATTGTTATAAAGTTCTTTTTTTTTTTTATACCAGAAGCCAGTTACAAGAGAACTTGGCTGTAGGTGGTGTGTTTATTATAAATGCATTTCATCCCCCCCAAAATAATAGATTTCAGCAGCAGTCTTGTAACAATTTAAAATTGATTAATAGAATTCTGTACACTGTATATGGCCATGTGCATGCTATATGCCTAACATAAAAGGAACATTTAATGTTTGCATTAAATTAACAATGTTATTAAAGACGTATCTTCCAGAGATGCACCAATTTGTAGACAGGAAATTATGTATATTAGAATGCAAATAATATACATTTTCGGCAAAATTTATTTTTTCTTGAAGCTGATTTCTCCAGTTGTCATCCATGTTTGGCATAATACATATACTTTTTTTGTTATTTGGAAGGAGGGAAAATCCAATCTTTTGTATTTACTTCATATTTTGCTTATATGCCTCTTATTTTCTATAATTTTTTCCTCCTCGAATAATTGTCACCCTTGTAAGATTTTATAGTAGTGCTACACTGTAGTGACACCTGCTGGGAAAGATATAAATGGAACATCTGGCATTATCCGTGGCTGCTTCCTATCAGTTCTTTTTCTTGAGTCAACAGTATGCACCCAGTTTAGTAGTCTAGAATGACTCATGTTTCCCAGC
>NW_017729034.1:68176440-68182259 GCF_001723915.1 Gavialis gangeticus
CATAATTGTCACCCTTGTAAGATTTTATAGTAGTGCTACACTGTAGTGACACCTGCTGGGAAAGATATAAATGGAACATCTGGCATTATCCGTGGCTGCTTCCTATCAGTTCTTTTTCTTGAGTCAACAGTATGCACCCAGTTTAGTAGTCTAGAATGACTCATGTTTCCCAGCTCCCCTGGAGGGCATCTGCTGCCATCCATTTTTGGGGAGACAGACTCCTATGCCATATTTAAAGAGCCTCAGAAACTCAGGAGAATGACATAAAAATGTGAATCTCCCAACTGGGCCTTAAAATTATAGCACCAGAGAACTAGGGATCTGCACATGGATACCACATAGAAGACTCCCAAAACAGAAAATCCGTTGCAATTTAATTGGCTTACTTCCCTTTGTTTGCTATTCTATCACTTATCCTAATGTCATAATTCATGACTTGAAATATCTATCTCATTGCTTCCTCACCATTAGTATAGGGATACTTGGTGGGAAAGCTAATGAAAATTAACTTACAAATGCAAACCAGGTATAAGCTGATGCTGTGTCTCTTCTTGAGTTTGGACACAGGCAGCTCAAGTGACTCTGGTGCCGAGAGAGTTCCCAAGATGTAGCAAGCTGAAATAAACAGTTCTAGCAGCTATTATTGTCCCTGAAATCTGTGCCAGCAGTGAAACTAATAAACATGGCACTTGTGCTCCACTGGCGCTTGATGAAACTACGAGAGGCAGTTGAGATACCAAAAATGCTTGTTCTTGCAGCTCAGTGACCCTATTTTCCTGTTGGCCTTTGACCAGTAGGTTTAGTTTTCCTTTGGAAAAAAACTTAGATTTTCCCCAGGCATCAAGGCAGACGTTTTCTTTTCAGGGTTGACTAAAACCAGTTGACCATCGGTGTGGATGCTGCCTCTATCTAGATCTGTTGACAAACAGACAAAGCAGTTCCTCAGATATGACTACATGGTTAATGTCTATTCTTAAAACTGCAGAAGCATATGTGGCTTTAAGCAAATCATCATGTTCATGAGTTCTTCAAACTTCACTCTAAAAGAAATACCACCAAAAAATCTTCACATTTTCAGAACCTTGCTGACCATGCTGTCCTTGCCTCTTGAAACATAGAACCACAGAATCAATGAGTGGGAAAGGACCTAGACAGATCATCTAGTCCAACCCCCTGCCATGGGCAGGAATGAGCACTGGGGGATGGCAGGGGTCATAAGACCCCAGCCAGGTGCCTGTCCAGTCTCCTCTTGAAGATTTCCAGGGAAGGTGAGAGCACCACCTCTCTGGGAAGCCTATTCCAGGCTCTGGCCACCCTTACCATGAAGTAGTTCTTCCTAATATCTAACCTAAACCTATCCTCCCTCAGCTTGTGTCCATTGTTCCTAGTGACTCCAAGGGGGGCCCTGCTGAACAGACTTTCCCCAAGTCCCTGCTGCTGGCCCCTGATAAGGTTGTACACAGCGACAAGATCCCCCCTCAGTCTCCTCTTGCGGAGACTGAAGAGATTCAGGTCCCTCAGCCTCTTCTCATAGGGCTGGCCACGGAGGCCCTCAACAATACAGGTGGCCTCCTCTGGACCCTCTCCAGGTTCTCCACGTCCTTCTTCACATACCACAGTTCTTATAGTTTTTCCTTTCCTTGATCCTAAAAATATTCAGCTTTAGGTGTGAAGGTTCTAGATAAAACCCTGGTTCCTGTGAAAATAAGGGGAGCTTTCCAGTGATTTGAAGGTGGGCAGGTCTCATCCATGCATAAAAACCTGTTTGATGGTGTCCTGCACCTTGGCTATTTGATCAATGTATAATGAATCAGAACAATCAAAATGCATTTCAGCTTCTTTATATGGCTATAGATACAGCTCAGCACAGATGACAGACATGTTTATCCTCTCTTTTCATCCTTCTTTAGTTAAGGACTACTTCAGCTCCCCTGTGCAGAGAACCAGACTCAAGCCAGAAGCCCGTCTACAAAAATGAAATGAAGTCACAATGAGACCTTGCTTGCCAAGACCAACATCTGCCACATATAAGTGAAGGCTAAAAGTCTCTCAGTACCTGGAGCAGTTCAAACAATGACAAGTGATCATTGGAGATAATCAGATTACATTATTTGATTTAATTTTCATTTTTACCAGCATGACAATTTTGTGTTCAATGAGTCAAAGGAGATGTGGCCCAGATTCTTTCTTACATTTACATTTTTCCATTTCTTATTTCAGTATAAATATAGTTTTCTATGCAAAATGGAGCAAAGTACCCCCAGATGGAAGGAATGAACATCTTATGTACCACACACCAAATTCCACCTTATGCTTTTCTACTAGGCATCATCCCCTCCAGAGACAAAAGTCCAAATGTCTTCCAATGATGTCACGTGATCTAATTTAATGTGAAGTTTGTGATGTTCTATCTAATCCCACTCTGCTACTGTTCTTGGTCATCTTCGCCCATAGGAATAATTTATTGGCTTGCCTGTTAGAGTTGGAAGTGGCTGTGGATTTTCTTGGAAGCTAGGAGAAGACAGGAACTGTAGGAAAGGAGAAAAGAGTGGGTGGCAGTGTTCTTCAGTTTAAATCTTAAGTTTTGGGAGGTGGATCCTCGACCTCCCGTGGAGGCTCCTGTCACTTTTTTTGCTGCTGATGCAGAAGGGCAGGCTGTTTTACAGGCAAAATCCTTGCATATACTGCTGGGGTTTCCTGCTCCACATAACTCCAAGAGCTGAAGAGGCCTCTAGATATAGACTTAGGGTTTGGTGCCCTTAAGAACACCAGCTAGCCTAAACGATATGCTTATACTACTCTGCTACTCTCTCTTGTTTCTTTCTCCAGGGTGAAGGTCTCTTATAAGTAGGGATCCTTCTAAGCTACTGCAAAGAAGCTTGATGGTGATAAATCTTCATGTTCAGATGTATTTATTTAAAAAATATTGTACCTTTTTATTTGACCTGCAAAACAGCACAATGACAATGAATTTTACTTCCTTTCCTTAAAGTATGGTATTGTCTTTGTAGAGCTGCATCATTTTAATATCCTTTGAAATGCAGATGGCATCAAATGAGTTAATACTGTTTGTCTGAAAAGAAACTATTTTTATCATAAAAGTAAAATTACTTTGAAAAATGCACTTTAATTGAAATCCCATTTAAAGGGTAAAATTATGTTATTGATTATGATCAAAATGTCCCAGATGCTGATGAATTCATCAATTCCTGTTTAGACGTGTTATAAATCTTTTAGTGGAGGCAGGGGAACGTGAATGAGATGAATATTTTCAAATTATAGTGGCACATTACTTTTTATGCCCAACTTTTTGTTCTGTGTAATATACCTGAATAGAAATGGCATGTAAGAGCAGCTGTAGAAAAACTAACACACAATGGAAATCTACATTATAAATCAAGCTGAACTCAAAGTGGTTTATATCAATAAAAAGTACGTTTAAAAAAACATGACAAATAGTTTTGAGGTTTACTGAAAAATGGTTTCGGTAGTTGCTCTGTTAAAGAAAAAGACTTGCAGTAAATATATGTAAAGTAGTTTGCTTTCAAACGTAGTCAGGCATCAGACCAATATTTCCAAAGTAGTGTGAGGAACATCATGCTCCATGAAGCATCTACTTCAAGATCTGTTATGTAACACACATTATTTCCTGTAGTGAATTAAACACTACTCACTTTGAAACTACAATACAGACTTGTTGAATCTTTGTCTCTGACAATGGCAAGCTCCTAATAATAGAAATTACTTTTCATCTAAGTCCTTGTTAATAAACATTTTGCCAGCTTCTTGTGTTATGTGGAGTGTCTTCTGGGTTTGGGGCAGTGGTGTGTTACCATATTAACCCATATCGGAGATGAGAGTTCCCCATCCACTTAACACAGAGAAAAAAAACCCTTTCCCCATCAGTGGGTATGGGACGGGAAAGCATCAGTTATGACTGCAGCTGTGCCTTTAACTCTGGCCCTGAAGTGGGCTTGGATTCAGAGCCATAGCCACTGTTCCCCAACTGCCTCTGCCCCCGCAGCATCTGCCCCTCCCTGCCACCTCCCTACTCTCCCTATCTGCCCTGCTAACTACCTGCTGCTGCCTCTGGCCCCCTGCCCCCACTGCTGTCATTAACCCGGTATTCCTGGCTCCAGCCCTGCTCTAACCCAGAGCACATGGTTGCTCTGGCCCCTGATAAGCTATGTAACAACAGTGGCAGCAGATCCAGAACCAGTTCCAGAGCTGTTGCTACTGCCTCCCTGCTCCCCCACCACCTGCCCTCCATTGCCCCCCCCCACCTCACTGCCACCTGCTCCTGCATTACTGGCTTTGCTGCTGCTGCTTGCCCTGCTGCAGCAGTGGGGGGCACAAATTTAAGACAATCCTCCAATAATTATATTCTATACATGGGAAATTATGACAAATTTATGCATTTTCCATGCGTAGAATCCAATTGTTGAGGGGGTAATCTTAAATTCAAAGTCGTCTTGGGTTAGGGTA
The DNA here is from genome assembly GCF_001723915.1 of Gavialis gangeticus. Lineage (NCBI taxonomy): Eukaryota > Metazoa > Chordata > Crocodylia > Gavialidae > Gavialis > Gavialis gangeticus. Next base: position 68,180,926 of record NW_017729034.1, read on the forward strand.
AATGCATCATTTGTTTGGGGGTTTTTGAAGGGCTATTGTGGCATACGGTAGAGAACATTGGAGATGTGGTTCCTAGTCTCAGCTATACCACTAATGTATTATGTCCTTATGGGCAAATAACTTCCCTTCTTAGCCTCAGTTCCCCTGTCTGTAAAATTGGACTAATGATACTTCCCACTCATATGAAGAGGTTTGAGAGCTGAATGAAAAATAATTTAAAAAGCTAGGTTTCATCATCATTTTTATTATTTATTAGACTTCCTTGACATTTTGAGACTTTGTATTTTGTACCTCTTCTTACTCGGTCTTTTGTATTCAAATGGTGAAATATGTCCATATTAAATTCTGTTGTTTATATAAAATTGCTTTAAAGTGAAGCAGTGTTAAAAATAATGTGCACCTCAACCTACCTTGCTCTAAAACAACAGTTTTAATAGTGCCTTTTATAACCATGCATACTTGTATTTACTGTCAACGTTTGTTATATAGTGTAATTCAATTTGATGTTGCCTTTTTTTAAGCTTAATCCTGCCACGTTAAGCACCTTTTTGAAGGCATTGTACCCTCATGTTCCACTGAAGTTAATAGGAACTTGAATAGTCTCAATATTTTACAGAATAAGGCGCCTTATCCAGGAATTGCCAATCTACAGCCCAGGGGCTGAATCCAGCTGGCAAAGGTCTGATTCTTTCTGATGGGGGGCAGGGGATAAGGGAGAGGGAAGCCACCAGTGAACAGGAGCCATGTTAAAGTGCCCATTTACAATGGTTCTGTTAAAGTGCCCACATTACAATGATGATTTAAGAGGGTTGCATTAAAGCTGTATTAAGGTGGCACTTCAAGCTTCCTGCTCTGAGCCCTTGCTGCTGAATTGGCAGCCTGCAGCAGCATCAAAGTTGCATACATTTGGCTGACTCCTCGAAAAGTTTGCTGACTCCTGCTTTATACAGTTCAAATGCTGGGTTTGATAGGTTACCATATGTCTGGGTTTTCCTGGACATGTCCTCTTTTTTGGTCCCCTGTTCTGCATCTGGGCGGGTTTTTAAAATAAGAAATGTCCAGGTTTTTTGCTCTTCCTCTACTCTCCCAGGCTGGCTGCCTGGGACTGCTTGGGGCTGGGAGCAGCAGGTAAGGTGACTGGCTATTGGGGGCCATGTGCTCCCTGCATGGGCCTTGGCAAGCTAGGTAAAGTGATGCTGTGTGTATGGGTGTGTGCGTATGGGTGTGCATGCGACGTGGGAGCTGCTTGGGCAGCTGGGCTGGGGGGGGACAGGGGTCTGCGGGTCAGGAGTGAGGGGCACTGGGTGGGGAGGGGCCAGGGAGCTGTTGGTCCA
>NW_017729034.1:68182412-68186893 GCF_001723915.1 Gavialis gangeticus
CATATGCCCCTCCCTTCTCCCCCTCCCTGGCATCCTCTTTTTTTTTTTTATGCTGGAAATATGGTAACCCTAAGGTTGATGCTTTGCTTCTGGAGCACAGAGAGAGATCTTCAGAATCATGATATCCTTCAGGGTAGGACACTTCATGTTGTTGCTTTGGCTAGTCACTGACAGCATCCAGGAAAAAGTAGGCTCTTATCTTTCTTAGGGAAAGGAGGAGACAAAAGATAAGCTCTGTGGTTTTGGGATGTTGCTGGAAATTGGAGTGCACACTATAAGCAAGGAAATACAGTGATGGCTGATTTTGCCACTTAAAAGTCTCGGTGAAAATGAAAGTAACTGCACATGATCCACAGGGAGCAGACTAATGAGCCAGGCTCAGCTCCCTAGTTGCTGTGACTCATTTACATACAATAAGGAAAGACAGTTTTTCTTCATTCTGCCTTTCAGAAAACAATATGCATCTTATTCTGGGGCATGTTGTATGCAAAAAAAAATTAAGGTATCTATTTATTCTGTTTGTCCAGGGTCAATGGCTGGGGCTCCTCAGTACTATTGCAACAGCGACAATAAAAGCAAAATGATAACAACAACAATAATAGAATAATAGAACAATAATAATTATAATAGCAAATCCCGGAAGAAGTTCTAAATTGTTACACTGTTGCTATTCTTATCCACTCATTGGAAAAATCGGTCACACTTTATTCTTAGTGATATGTTTATAATTAAGTTATGAAGAGTTAATGAGGGTTTTTGATTGTAGCCATGTTGGTCTAAGGACATAGGCAGTTAAGGTTCTTTGAGTAGATGTGATAGCTTTTATTAGACCAACTGACTAGTTGGAAAAAAGTTCTTGGCAAGCTTTTAGACACATTCACCCTTCTTCAGGCATGGGGAATCTCTGCTGGACTCCTTGGACTCTCAGACAAGCAGAGACTTTCTATGCCTGAAGAAGGGTGACTGCGCCCGAAAGCTTGTCAAGAACTTTTCCCCAACTACTCAGTTGGTCTAATAAAAAACATCATATCTACTCAAAGAACCTTGCCTGTGAAGAGTTAATGAGTAATTTGCGTTATTGTTATATTGCAGAAGTAGATAATACGTTTTTAGAAGTATTATAGTCACCTTAGTCAAAGGTGCTATAGGTGGTTATGAGTAACCTGTTAGTCTGTTGGATTCTTTAATCAACTGTTTAATACATTCTAAATGTTTTAATAACTTATTATAAAGTTTTTATAGATCTGTCCTTAAATTATGACCAAAGATGTAGACTGCCCAAGAATTAAGAAGAGTAGCATGACAATGTTATAATGGTATAATGGTTAAAGACTGAGAAGGCTGAACCAAATCAGAGCGAGACATGAATTTATTCATTCCACTTCAGTGTCCTCAAAAGAAGAGATCTTTGACAATTTCTGGACTCAGGGAATAGCAGGTCATTCTAAAGAATCTTGATTTCACACTGAAGCCCTTGAAGGTTATATAGGTTAAGCCAGGAGTCAGCAACTTATGGCCTGTGGGCCACATCTGGCCCATGGAGTTAGGGGTCTTTGGTGGCATTCCAGCAGTGGTGAATTTTGGCAATATTTGGTGGGGTTTTGGTTGCATTTGATGGCAGGGGCTTCAATTGTAGTATGGTCAGGTAGCAGGGAGAAGCAGCAGTCTCAACAGCTGGGTCCTATCACCAGCACACTTCAGACCTGAATTGGGTCATTTTGGCCTGCTCCCAGAAAACATTGACAACTACCGAGTTAAGTAGCCAGCCCCCAGTGAATACCTGTACTACCTAGATCTCCAGGAAGATAATGCTATTATCATTATAATTGATTTGTTTTTTCTTTATCAGAGAATGTTGTTGATCTAGTTTTCATAAGGGTATTTTTTTAATCACTTCAAGTCTAAGAGGGGGCTTATTGTGTTATCATTGAACTTAGTGAACACTGTCCCAGGTGAGAGTAGCTGGGGGCCTGATCCAAAGGATAGCTTAGATATCTAAAACAGGACTTAGTCAGACTTCAAGTGCTAAATTGAAACTGTGATCTCCAAAACCCCTGTTCAGCCCCTGTATGATCCTGGAGCTAACTAAACCTCTTAATGTCTTGCTTTTCAACCTGAGGCCAGGTACAGGTGTTACACTTACACAAGTGTAAGTGATTGGAAATAGGTCTGCACCCATAACCAGAAGTTCAGTGCACATAGTCTGGTTGAAAAATGGCAGAACCCAGTCTAATATAGACGATCAATGTGGTATCAGACTTAAGTGATTTAGGTTAGACTTGTCTGTCAAACTTCTGTACCAGATCCCCTCCCAACTGAAGTAAGGTTGCTGTCCTCTGGCATCCTAGCTTGCTTTACAGCCTCCCACTAACCCCTCCTCACATGGAGGCAGGCTAGCAGCCAGCCTGCACTAGGCTGCTCTGAGAGCCTGGCTATCCCACCCTAGGAGTCTCCCAGAACCAAGTCAGCACAGGGGCTGATGCTGCCAGGGGAAGGGGGGATGGAGGGAGGGCTGCTCAGCTCCAGTCCTGCTCCCTAGGACTCAGCCAGCTCACAGAGGCGTGGGGGTCCTTGGGTGGGCTCACACACCCACCCAGGGACTGCCATGCCTCTGTGACCAGGCGCAGTCCTAGGGAGCCAGACTGGAGCTGAACATTGCTAAGCAGGGTTACTTCCACTGCATGTCTGCAGATGTCATGCCTGTGGCTGATGCTGCCAGGGGGAAGTGGGGCAGGGAGGCCTGCCCTGCTCTGGTCTTGTTTCCAGGGGCTATGCCAGCTTGTGGAAGTATGGGGGTCCCTGGGTGAGCTTCTACACACACCCACTTATGGACCCCCATGCCTCTGCAAGCTGGTGTAGCCCCACGGAGTAGGACTAAAGCTGGACACGGCTGAGCGGAGTTGCCTCTGTATGCCAGCAGCTGTCATACCCATGACTGACACTGTCAGGGCAGGGGGCAGGAGGGGTGCTAAGCCATGCCCATTAGCCAATCATACTAATCAGAAAAATAGGGTTGGAAGGGACCTCAGGTGGTCATCTAGTCCAAACCTCTGCTCAAAGCAGGACCATTCTAACTAGATCATCCCAGCTAAGTCTTTGCCTACCCAGGTCTTGAAAACCTCCAAGAATCAGGGATGGCCACACCTGGGGAACCCTCTGGGAGGCATGTGGAAGTACCCCCAACCTACTGGCCTCACCCAGTACAGGCAACCTGCATGCCCTCCCCATCCCCCAGGGTGAACATATGGTCTGTTCACTATTGATCTATTGTAGGGTGCTTAGAGTAAAGCATATAACTTAGATCATTTCTGCCTCAGGGTGTTAGAACATCTGTACCTAACCTGAGAGTTTCTTAGGTGCCTGCCTTAGCTGCCAGTGTAGTCCTATTGGAATCTAGAAATTTGGTCTCTAAAGACACCTAAATAGGACTTAAGTAGAATTTAGGTACCTAAATCTCAGAAGGGAGCCAAATAGACTCTGCTCAAAGACTGGGGAAAAATCAGTTATGTGCCTAGATCATCAATTCCCAACTATGGTGTTGCAGCCCCCCAGAGGTTCCAGAGGATCCTTTGAAGGTATGAGGAAATAAGTGAGGTGTGAAGAGAAAAGCAGGTAGTCTAACAAAGGAGATTGATTTAATTGGATAAGTAGTATATACAGCTGTCTCACATAGTTAAAAAAGTGCAATGTGTACAATTTTTAACACAACCATTGCAATTAAAAATAATCATCCATGTGGCATGGTGCAGCGGGTTGCCACCTCAGGGCCTCTTCAACCAGGCTTTTGCTCTTCAGGCATCTCAGCAAGTCCTAATAATAAACAGTTGGCTGGCCTTTGCTTCCTGGGGCATTTCTCAGCATGCCTCAGTAATCTACAGTTTTTTTAACAAAAAAAGGAAGTAAACAAGGAAGTAAACAATCCTCCCAGACAGCACACGGTGCCCTGCCATGCCACGCTGCACCCACACCATGGGGCAGCTGCTGCACAGGTGCCAATCGGGGCGGACGATCTCCACTGCCCTGCGCTGCGCGGGGGGGCTCTGCCACAAGCACCCAGAGGCCCCCGAGCAGGGTAGCCATGGGGGCTTCTCCCATGGCTCCTCCAGGTGTGCCTGCCTCTGCTGTGGCAGGGGGAGCTGTGAGGGCTTTGCCCTGCTGCCGCTTGCCCAGCCGGTGTGGGGTAGGGCGGCACAATGCAGGCACAGCTCACTCCGGGCAACAGGACAGCATAGCTCCTGCTGCCAGCACTCCCGTGCCTGCATCAGCGCTAGGAGTGGGGGCTCCGCCCTGCCACCACTTGCCAGCTGGTGCAGGGGGTGCAGGATGCAGGCATGGCAGCACTTGGAGTGGGAGCTCTGCCCTGCTGCCACTTGCCCCCTTCTGCCTCCGAGGAAACTGCCCCTGCATCCCTCCTGACCTCAGCTGGGAAAGCTGCAGCAAGGCAGAGCCCCTGCTGCCAGCGCTACTGCACCCGCATCTCA
>NW_017729034.1:68186909-68191789 GCF_001723915.1 Gavialis gangeticus
CCCCCCGTAATGTGGCCCTTCCACCCCAGCTGGGCAGCTTTCCCCAGCCCCAATCTCTCCCTCCCCCACTCCCCTTCCTACCCTTCCCCAAACCTCAACAGACTTACCAGCTGGAGGCAGCTGTCAGCTGCCTGTTTAGTCTATAGCCAAATCTCCAAATCGGACAAATCTTTTCTGAAGCTTTTCCAAAATGATTCAGATGATTCCAATCGATTCAGAGCTTTTACTTGGGCTGCCGATTTGATTTGGATTCGGCGATTCAGTCCCCGAATCGGGCCGAATCTCCTCCAAATTGAATTGCCTACCAAATCCTCACACGGCCCTAGAACACAGTACTATAACTCAAATCCCAGTGCAGGAGTGGGAGAAATTTGAGAGTCCATCATGAGTTTAATAAAGACATAAGGTCTAATACCTTTATGAAGTGTATCCAGGGGAACACAGAGGGTCAGATAGCCATGCAACTTATTTTAAGGGAAGCTTCTACTGTTGAAAACTAGGATGTGGTCATACAATTGAAAGGCGTATTTTGATGCAGATTTACAAAGGGAATCAAATTGTGTGAGGTTGCCTTAATTCTGGCATGCCTCACTTCCTGGTGTTTGACTTTGCAGCCTTTGTATTCTTCTAACATGCTCTTTCTTTGTTTTGTTCTTTTCTGATTTAATTAGTATGTTTTTATTATGCATGTACACATAGCTGCATATAAATCTAAGCCAAGGTCTGAGGGTGAATAAAATACAAATTAGCATATAATCTTCTTGTGTTCTGCCACTACAATTATATATATATTTTTAAGTATCATGGATATAATATGGTCCAGTCTGTAGCTCTGGAAAGGTCTTCCATGACACATGGTTCTTTCAGGAAGCAGCATGTCAACAGATGTTTCATGGTCTACATTTCAATCCTCATTAAATTAATCCCATTTCTGCACTTATAATGTGATAATTAATAGAAATTACCTCATTATCGTAATATAAATTAGTGCAGTATCTTTATATCCAGTGAAATGAAGTATGCAAATCCATACTGGGATGCATTAGCCAATGCATTGTGAGCAGGGCTAAGGAAGTGATACTTCCTCTCTGCTCGGCGTCGGCGAGACCCCACCTGGAGTATTATGTCCAGTTCTGGGTGCCACACTTCAAAAAAGACACGGAGAATCTTGAATGGGTCCAGAGAAGGGCCACAAGAATGCTTAAGGCCCTGGAGGACAAACCTTATGAGGAAAGACTAAGGGACCTGGGACTGTTCAGCCTGGGGAAGAGAAGACTGAGGGGGGACTTGGTGGCTGTCTATAAGTATGAGAGGGGTGAATATGGGGAGCTGGGAGAAAAACTGTTCACTAGGGCCTCCCAGGGGAGGGCAAGGAGCACTGGCCATAAACTGTTACAGGATGGTTTCAGATTGGATGCAAGGAATCTCCTCCAAATTTAAATCTTTACTGTAAGAGTGACCAGAATATGGAATAGACTTCCCCAAGAGATGGTGCAGTCCCCAACCCTGGAAGTCTTTAAGAGGGGACTAGAAAGACACCTTGCTGGGATCATTTGATCTCAGCAGTATTCCTGCCAAGAGCAGAGGGGTTGGATTTGATGATCTTTCAGGGTCCCTTCCAGCCCTTAATTTCTGTGAATCTATGATTCTTAGTTAAAGCTCTATAATATAGTATGTCCCAAATTTAGATGGAATTGATGGATTTAGATGGAAAGGATATTGATTAATAGGAATTAAAGGAATTATAATGGCCAAGCCTTCAAGATTCTGATGAATAGGAGAGCTCATAATGAGTCAGTTGAAAAATGGTCATAGTCTTTAAAAAAAAAAAAAAAAGAAAGAAAAGAAATTTTTAAATTTTGAAGTATTCAAAAGGACTCACCACTAAAAAAAAATCAGATTTCTTTTTAGATGTATATACTTGTTATCAGAAACACTATCAACACAATAGAAAGATCTTTTGTTTATGCACAGCTGAAAAGTTTTGAAACATTTGTATAGTGTTTTCTGTAAAGCTTTTTAAAATGTAGACCGAATAAGGCACACACTTGTTCATTAAAAAAACCTTCAGAACTGTTGAAAATATGAAGATTTCTAATTTTTTGGGGGGGGGGGAGAGGGGAGACCTAACTTTTGTCTAAAGATTGTAATGTGTTTTTACCAGGTTTCTTCAAAACAAACAGTATTAATACAATGTATATATCTATATATATTTGTGTACTTAATTTCAGATTACATAAAGAGCAGCTACTTATTCAGTAGCACTTAATAGTATAATTATTCATTAGCTACAAATCATAGAATAATTTGTTACAGCTCAGTAAGCATTAAGATCACATAGTCTAAAAAAAAGACCAAGACATTTCCCTGAATTGCTACACTTTCAATGTAAATCTAAACTGAACCAATACAATTCATATTCATGTCTATAAACAAATTATGGGAATCGTGGAAATTTTTAAAAACTGAATTTAGTTTCTTATTTACACTACATGGACAGCACATAAAATGAAGTTCTTGATTTATCTGCAGAACAGCTAGAAGCACAAATAGTGTCAACTCTCCTACACTAACCTGTCTTATCCAGTGTACTTCTGTTTTCTGTTCAGGAGAGATCACTTTTCAGGGCTTGAGATGCAGCGTGCTTGCTTCTCTTCTCTTTAGCTTCTCCACAGACTGTCACTAAAGGTGATGATTGTGATCATTTGATTTTTATGATAGCAACAACTGTCCACTAGGAGTTGTACTCATTAATTATTAATTGCAGTATCAGAGCAGCAGAAATACTGTCATGCTGTTAATAGGGATTGAATTGATGAGGGTTCTGCTGAGGAGCTTTGGGCAGCTGCCTTCTTGAAACAAGATTTGTTGACATAGTATTTGTAAAGAAGATATTTTGAGAGAGTCTCTCCTTATGCTCTTTTAGGTTATTTCATTATGTGCAACTTCAGGCATGTTATTGTTAAGGACAGTTAAAAAGAGTACTAAGAACCTGCTGATAGCGACAGAATCACCAAACAAGTCCTTAGGGCTCACAAGCATTTGATTCTGGCATCTCATCCTTAGTAAAGAAGTATGTACTTGAGAATCATTCTAGCTGCCCTTTTAGATTTGATATTAATATTGTTAATATCACTGCAGAGATTATTTAAAAGAGTTCAGCACTTCACATACCTCTTCAGAAATGTTCTCTCTACCGCACAAATAGAAAAAGTGTGCTTAAGGAATTCAGAACACTACAACGTTTGCTTATTTAAAAATAGATGTAAAAGTACAACATTAAAAGTAATCAATCACTTAACAAAATGTAAGATACAAAATCATAACACTTCTTTAAACCAGTGATTTTTTTCAGACTTCCTGAAGTCACAGAACCCTTTCATATTACTTCTGTCATGGAACTCCTACCCATATCCTAAAGACTGATGCAGAGCCAGGCAACCCAGCCTGGCAATAGAAGCTCACTGCCTCCAGGCACGCTCTGCCACTACCCCGATTTCTTTCTAGAACTCATGATGACCTGCCATGGAGCCCGCATTCATGGAACACAGTTTAAAAAACCCTACTTTAAACTATTATACCATTCTCATTCATATTCCTGATGTGCTTTTATAAACATTAGTTTAAACTGTTTTAGATCTAAACAGAAGAGTGTTCTCTAATTGCAATAATTTAAAAAAAAAATATTTAACCAAAAGTTCTGGATACCATATCCATACTTTAGAAATCTTGTTTGAGAGATGAATGTAAGAGAAATGATATTGAGTGAACTTAAATGTGCTTGCTGCTTTATTATGCGAGAGACGAGTTATTTCAGTGTTATCTTTCTTTGAACCAGCTGCATAGTTGGGATAAAGTTAAATGAGTCTTTGACTGGAAGATCTTCTTCAGGTCTGAGGAAGAAAGTCAGCATAGCAATAGTAAAAAACAAACAAAAAAAAAAGTGGGAAGAGGGAAAAACATTCCCAGAGGTGTTAAACTAACAATAAGCAGAGGGGAAAAAGCTGATTACTGGGAGATCAAGCCTATCAAAAGCAAGGAGGGTCATTATCACCTGTCCTGTATATGGGAAGAATTCAGGAATCAAGCAGGTTATAATGTTCTATAAAGCCAGTATCAGTGTTAGATCCTTGGTTCCAGGTGTCTGGGCAGCTTAGGAATTTTTGATCCCAAGTTTATCTTTTAAAGATGTGTCATGGTGCGGGGTCTTAGGGGCGGCCGTGATCTCCCCTAGCGCCCCCTACTGTGCCAAGTTAGTCTCAAAGCACCCTTATTCTTTCCTGCCACATCTTGATCTTTTATGTATATAAGAGAGGCTGCCTTTTGTCCCCTTGGACATGGTGCTCTGCTGTATCCTGGTCCCTGTTCTATACTGTGTGACTCAGTGCACCCCAGCCTTATGCACTATGCGTGGCTCCAACCACCCCTTTACCACGCCCTAAGCCTCACTGATATCCCAGACATTGTTCGGTCTGTCTGACTCTCTGCCCCCTCTGGCGACCGGGCTCTCCACGGCCCTTGTCCCTCACCACGCCCTCTGGCACTTGGGCTTTGCACAGCCCTTGTCTTGCAACCTTGCACCCCACAGGCGCTCTTCAGTCATTGCCCCCTTACTCTGGGGCTTCTCATTGCCCCCTTTGCCTCGGGGTGCTTATCACGCTGCCCCCTGCTCTGGGGTTACCACAGCCTTGGGTCACAGGTTGCTGTAGCCATGCCTGGCCCCAACTCTCCTCCTCAGGGTCTCAAACCCCCTGCTGGGCTCAGGCAGCCTCAGCCTTACCTGGCCTCCGATTCTCCGCTCCCCTTAGTTTCATAGTTTCTAGGGTCAGAAGGGACCCGAGTAGATCATCTAGTCCAACCCCCTGCCATGGCAGGAAAGA
>NW_017729034.1:68196789-68198806 GCF_001723915.1 Gavialis gangeticus
AGTGCCCACATCCCCCCACATCTTAGTGTCATCAGCAAATTTGAACAGGGTGCTTTTTTACCCCACCCCTATGGCTGCTGGCAGAGAACTCCCTCTCTGGCCTCAACCCGGGTTTACATATAGGTTAGGCCCTGCCCCTTTCTGGTCAGCTGACCCACAGCGGTTGCCCTAGCAACCAGCACCTGTGCCTCTTTATTACTACTCTGGCTGCCCTGGTAACTAGCAGCTGGGCTCCTTACTTGCTGCTCCACAAGTAGCAGGCATCTCAGTGCCCTGCTACACACCTCCGCTCTTTATAGGAGCGGAGCACCGAGGTGCTGTGTGACACACCTCCCCTCTATAGGAGCGGAGCACCAGGGTGCTCTGCAACAAGGTGTTAGGTAGATTTCCCTTGAGAATGAAGGTAGTGAGGTCTACAAGGGAGTGGTTGTTCTCTGAGAAATGTGCTCCTAATGGTGTATGTGTGTCTCTGTCCTTTATATTCTTTTCTTTGAAATTTCATTCTGGTCCATAGTTCTTCATTAGTTTTACCCACATAATTGTCATGAGGTCATTTTGTGCATTGGGTCAGATAACTCACATTTTGGGAAGGATCCATGGATTCTGATGGTTTCACAATGGCGGGGGCAAGGTTGACTGCATTTTTGGCAGGCTAGGTATTTTTTGTTAATCAAGGCTGTGTTCCACTTGATGTCCATTGAACAGTGGGGAGTTTGCTTCTGATGAACTGTTGGGCAAGGTGTGAGGGGGTTGTTTGAAAGTCAGAAGTAGAAGGGCTGGGAATAGTTCTCTCAAGGTCTCATTTTTGTCAAGTATAGGCTGTAGTTGTATGATTCTTTTTCTGATCGGTTCCAGTGTAGCGGGGAAGGTTACCACCAGAAGTATGCAATCAAGGGGTGGGGGAGGGTCTTTTTGTATTACAGCAAGCTACTACAGGGTATTTGGATGGCTCTTTCAAATGTATGGTTTGTTTATCTACTAGTGTCCTTGTTGTTTAAAGGAAGATTTTAGGTTGGCCAGCTAGGCATCATGAGTGTTTTTTGTTAGAGCAGATGTGGTGGTATCTGAGGACCTTACTATAGATTACAGCTTTTTTGGTGTGCTTGGGATGATGGCTGGTCTTGTGAAAATAAGTGGATTTTTGTGGTTTCTAGAATGCCATATCAGCTTTTGGTATTTATAAAGTTGATGTTAGTGTAGGAGTATCTCAGAGAAGGTTTGATTGAGGGATGATAGTTGTTAAATCTGTGGTTAAAGTCAACAAGTGAGCCTACGTGTTCAGTCCAAATAATGAAAATATCTTCCGTGTAACACAGGGATAGTGCTGGTTTGATGGTCCAGTTCTCTAGAAATTCTCCTTCTAGGTGGCTCATGAAGTAGTTGGCTAGGGCCATCGCTTTGCCCATAGCTGTGCCCATTGTTTAGATGAATGACAGTTGTTGAAGGTGAAGTTGGTCTGGGTGAGGATGAAATGGATATTTAGTGTAACGTGTTTTGTAAATCTAAGTGTATGTTCTCATAGGTATTTCAGGCAGGCATCTATGCCTTCGTGGTGTGGGATATTAGTATACAAGCTGGTAACATTCATGGTTACAAATATGGCCTCCTCAAAGGAGGTGGTTGATGTTCTAGATTTTGTTGAGGAAGTCTGTGTTGTAGAAAAGTTGCTCCTTGAGTGAAAAGTAGTTTTGGGATACTTTCTATGTATCCTGATAGCCCTTCAATGAGAACACCACATTTGGACGTGATAGCCACTGACAGATGTGAAAAAAACCAAACAAAAAAGGGTACCAGAAGAGGAAACAGAAGAGGATTCAATCAGCTATTAGATAAAAGCGCCAAAAATCCCCACTGAAGTACTCAAAGTATACAGATGTTGGGTGAGCTGGGTCAAACTAGCATGCTGTATCTTCTGGGCATGCACTACATTTGGTGTGGAGGCACACCAAGCTTAAAGTGCCATTCCCCCCCCCCCCCCAAAACCACAAACGGGTCCCCCTTTTTGGGAACCTTTGGG
>NW_017729034.1:68199013-68205779 GCF_001723915.1 Gavialis gangeticus
ATATTCTCCGTAAAAAACACACAGTTAAATGCACGCATTCAGTCCCTCCCCAAAGCAGCTAACGGGTCTACCTTTCTGTGAACCTTTGGGGCCATTCCTAGTGGGGGGAGGGGGGCGGGGGGGAGAGATATAGGAATTAGTGGAAGTAGTTTTTTCTGAAGCTAGTATGGGAAGGTCTTGATATTTTTTAGTTTCAGAGTGAATTCTGCTGTGGGTTCCTCCCCAAGTTTTTTATAGTAGTTTTTGTCGGGGAGTTGTCAATTCGCTTCCTTGATGTAGTCTTGATTGCTGAAGATGACTATCCACTGGTTTGATTACTTTTTTGTTATTGGATCTTGGGGACTGTATAGCTTTTTCTGTCCACTCTGTTGTGGAGACTTTATAGATCTCTGCTGCAGTTGAATAGCCTTTTTTGATATTGTTTCTCCTAAAAGTGTTTTACTCTAGGGTTAGATGGTGCTAAAGTGAGTAAGTTCATTGCCTCGTTGCTCTGCACTCTGCCTTTTTTTTCTTTTCTGTGTTACTTAATTTATTCTTTGTTTTGAGTTTTTAAACTAAGTGGTAAATTGATAAACTGTTTTCTGCTTTTTTTTTTAATTTCATCATTGAAAGAAGGACTAAAACGCTTTAAAGATGAAAGTGAAAATGCTTACTGACTGCCGTTTGATAGAAGTTTACTGGTCTTTTGATTTTAGGATACTCGTTAGAATTGGATCTTGAAGTTTTGGGGGATTTGGAACATTTTATCTGTCTAAAGATAGGCTACTATGGATTTGAGGTTTGTTGGCATAATGAATTGACATGTAATTAAATTTACTTTGTGTGGCATCAGAAAGTAAAAATTAATAACTATTCCTTTCAGGTTTGATTTAGGAAAGAGGCAGGCTTCTTTTCTAGTAAAATGAAGTAGTATGGATTATCAGTGGATTTGAAATTGTTAGAAACAAAAACTGTAACAAATAGACAATGGCCAGGAATTTGGTGTTGGCACTGGTTTTGTGACACAGATACCTTGTTCCAGGCGGACCCAAATCCTCAGACCAACCACAATCTCGCTGTTTGATAATAAGCAAATTCTTTTTGATGCATTGTGATAGCAGATAAGAATAATGCAAACAAGTTTATATCTATGAGTCCCAGGGTTCACAGACTCGAGATATGTCTGACCAGCATGCGAGCTTCACTCTGAGGTTCTCTCTTCAATGTCAGATGTCAGCAGCCTGGAGATCGGAGGCTGAGGTCCACCCTCCTGCAGTGGGGTGGATGAGATGGGCTGGTGGTATGCCCTTTGTCCATAGTGGCCTTGGGTTCCTCGGGGACCCTATGCTTCTCTGAAGTCTCTTCTTTTGTATCCTTTCTCCCCCTTTGGTGACTCTTCGTCTCTGGACATTGTTGACTGGTCTTTCTGTGGCCGTCATACTGTCCACGTTCTGTCCTGTCAGCATAATCCTTTATTTCACAAACCCATCACGTACTCATCCTAATTTGGGCTTTTACCCATTTCTCCTAATTTGGTCTTTCTCTAAAAGCGGAAATCCAAAGGCACTGCAGTTGGGCGCTGTGACCTAATGCTAACTTATTTCATGTTATGGAAAAGTGTGATACATATCTTCAATTTCCCAGCCTGTGTATCTGCTTGCTGCTTGCCTGTGTCAGACACAGTGGGCCTTGAAGGAAACGGTCACAAGCAGGCTTTGAGAAACCAATTAAACCTTGCCATTCCCCTGGACCACTGTTCTAATACAGTTTACTTTACCTACAAGCCAGTTCCCAGAAGCAAACCTTTAAATTCTTGGTACTGTGGCTGTTATTGTTATTATCCTCATTTGTAGATAATTCAACGGCCTGATAAACAAATGGTGATGGTACCCAAGACTTGGCATCTTTACTCTTCTCATCACTACCTGCATCAGTTAATCAGCAAAAATTTTGATCAAGAAAGAAATTTGCAACATGAATATTACATTTAATATTATTGGTCAGAAAAAGTAGAAGCTTAAATATCAATTGTATATTGAATGAAGATAAATAAGGTTGAACAGAGATGCTAGGAACTGAGAATGGGAAATGAGAATCATTTAGGTTAGGAGATAGTAAAGACCTTGATTACATTTATAGTTCAATATATAAACTTTAGTAAGTCTTAAGTAATGTTAAAAGTATGGAGTTAATACTTGGCAGTGAAGGGTCTGTAGTACATAGTATCTAATGTAAATGTGATCATCCCATTGACAGTACTTTGGAGTTGTGTAACTTGATCAGCAATAGGTTTTAGCATTATAAATTCAGAAGAAAAAACTAACAAAGAGAAAATTCAGATCATCCTATTAAATAGAGTCATTTTACTTATATTCATGCATTTTAAATCATTAATTCATTGGTCATGCTTAAAAATTTGCTGGTTTTGAGTGACCTCATTTTTAAAAATGCCTTTGTTTGCTGTGCTTAGGCAGACTAAGACTCTTTCTTTCATCTCTTTTAGAAATGATATGCAAGATAAAAATAGTTATGTTTTTACAGATTTGGACCATTTTACATGGTACTGGACCATTTTACATTTTACAAGACACTTTACTGTGCATTAGACTAATCTAAGGCACAGTATAGCATCACAGTTCACATGTGTGCAGAATAATTACTGTGCAGTAGATTAGTCTAATGCGGCATTTTTTAGTATCTGTAGATATAAGTACTAGAAACTGGTGCATTAAACTAATGGAACAAAGTGTACATGTAGATACAGACCTGGAGTAAATTGGTCATTGTCACCCTGGGCAGCAGGAGGCCACAGGAGGTAGAGAGTGCTGTCTTGGCTTGGCAGTATGCTGCCTGCCAACTGCATGGAGATTGAGACCCTTCCCAGTCTCCATGTGGCTGGGAAAGCTGTCTCAGCTGCCAGGCAGCTGCCTGCCAGTAAGGTGGAGATTGGGACGTATCCCGATCACCACATGGCTGAAAGAGCTGTCTTGGCTGCCAGGTAGCTGCTTCACAGCCATGTGCAGATTGAGATGGGTCTCAATCTCCACGTGGCTGGGAGGCAACTGTCTGGCAATTGGGACAGCTGTCCCCCACCACATGGAGATTGGGATCAGCCTCTGTGCCCCCTGCCAGGGGCTGGCACTTGGATGAGCCTGGAGCTGCCCCTGGTGGCTGCGGGGGGCAGAGCAGGGCAGGAGCAGGCCTAGACTGAACTCTTCTCCTTGGGAGCAAATATGCTCCTGACAGGCACATGTTCAGATGCCTGCGGAGATGCAGTTTAATGCGCTTGAATTTCCTGCACAGAAAATTAAGGTGGATTACTTGCATATGTAGATGCGCCCTCTCCATGTGTTCATAATTCATTGTGAACAGGAGAGTATAGCCCCTGCTCCAAGGGGTTTACATTTGATACAGATCCATATGGAGTGCCTTTGTGGACAAGATAAGAGTCACTCTAGGGAACTACTTTTTTTTTATTTTTAAAGATAATACCTTTTTTTTCTGGATTACCTTTAGGAAAGATAGTAAAAGAAATGTATTTTGTGGAAGGAAATTAACAAAGAGTGTGGTTATTTGGGGCAGGAGCAGGAGACAGAATGCTGTTGAGGCAATGCAACACAAATAGAGTGTCTCCAGAACGTGACTGGCATCAGGAAGAAATACATCCAGAGGGGAAGGAGTTCTGATGAGTTTTAAAGGAGAGGTCCAAGAGTTTGAACTTGATGTAGGAAAGTGAAGATCAAGAAGTGGCTTTATCTCGTAACTACCACTATTACGAGTTTTCTCTAAACTGTGCAACCTCAAACACAAAGGGATAGCGAGAAAAGGAATGATACCTCACAGTTTGTGGGTCTCAGTCCTATACTGCAGTCTTGGATAATCAAGAAATATTGCTTGTGTAGGTAAAGATTAGCACAGAGTAGATGATGTATTACAAAACCATGCAATAGATTTCTTTGTTCATGGATTTTGATTCTGATAATCAGGAACACATCCAGCAGGAACATACTACATTTGCATGCTTTGTAACTATATGAGGAAGTGACAGATTTTTTTTCTCCTTTAACATGATGTTACCGTGTTGGAAAAGATTAATTTAGTCCCAGAATATGAATATAAGTATTACTTTAGCACTTTTCAATTTTAACAAATGCAAAAGTTTGTGGTGATAACTAGATTTTAAATTAACTAGGGGAAAATGATGATAGGGTTGAAACTTCATAGAAGATACGACCCTAAAGGTTTTCTTTGTGTTAATAAAATAGTCTTGCTTAACACAGGGGTGTCCAGCTGGCAGCCCATGGGCTCCATGCAGCCAGTGAAGGGTTAAGTTGCAGCTCCTGGGCTCTCACCTGGCTGCTGCTCCCTACAGCTCCAGCTGCAGCAGCATTTGGAATTTCTGGCTCCCCCTTCCTCCTCGGGCTGCCACTTCCTGCCTGCATCCCAGGCGGTTGGGTACTGGAGGGTTGGAGGCTATGTCAGCATGGTGCACAGCCTGGAGTCCTGTGGCTTGCCTTGTATGGCCCGTGCGGTGTTTGCCCCTGCTGGTGCATCCCCCAGGGTACAGGTGTTAGAAGGTCAACAGCTCTGACTTAAATAGAAAAGAGCGAGAGAACTGCAGAAATGAGACATTAGAAATTATGTCTGACTAGTGGCAGCCAGCAATTAGTATTATAAGCACAAATTTGAATTGAATCAGGTCATGGGAACAACATTAGCTATGCTCTGATTTACACTGAATTTAATCTGTAAACTTTTCTCCATATTTAGCTGACATAGGAATATGATGCATTTAATATGAAAATTTGAAAAAAGCCACTGAGAGAGAAGTCTTGCAGAATTCTGAACTCTCTCAATTTCCTTTGAATTTAGTGGGGCTTGGTATGGTTGACAATCAAGCAAACTTCAGGATTGGACACGAGTTTAGTGATCCTTGAATTGTGTGCTCCAAGTTAAAGTAATATACTTTAGTATTAAATAAAGATGGTTGTCCTTGGATGCTACAGTAGAACTTTAAGAGGTGTTGTCAACACTTTCCAATCATTAATGCATTCTTGCTGTACATCTCTCTTAATTATAGGGCAAAATGATGACACTTTTAAACACTATAGTGCAGTACACATTGTTAGATTTTGATTTTTTTTCCTGCTTACCCTTGTGAATCACTTCCTTAGAGTAGTCAACCAAAAAAAACATGATCAATTGGATTAGATGCTTTACCTTTTACTTTAAACATACTTATAAAAAATTATTAGACTATAACCTGTTTAGATTTGTGGGTGGGGAAGAATACTTTTACTAGATTGGAAGCCGACCGCTCGTGTGCCACATGAAGAACTCTATTTAAAGTCATTTGAGGGCAGGGTAGGGAGGGATGGCAGAGTGACAAACAAATGGCAGAATTAGTAAAGGGGCATAGAATAATAAACTGTGGGTATGAAGTTCAAGTGAAAATCCTTCAGGTAGGCAGGGAATCAACTTGTAATGGGCAAGTCACTAACAGTTAATGGATTAATTAATTAGCTGGGGGTAACCCTTTAATGATTTATACAGTGGGATGCATTAATTATGTGGCAGTGCTGTGATATACTTGTGTTACCATTCTATTTTTAGTGTATATTTTGAAGTAAGAGGAAAAGGAGTTTTGTACATAAGGATATCTCAATTTTATTGTTGATATATTTAACATTATAGGCAAAATAGTTAAGAAATTATTATTGTTATATATTAATGTAATGCCCATTTATGTATCAGCCAAGTCCTCAGTTTTAAAAATGTTGGGCTAGAGACAGTAAAAGATCTAAGTGTGGTAATAAGAGGGTTGGATACTTGCAGATTAAGCACTGCAATGCCTCAGTTACAGGCTGGCCCCTAGAATGGAATCTAAAACCTAGGATGAGGTACTTAGAAACCTTATGCAATGTGTGAGTGGATCTGGGTACTTCAGAATGGTAATCCAACTGTAATGTTTATTCATGTTTATTGTGTAATAACTTTGTGGCCTATTTCTTGTTTTATCATGCCATTAAGTGTGGCTGGGTAACAACTTAAGATGTGAGAAATTTGCTGATCACATCTTAAATGTAATGTGCACGACGGGTTACAGATTCATAGTGCCAGAAGAGAGTACAACAGAGTTTAACACTGTTGGCTGGTGATTCGGGCTGTCAGATTGGAAGGATACTCCTCAATTCTAATCCCTGCTTCTACTTCTTATTACTCATTTTTCATTAAATGATCATTGGATAAAATCCAGAAATAACATTGGGAGCAGGGTCAAGAACCTAGGACTGCTTCCCCTATTAGTGTTTTACTGACTTGGTCCAAATTTTCTTCTTTGAGATATGTATACACGCCATATTTAATCAAATACAAGACAAGGTTTTTTGCCCCAATTGGCACGGTAGGGAAAAAGGCACATCATCTTACATTCACATACAAGGAAACCTCACTAAATACATTGTCTATCATTAAACTGCTGCGAAAAGCAACATGCTCAGTAATGGAAACCAACTATAAAGTTGATTAAATGCAGCCAACTCTGAGCATGACTATAAAACACATGACTCATAATAGGCAAATGCACTGATGGGAAACTACAAGGACAGGTTAGTGCAGCCCATCTAAATAAGATATATGGTAGTGCCCATTGAGGGCAGCCCCCCCTCAAAGCTGACTCTTTTCTTCAAGTCATGATAAGTCACTATATTGCACACATTCCAATTTCGTCTACATTCCTACAGCTGAGCTCATAGGAGGAGCGCGGGGGAGGGGGGCATCATGCCTC
>NW_017729034.1:68206002-68221383 GCF_001723915.1 Gavialis gangeticus
TTTTCCGCCAGTGCTTCCGGGATCAGCGTTTGCCCCCCCCCCCCGGTCAGCAGTCACCTGCTGGTGCCCCCTCCAGAGTCAGGAGGCACCAGTCGCCCATGGCTGAGCTGTGCCTTTCCCATTTCTAGTGATCCCTGTTTCTTCTGAATTCTTTGCAACAGAAGAATTATTTATTCTGTTATTTTTCTGTAATAAACAACAAGTGAAAACTAGGAACTGGAATTTTCCATGGGGTGCCTTGAGTCTAGTGAGGGGTGGTGGCTTGAATCTAAAAAAAATTGAGAATTGCTGCTTTAGATCATAAACTTGCAGTGTGGCCCTTTGTTTTCTGGTTTATAAGAGACTTCTTTTAACCTATTTCTTAAAGTTTTTTTTTCTTTCTCGTATTTTTCTTTAGGATGTCATGAAAGTTGCTGTTTTGGCTCTAGTTGCAGCTTGGGCCTTTGGACTTTGTCTAGTAAGACAGTGTCCATGGAATTCAGTTCACTTATTTTACTGCGAATGCTGCTGAACCCAAAATAAGGCTTTTTTTCAAAACCACCTAAAGTAAAATAGTGGTATATGCTACAAGTCAATAACTGTATATTTAGTTTCTTCTACTGTTTGATCAGATTCATGTAGAAAATTCTACAGAAAGAGTGATTTGTTTTACATCTCTAAGCTTGCACATTTACGTTTCACTGCAAAAGAATAAGAATTCTTTCAGTGGTAGGATAGACAAAGGTGGTGTGCAGGGCATAATTTTTATTTATTATTTTTCTGTACATTACCAAGAGTTTTATTACTAGCTGACTCATCAATAGAGTTGTTCAATCAGGGAGTCAGAATTGGGGAAAATACTGGTTTATTCTGGCTGGAGGGTATAAACTATAAATCCCAGGGTGGTACAGAGGAGTGTGGAGATTGCAGTTTTACAGCTGGATAAGATTATTTCCCCCCTGTTTATATATTATGTGACTACATACTATGCTGTTCCTTATGGTTGGCCCATTCATAGTCTGGTATTGGTTTAGAAACATAACTTAGTTTATTTTTTCATTTGAGTTTTATAGTAAGACCAGTTACTCCTATCTGAAGAAGTCAGAAACAAAATACTTTTAAAAACCACAATCATATTTTTCAATACCTTAATTTTTTATAGAATAACTTGCAAGTTTGAACAGCAGCCAGAAATAATGTCAGAATCTTATTCCAAATCCCATACTCTGTCAGAATATAATAACAAAAAAAACCTTTTAAATGTATGGTTTTAATATGTGAATTTCCGATTATTTTTTTCAGGTGAGGTATGTATTGGGACTACTGAAAAGATATATTTATATGTATTTCATCATATTTTAATGATGAAGTACAATTTTACTGCAAATCAAGAAGTCCATATCATGGGAGTGATTGTTTTCAAGAACTTCATTCAGTTGGTTGTACCCTTTTCCTTTTTGTGTGATGCAAATAGCTCATGTAACTATTTGATGCAAGGGATCAGACAGTGGTACTTTGTTTTAATTTTCATTCCTTTTTCACACACATGTTTAAGAAGATTTACATATAAAAGGAGCTTGACTCTCTAGACACATCTACACTAGATGCTTTACTGCACAGAAGACTAAATTTGCTGTAGAGTAAATTGTCACAGTCTACACATGTGTGACAAGTAGGGCCGCAGTAGAGTAATTTACTGTGCTACTGTTGGTGGGATAGAGGGCAGGGAGGCTGCAATTAAGAGTGTAATCAAGGCTGTATCAATCTGGGTCTCACCAAAGCGAACCTTATCCTTCACCTGACTAATGACCCGACCTCCTGTATCTGGTCACCGTTGGATCAGACCAGAGAATTAATTGAGGAATAAAGTGACTAATTGCCAATCACTCTGTGAGGTTACAAGTGTTAAGACGTGCAAACTGAACGGTTTATTGAACTAATACTTACACAGATACTATGGTTAAACAGGTAAACACTTATCTTTGACAATATACAACTCAATAACCTCAAAAACAGGGATTCAATTTATTAACAAGGAAGAGGTATGTATTTAACCACTCTCTCTTCACCAGTACCACCGGACCTCAGGGACACCTCAGATAAGGATAGGAATGACAAGGGTGATACTTACTCTATATGAGATACAGGGCTGCTGCTAAAGTGCACGCACACTCAGCGACCAAGTTGAAACTACACACTCCACACCAGTGATCAGTTCATCGACATAGACACACCAAGTCTATACCAATCCTATCCCTCACTCTCCAAAACAACTATTAAGTGCACCATCACACCACAGACCCTCTCTCTCTCTCTTCACTCTGTTCAGTCACCCTCATTCGTGTGTTTTTCTGTCAGAGGCCTTAAATACAGCTTGCGCTTATGGCCCTATGTCGGTATATCACACAACACTGTACTCTGGGCATGCTTCTCTGGTGGTGATGTAAGGTTTTAAATTAAAGTTCATACAAAGGTCAAACCATGACCTACTTAACATCATCCGTATGTGGACCATGAACCAAATCCATCTTGGTCTCTACAGTCCTCTCCTTGATACCATTCATTCGATCACATCTGCAAAATATCTTTGCCAATGACTCGAGGGGTTGCATTGTGGTCTTACTGTGTTCGATCATGCCATGCCCATTCATATGGCAACCTCATGCCTAGCTCTGGAGAGGGACACACATAAATGAGACCCATGAATTTATCTGTGGTACAGTCCAACCACTCATTGATAATTAATAACTATTGTAATAACTGCAACAACTTTAATTATCAAATTGTCTTCAACATATCTTACCTCCATATTACACATTATCATTCATACTATCTGTCACGGGGCGATCAGGTAAAAGAGCCCTGAACCCCACCCTGGGGGCTCCTAGGGCAGGGACCATGCACAAAAGAAAAAAAAATACAAGAACACTTACCTGCAGTAGGGCCTGCAGGGCTGCCAGAACGGAGAAGGGAACCTGCGCAGATTGTAAGCTGTGGCTTTATACAGCTGCGGCCTGCTGGTGACGTCATCGGCAATCACCGGCTGGCGGGAACAAAAAGGACTACCCGCAGAGGCCAGGGGGAGCAGGAGGAGAGAGAGTCAGTGGAGGCTGTCTGTGCCAGTGACAGCAGGCATAATCAGGAGGGGAGAGAGCCAGAAGAGGCTCTCTATCCCAGTGATGACCGGTGTGCTAGGAAGGAGGGAGAGCCGACGGAGGCTTTCTGCACTGGCTGAGGTGGGTGTGCCCAAGAGGCAGGAGAGCCAGAGGAGGCTGTCTGTACCAGCAGAGGCTGGTGTGAGCAGCAAAAAGGAAAACTCATCAGGGCCATAGCAGGCTGGACACCAGCCCATGGCGCAGGCAGTGGCTGGCCAGGGCAGGAAGGACCACAGGGTGCTGGAAGCAGAATGCCACAGACAGGCGGTCACACTATCATTATCTTTCACAACACTCTCTCCATACATAGACACATAATCATCCTCACCATTACCTCCATCTGGTTTCCTCAAAAAGTCATCATGCAAAACTTCAATCATTCTAACCTTCAGATTTGAGAGTTTTATCATACAATATGCCTATGTCAATCGTTTCCTCATTCGACACAACCATATAATCATAATCACACTCACGATACCCAAACATACCTGACTCACGAGAACAATCATCACTGGGTGAAGCATAAACTTCCACATTCAAGTTGCCATGGGAGACCATCCTAATAACGACTCCCACCGTTGGTGACTTCCAGTAGCAGCCATGGTATCAAACACCTTAATTATCTCGCGATTATTGTGTTCAATAACCATGTTTCTGGCCTCTGCTTGTTTAATGTTTTGATCCTGTATTTCTTTAATGCCATCATGTAATAACAATTGTTCTAGAATTTTCAAATCCATTCCAATGTGTATTGATTTTATCTGATCATATATAGAAGAGTTAACCACAGTAATAAGATTAACAATGTATGTGACTCACATTTCTAAATCGCAGGTAATAATATATGATACATGACAGGTACAAAAAGTCTTGTTGTTCCATGTGATGGGCAATTGATACCATCAATTCAAGGGTATATTATAATACCAGGTACTAAAGCATATACAGTCATTATTTATAGTCGATATGGTCATAATGGCTTATACATCTTTTACAGAAGAAAATTCACAATGACTAGATTGATTTTTACATATTTCTACCTATACAAAGTTCTTGGATAGAAATATGTCTACTTTCACATATATGTCCTAAATTCCACTTTTCTATACAAGGATCTGTATTTACTGGTATTATTTCTTCACGACTTTTGTTGATAATAGATAAGAATGTTTTTTGTTCCCATTGAGCATTTAATTTTGGTATGGATTCATTAACTCTTTGTTCCAAACTCCAGATTCTATAAATGGGGGGAGTGACTTGTATAACTAGTAGTTAAAATTGTGGCTAAAATCTTACTTCATTTTAGATCTACTTTAAACTGTTGCAGTTCCCACCATTCTTGTAATTCAAGCTCAATATCTGTAGCAATATTAGAAATTAAACGTTTGAACTCAAGTGGTATGTCTCCAGACATCCCTGTCTAATAATATTACTGAGAATGGCTTGTATTCATCCCTGCTCCTGAATACAGGATACTGCTAATCTGTTATCATTTTGTATCTTTTCTAGGGTATTCAACATAAGCAGTTGTTCATGCTGATTTATCTGGTGCCAAATTGGCAATACAGATGCATTGCCCTGTACTTGAATTCCTCTCTCAGATATTGATGTTGTAATCGGCTTCTTTACCTCTCAGTAATTGTTGTGTGGCCAAAGATAATTTATTCATGATAATTTCAGTATTTACCAAATTAAGAATACCTATACCGGTTCCAGGTCCTCCAAGAATAGTTCCTGTGTCTTGCTTCTTATGGAGACCTGGCTGAGATAGTAAACTGGTCGCAATCCATTGTACCCAGACTTTCATTAAGATGGGTACAAATGTTTTACATCTAGGACTGATACAATTAACATTAGTGTAATCCAAGTCAAATTCAATAGATCTATAGGCAAATACAGGCTCTGATATAATTACTCAGTTTACATTGGAGTTAACATAAATGATGTCTGCAGGAAATATGAAAGGAAAAGGCATGATGGTGATCCAGAAAAATTCTGCAATTCTGTTAGGCTGCAGGATCTACTGCCACCCCGTATAGCTGAGATTAGCTACAATATTCCATTTTCCATATTCTAGGTTCTTTTCTGTCTTATTCCAATTACAAGGAGTATCAGTTTCATATCTGATCCATTCAAGGTCTTTCCAAATATCAACTCTCCTGAAGGGGGTGACTTCCAAATCAGGATCTACGTTAGTCATATTCGATATTTCATGCCGACCATCAATTAAAATGATATCTGTATCAATCTTAGATTCCTTTTTATACCTGGTATAGATAGTATTTAACCACTGATCCACCACATATCTTGGGACTAAACATTGTAAATGGGGGGCAGAATTGGTATGATTAGATGAGCCATCTTGTTTTTGCTTTACTTGAGTATTGATTATACCAATCATCCCAAACCTTTTCTTTCCATTACCAAATCATCATAGACTTAGTGACCTTGAATTCCCATGAACACGTATGCTCCTTTTCACACCTAGCCACTGACAGCTGTGGTTTTCCCTTCTTATTCTCCCCCAATACACATTGACCCCTGATTTTTCTTTTTCATTATGAAATTTACATAGAATACAAATTTCAGACTGATCTTCAAGTTCGATACTAGGGATGCCTCCATTGGTCTTCTCTTCCATGGTACTACTCAGGATTCCTTTCAGTGAGATACTCCATAATATTTTAGCAATTACTTCGTGTTTGCACTGTATCATGGTCATCACAACTGTAGTGGGTGACATCACTCAATATTGTCCTTCCAGGGTCGGTACATCCATGAACAGGACACCCAAGGTCATGAGAATTATATAGACCATGGTGGTGATTCTACAATTACAATATAGAAAATACTATTTGTATACATATACATTATAAATGCCATAAACAGCATAAATACTCAGTAAGTGGTTGGATATTACAGTAGGATTCCATATACATAGGTGTAGGTTCCCTTACCGTCCTGTAATTGTGACGAGTAGTACCATTTTATATATTTCTTGTGGTGTCTAGTAACTTCGATTCCATATACAGTTAAACTAGCCTTTTCAATGATTGGATAGGGACTTTCCCACAGAGAGGAGGCAGTGTTTTTGCTAACAAAAACTGCGAATCGTGACTTTAGTTCCTAATTTCCACTCTATTACTTGAAATGGTCCAAAACTCTTCATCATGATTTTCTGGTTGCACCCTAAAGCATAAGCCACTTGCAACTGAATCTTTTTGATTTGATTAAGCATTGCATCAATCCACTTGTCATTGCACATCACTGGGGAAAATTTATTTGGAACCTGATTTTGGACAAACTGTTCCTCAGGCATTCTTATCTCACTTCCAGTATTGGCCAGGTGAGGTGTGTACGCTTGTGCAGCTACAGTACCTCAGATTGCCATTAGTTTCAAGGGTAATCTCACATCCCAATCTTTTCCTTTGTCTGCAATCACTTTCCAAAGTGCTGTTTAAATTATACAGTTTGTCCTTTCCACCAATCCCAAGGACTGGGGATGATAGGCTATGTGTAAGCATTGATCGATGTTAAACACTTTACACATGATCTTAGTAATTTCCCCTATGAAATGTGGGTCGTGATTGGATTCCATCACACAGGGCATTTCCCAATAAGTGAAAACCTCAGTGATCAATAAGTTAGTAGTTGCTAAAGCAGTGCGGCTTTAACTGGAAATGCCTCGACTCATTTCATGAATGTATCTACAATGATTAAACAATGTTTATTGCCTCTTGCTGTAGTAGGTAACTATCCAATGCAGTCAACTTGAATGGTATGCCAAGGCCCTTCAATTCTTCGATGTCTAAGTGACCCTGTCTTTACTTGCGGATCAGCATTATCAACTGCGCGAGCTATACAGTTTGTCGCTGGAAGGTGTTGTAAGGCTTCAGCCTTCTCTTGCTGGGCTCCTTCCCTCCAAGTGACGTCAGGGTGAGGTTTGAGCTCGGATGCCACCTGGGTGGTATGGGTGCTGTCCTTACTCAGCTCCCACGACTTCAATGTTTTTGTTGGGGAGGCAGTTCCCTTCAGGTGGTCCCTGAGGATTAAGATGCCTCAATCCCCGTTCTTGCTTCGTGGGGCTCCAAACCTCCCCTTTACCCCACCCTTACCACATCCATGGCCCAGATGGATACTACACTCTGCAGGCGTCCCCTTGGATGACTTTTCCTCTTCACTTGGCTCACCCGCCTCAGATTAGTCGGGTCTGCCCAGTCAGTTGGTCCTTCACCGTAGCCAGTTCTATGACTTCAGGCTGGCTAAGGCATATAAGCCTGCCCCATCTTGGGCTACGTAGGGCTTCCTGTGAGCTCAGCTGAAATCGACACCGGATCCACCGGAGGGCACCCCTGGGATCTCGTCTCCCATTGCCCCTTTTATGGCCCAAAGCAATAAAACAACTTGAAGGAAAGGACGAGGGACCCACTTTACCCTGCGCCACGGGTGACTATGGGGGTGGGCCGCCATCCCATGGCTCACCCTGGTTCGGCTCCTCAGTTTGGCCTGCACAACTGACCTGAAGTCGCTCCCAGTCTTCCCCGGCCTGGAAGGGTGCATGGTTCCCACACTGGGTTGCTCATGCCTCCCCGCTGTGCTCCCCATGTGGGGCAACTGCTCCCTGCCATTGCCTCCTGCTACCGTACCTCGGTTCCCTGAAGAGGCTGTGGTGTTGTCCCTGGGAGATGCCTGTCTCCCCTGGTTAGAGCTTCCTGCCTGCTCTGTCAGAGACCTCGGCTCCCCCTCTCTTGCCTTTAGCTAGGCAATCTTCTTCCTCGCTGCTGGCTTCTCTGGGTTGGCGTCCTCTTCCTCCACCAGCGTCTTTGGGTCAGCATCTTCTTCTTCCCCCCAACCGGCATGTCTGGGTCGGCATCCCCTTCTCCCGCTGTTTGCTGCTGGCCAGCTGTTTTTCCAGCTGCTATTTGATCAGCCCACAGTTTCTGGAGACTCTGCCCACATCCCTTACCAATTTGCAGCTGTAGGCAGCTCTGGAATCATGGGGCCGATGCCCGCGATTCCTCCTGGCTGCCGCTCATCAGGATCCCTGGGGTAAGTATCGGGGTGCATGGGGTGGGTGTGGGACCCCTTAGGGGGGCTTTCACTGCCCCTATCACACAGTTGTTAAAATGTTCTTGCACTTGTGACACTAGGCCAAGCCACCATACGATTTGAAGAAGTTGGCTGTTTTATCCAGTCCGAAATGTCCTATGCTATGCGGCAGAGTAATAAATTCACTCATACATTTTCAGGAGCAAATTATACTGGTGGTCTGTCCAAACACTGCACCATTATTAGACCCAAGGGTTCCCTCTATACTCGCCATTTGTGATAGTGTCCAATCTCAACTAATTTATCAAGCAAAAAGTCCTGTTTCTCTAAACCAATCAAATCAATGGAAACGGGGCCAGGTGAGACCTTGGCCACAGGACAAGCATTAGCTGTATTCAGCAGTCTCCATTCACGATCTAACAAAGTTTCTTGTTTAGCATATTGGTCTGCATGTCCGTTCAATGGGGCTGTGATTCCAGTCTTCTGATGGGCTTTCACTTTTACTAAGCACACCGGCAAACTTCTTTTAGTGGTGATCATGTGGCAATATGCTGTCGCTATCAGAAAATATTCCCACCGTACCATTGATAGGAGTATTTTCAATAGCCACAATCATATCTACTAATTCCACTGCCTGTGCAGAAGAAAAGTTACATCACCCGTTAATCACCTTGATGACTTCATGCCCTTTTGCCATGTCAATTGAATAGCGGAATAAACCGTGTCTGGTGCCCTCTCGGTAATACGAGCTACCGTCAGTAAACCATATGTACTCCAGCTTTTGTGTCTCCTCAGGAACGTATGCAAGACCTGATTTGAACACATAATTAGTTGTCTGGATGGTACAGCTTAGTGGGCACTCATGATTACTCATAGTATCACAGTCAGAAATTGGGCTTTTAGTAATTATACCATAGGGCATACTTGGTTGATTTTGTACGGTTTCAATCTGTATCACGTGATTAAGTAGTGCAAGGGTCCATTTGTCCATCAGTAGTGAAGATACTGTGCTTTATTTTATCTTTCCGCTGATCATGTATTTCACTGGGAAGTGTTTGATATGTAAAATGACTGGTGCAAGTCCCATCAGGTACTCTAACTTCCCTGATGCCCATACCAAGGTAAGTATTTCTCTTTCACACAGTGTGTATTTCCTTTTCACTTCCGATAATATTCTAGATGCATATGCCACTGGTCTTCTTCCACTGTCAGTATTTTGAGATAACACTGCACTTATACCTTTCTGGGTAGCTGCTAACTCTAAAACGAACGGCTTGTTCACATCAGGGAACAAAAGTGCAGGTGCTTGTGCAGTGCTGGTCTTTAAGTACTGTATCATGTCATTTTCTTCACTTGTTCTTTGCCACGGCACATCCTTCTTAAGCAGTCTGTATAGAGGAGCAGTTTTTGTAGCAAAGTTCTCAACAGAATCTTTGAGGAATCCAATGAGACCTAAAAATGACCTTAATGTAGTGCAGTCAACAGGGATCGGTAATTTCCTAATCAGATCCACCCATTGTGCATCTGGACATCGACCATGGGCAGATAACTCTAATCCCAAATATTGCGCTATAGGTTTGCAGGGCTGTGCCTTTGCTGGGTTCACTAGGAATCCAGTTCTCTCAGTGACGGATAATATGATCTGTGTGAACTCAATGCATTTTACTTTGGTCTGTGCCATGATTAAAATATCATCTATGTAGGAAATTGTCTTGATTTGGTAATTTCTTCAACATTTTTTACACAAACTTGTGGCACAAAGCCAGACTATTGTGAAAACCTTGTGGTAGTTAGCAAAAAGTATATTGACTCATACCTACAGTGAATGCAAACTTAATGATAACTTGCTTGAAGTGTCAATGCAAAAAAGGCATTACTGAGATTGAGTACTGAGAACCATTATGCTCCATACACAGTTTGTGCCATTATTTCAGGATACTTTGCCACGACTGGGGCTAATGGTGGTATAGTTTTATTCAGACTCCTATAATCAATGGTCAGTCTCCATGTTATTCTGTCTGCCTTTCTGACTGGCCAGAATGAAGAAATGCATCTTAACTGTGTTTCTTTAATGATGCCTTGTTGCAATAGGGATGCAGTCACCTTTTTAACACTTTCTTCAGCTTTTCAAGGGTCCTTACCCTGCCCTGCAACAGCAATATCAATACCTGTTACTGAGATGAAGCATCTGTACCCAGATCTCAGTCTGTTAACCTTGACTTACACTTCTGTCCCAGTGAGGGACTCATTTGGTGTTGGTATAAAACACTGTAGGAATACATCTGACCTTTCCCAGGGGTTGGCCCACTCTGTAGCTGCTCATATGTTTGGTTCAGCATCTTCAGTCTCTTTCAGGAGCTTGTGAGCTTCATGTGTAAACAATTTATGACTTTTAAGTCTCATAAGCCTCCATCTGTTTGGAACTTCTGCTAACAGTTGATGAAGCAAGTGATTTTCATCATCTCATGTCTCTATTGCCAGTTATGATGTTGGGGGTCTGTCATCTTATATCACCTGTTCTAATGCCCAAGAGTACAAGGAGTACATGTATGTGTCTGTAAGGTGTGAAACCTGTTATGAGGCTCAGCGCACTGTTAAGTACAATGTTGAGTTTTTTAGTGTGACAGCTTCTGGAACATACAGAAGCACAAAATTGAGCTGGGGCATATACCTTTGCAAGTGCCATAGTTCTGTGCATTTTGAGGTTGGCACCCCATGTCATGCTGGCTAAACATCTTAAGACAACTACCCATACAGAGACTTTACTGCTGACCTTCTGAATGTGATGTTTATATGCGAGGGAATGGTCCAATGTGATGCCTAGGTAGGTTGGGTTATGCTCATAGAGAAGGGTGTGGTTGCTTGCTCTGATATTCAGTATGCTCTTGGTTCGATGATTGTCCGGGTGGAAGCATGATGATACTCATTTATTGATGCTCAACTTTAAGCACCGCTTGTGGAGATAGTGATGAGTTCTGTGTTAGCACTCAATTTCTTTTCCAGTTCTGTCATGTCTGCTCCTTAGGCTACTATGACAACATCATCAGCATACATGTATTACTTAGATATTGTATTTGGGAAGTCTGCAGTATATGCATTGAAAAGTATATATAAGTGCAAGCACTGACCCTTGGGGGACTCCATTGCTCAGAGTTCGTACTCTTCCTTTTTGCTCCTTGGCTAGCAGTGAGTTTGAATGACCCGCTAGAGATCATGTTCATTATGAAAGTTCATGGCTTGTGATCAGGTATCATAGAGTGCAGTTTATTTTTGAGGCCTTGATACCATACAGTGCCATAGGCACTAAGGTAGATAAAGACTGCACCTGTTTTCTGACTCATTTCAAATCCATTTCCTATGTCAGATGTAAGTAATGTAACTTGGTCAGTGGTACACTGCTTTTTTCCAAAAGCCAGCTTTTTCTTTTGGGAGTTGGGGATCAATTATGATTTTTATTCTGTTTTGAATTATGTGTTCCATGAGTTTGTCACAGAAAGTAATGAAATGAGTTGGTAGCTCTTTAGATCTTCTGGTAGTTTACTGGGTTTCAGGATAGTAATAATGTCAGCTTTTCTCCAGATTTTTGGAAGCCTCTTACTTTCCAGACATTTATACATGAATCTCTGAAGATATCTTTTCATTGTGGTTCTGAGCTTCGTAACAGATTCTGGGAATATCTTATCTGGTCCAGCAGCTTTGTGAGTCTTGATCACTTTAATAGCTGTGTCAAACTCGTTGTCACAGGTGGAAACAATAAATTAAGGTTGACATTGGGTGATTTCAGGTGTTCACAAATCAGGTGTCTAATCATTTCTGTGTGTTGCTTGCTTGGGTTACTGTACTTGCTGTTGTTGCACAGTATTTTCATGAGGGAGTCTGCTGACACTCATTTTTGGTGCCTTTCCCTGTAAGACAGTTAATGATGTACCATGGTTGTCTGCTTGAGTGGGTCATATCCAATCCTACTATGGTAGTAAGCCATCTCTCCTTTTTTATATTGTTCAATGTGGTAACCAACTGTTATGTAGTCCTTTTTATGGTTACAGGGTCATTGCATTGCTTGATGATGTTAAAAATCTGTTCTCATTGCTTGTCTCAACATGGCACACAATGACTTCTGTGGCCTCTAGGTACACAGAGTTTGGCCATTTCATTTAGGTAGTTTGTAAATCATAGAATCATAGGAAGTTAGGGTTGGAAGGGACCTCAGGAGGTCATCGAAGCCAACCCTCTGATCAAAGCAGGATCATCCAACTAGATCATCCCAGCCAAAGCTTTGTCTAGCCAGGTTTTGAAAACCTCCAAGGATGAAGTTTCCACCACCTCTCTGGGTAACCCGTTCCAGTGTTTTACTACTCTCCTAGTGAGAAAATTCTTCCTAATATCTAGCGTAAACTTCCCTTGCTGCAACTTGAGACCGTTGCTCCTTGTTCAGTCATCTGCCACCACTGAGAACAGTCTTAACTCCATCCTCTTTTGAACCCTCCCTTCAGGTAGTTGAAGGCTGCTATTAAGTCACCTCTCAGTCTCCCCTTTTCTAGACTAAATAAGCCCAGTTCCCTCGGTCTTTCCTCATAAGTCATGTCCTCCAGTACAATACACCTACCAATGCAGCCCAGTGGGCTATTAGCCTTCCTGGCAATAAGGGCACACTTCTGACTCATGTTCACTTTATTGTCCACTATAACCCCCAGGTCCTTTTCTGCAGAGCTGCTGCCCAGCCAGTCAGACCCCGCCCTGTACTGGTGCATGGGATTCTTCTGTCCAAAGTTCAGGACTTTGCACTTTACCTTGTTGAACCTCATGAGATTGCTTTTGGGCCAATCCTCCAATTTGTCTAGGTCACTCTGAATCTAAGCCCTACCTGCCAGCATATCTATTACTGCCCCCAGCTTGGTGTCATCTTCAGACTTGCTGAGGGTGCACTCTATGCTATCTTCTAGATCACTGATGAAGACATTGAACAAAACCAGTCCTAGAACCAACTCCAGAGGCATTCCACTTGATACTGGTTGCCAGCTAGACATTGAACAAGTGACTACTACCCTTTGAACCCAATGGTCCACCAGTTTTCTATCCACCTTTACAGTCCATTCATCTAACCCATACTTAGCTTGCCTGCAAAAATGTTGTGGGAGACCATATCAAAAGCCTTGCTATAATCAAGGTATACCACATCCACTGGTCTCCCTGCATTCACAGAGCCAGTCACCTTGTCATACAAGGCAATCAGGTTGTTCAGACATGATTTCCCCTGGTGAATCTATGCTGACTGTTCCTAATCACCTTTTATTTCCTTCAGATGCTTAGAAATGGATTCCTTGAGGATCTGCTTCATGACTTTTCCAGAGACTGTGGTGAGGCTTACTAGTCTGTAGTTCCCTGGATCCTCCTTGTTCCCCTTTCTTAAATATGGGCACTGTGTTTCCCTTGTTCCAGTCATCAAGAATCTCTCCTGATTGCCATGAATTTTCAAAGATGATGACCAATGGGTCTGCAGTCACATCAGCCAACTCCCTCAGAACGTTTGGGTGCATCCAAACCACCCCATTGGCTTGTACACATCCAGCTTTTCTAAATAGTCCCTAACCTGTTCCTTTGCCACTGTTGGCTGCTTACCACCTGCTCCCCAAACTGTGCTGCTTGGTGCAGTAGTCTGGGAACTGACCTTGCCTGCGAAGACTGAGGCAAAAAGGCATTGAGCGCTTCAGCCTTGTCTGCATTCTCTGTCACAAGGTTGCCTACCCCATTTAGTAAGGGACCCACACTTTCCCTGATCGTCCTTGTGCTACCAACATACTTATAGGAAGCCTTCTTGTTACCCTTCACATCCCTTGCTAGCTGGCCCACAAACTGGCCTAAGAACTGGCCTGTGAACTTCCTGCAAACTACTTACCCTGGTTGCAGCCCGTGTAAACTGGCTCCCTGGTCACAGGGATATATTGTAGCCTTGATAATTGTTGGTTTCTGATGGATCCTCTACTTGGTGTCCTCTCTTGTTGTTCAGCCTTTGGCTGCCTTGACTCCCTGTCAGTCTGCCTTCCCAGAAGTTTCATCTTGGAGCTCATCTGGATGGTGTGAGCTGAAAAATTATATTGTCAGTGCTGATGAGTGAGGGTCTGTGAAAAGATGATAGAAACTGGTCAACTACTTCTGTTATCAGTATTTTACTTCAATCTCTATTCTACTAGGCAAGATCTGGGTTTGTCTGAATGTTCCAATGTCCAGAGTGGAAGGTACGTGACTCCTTCAGGTCATATATGAGAGTTTTATATTATTCAGTTTTCCCAGAGACAAAGATCGTCTCCATTCCTGCTGTTAAGAGCATCCCCAATCTTGATGTTGACAGTTGACACCATCTGCATATAAGGTCATAAATTGTCAGGGATGCAATTAACAACATTGAAAGGGGGTTTGTATATGTTGACAATGATTTCATAGATTTACTAAATTTCATAGACCTTAGGGCTGGAAGGGACCTCGAAGATCATCCAGTCCAGTCCCCCTGACCCAGGGGCAGGAAGTCAGCTAGGGTCAAAGGATTCCAGGAAGATAGGCATCCAAGCATTTCTTGAATGAGTCCAGAGTAGGTGCCTGCACCACTTCTGGAGGGAGTCTATTTCAGGTCTTGGGGGCTCAGACAGTAAAGACATTTTTTCTTATGTCCAGTGTAAAACGGTCTTGGAGGAGTTTGACTGTTGGTCCTTGTTTTATCTTGGGGCGCTCTGGTGAACAGATGTTCTCTCAGTTCCTGATGTACACCCCTTTTGTACTTATAAGCAGCCACCAGGTCCCCAGTGAGCCTGTGCTTTTCCAGGCTGAAGAGTCTCATGGCTCTCAGCCTCTCCTCATAAGGCCTAGTTTCTTGCCCTCTGATCATGTGCGTGGTTCTCCTCTGGACTCTCTCAAGCTTTGCAACAACCTTCTTGAATTGTGGAGCCCAGAATTGGATTCAGTACTCCAGCTGTGGCCTCACTAAGGCCGAGTACAGTGGGAGGATGACATCCTGAGATTTACTTGAAGCATCTATGGATGCAAGCCAGAGTTTGGTTTGCTTTACCAATTGAGACATTGCATTGGTGGCTCATGTTCATCTTGTGGTCAATCATGACCCCCAAGTCTCTTTCAGCAGTGGTGCTAGCAAGCATAGCACTGCCAAACCTATAAGTATGCTGCTGACACCAATGTTCACATCATT
>NW_017729034.1:68226383-68227477 GCF_001723915.1 Gavialis gangeticus
GCTACTCTCTGGGTCCGACCTTGGAGCCAATTTCCCAGCCATCAGACTGATGTAGCCGAGGCCACAGTTGGCAAGTTTTTCTATCAGGAGGTCAAGGGACACCAGATCAAAGGCTTTTTTAAAGTCCAGATATATGATGTCAATCTCTTCTTTCTTGCCCAGGTGATATGTCACCTGGTCATAGAAGGAGATGAGATTGGTCAGATAGTATCTACTTTCGACAAACCTGTGCTAGCTGTCCCTCAGGATGTTGCCCTTAGCCAGCTTATCCAGAAGGGTCTCCTTGATAATTTTCTTCAGAATCTTACCGGGGATTGAGGTCAAGTTGATTGGCCTGCAATTTCCAGGTTCTACTTTCTGCCCTTTCTTGAAGATGGGTACCATATTGGCCTTCTTCCAGTCTTCAGGTACTTCACGTGAGTGCCTTGAGTTTTCAAATATTTTTGCCAATGGTTAGGTTATGACACCTGCCAGCTCCTTAAGTACTCTAACATGTAATCTGTCAGGACCAGGTGGCTTGAAGGTGTCCAGCATCTCAAGGTAATCCTTTACTAGACCATCACTAATGCTGGGTATAAATACTCCCTCATCCTGGCTATCCCACTTCTTGCTAGGCAGGGCGGTCCCATTGGACTGATGAAAGACTGACACGAAGTACCCATTGAGCAGATTGGCCTTTTCCTGGGTGTCATTGACCTGGACAGTGTTCCATTCTCTTGCACTGTGGGAGGTGTTATGTCCCTTGGTAATGTATGCCAAGTCATTTCAGATGAAGGTACAAGGCCATGGATTCTGCTGGATAGAGTCTTCAAGGCTGTAGCTTGAACGCTCCATCTTCCACACCTGTTCTATATGTGTTTCTTGTAGAAGGACTGCATGTGGTTTCATTTACCTGATGATGCCTTCTAGCTCTGATTGCTTGAGTGAGGTATAGCTTTCAAAATTTGTTGCCCTGTGGGGTCAGGCAAACTCTTAGTATCTCAATATTAGGCTGTTAGGAGGGTGTGACACAATTGCACATATACAAACACACAAATCAATTAAGTGTGCGTGCGCGCACGTGCACACAAACACACACACACACACACACACTC
>NW_017729034.1:68227506-68236762 GCF_001723915.1 Gavialis gangeticus
ACACACACACACACACACACACACACACACACACACACACACACACACACACACACACTCCCTCTACCAGC
Organism: Gavialis gangeticus; assembly: GCF_001723915.1. NCBI lineage: Eukaryota > Metazoa > Chordata > Crocodylia > Gavialidae > Gavialis > Gavialis gangeticus. Next base: position 68,227,578 of record NW_017729034.1, read on the forward strand.
TCAGGCACGTGCACATCCAAACTAGCCTAGGCACATTCATACCTATCGCCAACCAATTCAATCACGTACACACTAAAAATTAGACAAAAATCAATTGTCATTACCCACACACAGATCACTAATTCATATATCATGCGCGCGCGCACACACACACACACACTCACTCACCAGTTCACACATAGGTAAGTTCTCAACTTGGATGGTATGGTATGTATGTGTGTGCTTGGGGTACCTGGGATGCTTGGGGAAAGGTTAAAGTGAGAAAGAGAGAGTTAAAGTATAGGGAGTGAAAGTTGCCAGAACCAGGATTAGAACTGGTGGACTAGCGAGAAGCTGACTGAGGAACTGAGGCTTGGGTTTACTTAAGATCAAGTGGCCCCAGGGTTGCTTAGTCACTGGTGTATGGGAGGGGGGGCGGAAAAAGAAGACTGGTGGCAAGGAAGAAACAGCCAGGAAAGAGAGAGAGAGAAACCTGGGAGCTTGGGGCAGACAGTTGAGAGAGACAGCTGAGATATTGGAGGTGGGGAGGGGAGATAAGTGGTCGCAAGGAGGAGACAGCTGGGAAAGAAACTGAGGCAGAAACCTGGTTGCTCAAGGGAAAAGGCAGTGGGGATAAGACAGTGGCAAAGAAACAGGGTGCTTGAAGGCAGAGAGGAGCTCAGGACAGATGTTGGAGGTGGCAGTGAGCCAGAAGCAGGAGAGGGAGAAAGAGAAGTTAGAGGGGTGAGGAGCAGAGATTGGAAGAGGGCTGAACCATAGTAAAGAAAAACCCAACTCAGGGGTCCACATAACAGGTATATTAAAGAGACAACACACTACACAACCCCATGAAAAACCCAACTCAGGGGTCCAAATAACAGGTATTTTAAAGAGACAACACGCTATACAACCCTATGAAGTATGTACACGTGCACATACACACACATGCACACACGCGCGCGCATGCACGCGCGCACAATGGCAGCAGGAGAAAGAGACTCAGTGGAAGGGCTGGAGTCCAGGTCAGGAAGAGAATCAGAGTCCAAGTCCTTGGTTGAAGAGAGAGTGGGGGTGATAGCTACCTATCCAGGCTGGAAAGGGGTCTTTGTCCAGTAGGTGTTGTCCAGAGCGGGGTCGCCGGCAGGGCCTCTGGATGGATAGGTGGTGTGGCATGGTGCTGGTCCAGATAGAGAGGGCGTCCCAAGGAGTCAGTTTTCACTACCCCTTTTTATGGGGCAGACTACCTATGATCTCCAATGGGGAGGGCCTGTCCAAGCAAGGTCAGTCCTGTTCCGGAGGGTTCCAGGTGTTCTTACTGAGCATGTGCAGCCTTGGCACGATGGTGGGGAAGGAATGCATTTTTAAATAAATAAAAAAAAGAAAAACTGGGGGTTTGCTACACATTAAGTTGAAGAACAGTCAAGCTTTCCCCCTTGTAGGTAGGAAAGGTTCTTTTGTCTCATTCTATAGTTAGTATATGAGAATTGAAAAGCATAGTATATCAAAACTGGAAAAATCAAAAGTCTGATTGCCTTGGTAGCAACTTTTAGCTTCGCCTTTACAGCTACTCCAAGGAGGCACCATGAAAAGGTAGTAACTATTATCCTTAGAGCCTGACTAACAAGTCCAGAATGGCCTCCTGGAATATTATAGAGCAGGGGTTGTCAACCAGGGGTACGCCTACCCCTGGGGATACTTGGGAAGGCCAGGGGGTATGTGGTGAGAGTGCAGAGAAGTGGGGGTACTTGGAAAGTGGCGGTGCAGTAGTGGGGCTGCTGCCACCATCCATCACTGTGCATTGCTGCCACAAGCGGCTTCCCTGTGCCCAAGTACCCCCATTTCTCCATGTCTGGTCAGCTGAGGAGCAAGTGGGGGATTGCTGACAGCGGGCTGGATGCGAAGCTGATAGTGCGGAGAAGCAGTGGTACCTGTGAAGCAGCAGCGCAGGGGGTGGGGCCGGCACCGCCATCCATCACTCCAGGCCATTTCTGGGTGCCACTTGCCACTTTCCTGCACCCAAGTGTCCCCGCTTCTCCATGCCGCTGGCTTTGCATGTGGCTGGGCGTCAGTACCCCCACCCCGCCCAGCGCATGGGGAGCTCGCATGCAGTGGCCGCCTCGGCCGCCATCTATACATTCAGCGCCGCTGCCGAGTGGGGAGGGGATACCGACGGCCAGCTGCATGCAAAGCTAGCAGCATGGAAAAGCGGGGATACTTGAATGCAGGAAAGCAGTGCCTGGAAGGGGTACCCACCAGAAGGGGTACCCTGCTTTAAAAAGGTTGAAAACCCCTGTTATGGAATAAGTTGGAGTCAGGTCCAAATGTGAAACTACAGATAATATTAAACGTATTTTCATCAAATTATTTTAGTAAATGTTTAGTAAAGTTCATTGAATTAAAATGTGCTTTAATTGCTATTCCCTGCCTCTGTTTGCAATATAATATGATAACACTATTTGAGAGGTTAGATAAATAGAGCTATTAGACTTACCCAAATTAATATGAAAGGTCAATTCTGACATTTGATACCACACAAATAATGGTATCATTTATATAGCTAAAATTGCTTTTATTCCATTAATTAATAATCAAGATATAGTTTACATTTTGTTCAGTATAGTTATCTCATCCTTTTTTACTGATTTACAGTTCATAATGTATCTAAATGAATTGCAGCACACAGCAAGTGATAAATGCCATATGGGATTAGAGTTAATGATGACCCCCAATCTGGCTCATCATTTCCAATATTTCTATTTCATTGTTTCAGAGGCTTTCAAGTAATTGAATCCTTCCTTTTTGTGACTGAACTCCAAAGAGAATGTTTTTGATTCCCCAGTGTTCTATTAGCACCATAAATTCATTTTTTATCCCAAGGCCTGTAAGTTAGTAAAGTTTCTTTAGACACAAATTAAATATGAAGGTCTTTTAATTGAGAAAGAGAGGTTTTTTTCCTACTTTACTAATTAATTCTATTTAGTATAGGTTATCTTATAAATGTGTGAACAGGGAAAGAATTCTTTGGTTACTGGTATCAGTTTCTGTAACATCTAAGCTGTAGGTAATATCACTACTAGCATTTTGTATAATTTTACATAGTATTTTTAATACTTTTAAAAATGTATTAATGTGGTATAGAAATGCTGACCATTAAGTTTCTTAGGACTCTAAATTTTGACCCTCACCAGTAAGTATGTTAAGAAAAAAAATGCAGAGAACTACACCAGGCAACATTAAAACAAAAGGCACTGACAGACATGCAGCTCCCTGCTGTAACACGTAGCACTTTGCAGGAAGTGCCACAAGTTACAGCAGTCCCTTGGACCAAACTGTATTCACTGTTGGGTCCTTGAAGGTTGGGGGAATGAGCTGTAATTTGGAACAGCTAAGAGTCTGAGGCCACTCTCCCCTGGCCCCACCCCTTCTTCTGCCCCAGCCACAGCACTGTCTGCAGAATGGGAGTTGGGAAGGGAGCCAAAGCAGCTCAGTCTGGCGGCTGCCCAGCCTGCGCTGGAGGGTGGGTCAGGTGGATTGGAGCACCCCCATGCTCCCCCAACCCCTGCTCCTGGCACACACTGACACAGGATAATGAAAGCACTCCACTTCAGGGGGCTGAGATTGCAATGAGGGTTCAGATTGTCATGGAATAAGGCCCTTTTGAAGAACTCTGCAACTGTGCTGTTCTATAAGAGTACAACTGTAGACTGCTTTACGGGGCTGATCATGCAACAAAATGTCACTTGTGTCAGCACTCAAAGTGCTTATTTCAGTCCTGTAACTACAGAGGGGAGGTAGGGTACAAAATATTCTCTTAACTTCATTGGACCTAATCACAATGTATAAATAGATACAAGACTTCAAACCATGAATGAGGAGTTTAGAAAAGGAAAAGTTCCATGGTATAAATCCTGCAGTAGCTCTATCAAGAACATTACAAAGATGTGTTTGAAAGAAAAGAAATACCTTTGTCGTACTAAATTATGTTGAAAGTTATTATTGATGGGTAGTTGGCAAGAGGAAATTGAAAACACTAAAACCGAGATAGTTGGAGATCTGTAGTCATGGGAGAGGTTCTAAAGAGAGAAAATATACAACTAAGACTTTTTAATTTAATTGAACTTCAATTTATTGAGAGAATCTTAATATAAAGACCTCAACTGTCTGAGCTGATTATTGCTTCTTATAGCTAGATTCTTTAAGGCTGGCTTTGTAAGTGTGGTTGATTGTCACAGGCCTTCTCAAAACCATGAGTTGATTTTCTGAAAGTTAAAATCAAAATCTTGAGAGAGGTATTTTTTGCCACTAGGCTATACCAAGTGAGCTAATTATAACATTTGGGTTTCTTGAAATCTGGATTTTAAAAGAACCTTTAATTCTGTAAGTAGATTAATATGTAAGATAATATTTTTATGTGTATGCATCTTTAAAAATAAAACTGTATAATCATAAAATAGAAAATTTGTATTGTTTTACAACAGAAATCCTAATTAGAACATTTTGCAAGATTTGTCTTTCACAGAGCCAGATGTAGCATACTAATAGTTTTTGTACTTCTTTTGAGGAAAGACTGCTGAATTATTTGTAGCTTTTGTGATATAGTTACAGACATACTGCAGAATTGGAAGAAGCCACCCATCCTTTTTGCATCTGTATTCAAGGTTGCATTTAAACACAGGCTTCCTGGAAAAGGGAGTTAGCCAAATGCCTTCACTTGGTTGCATCGCTTCATTTCCTCCCTTCTCAATGTGTTTATTTTGTATTTTGTCATCTACATTTCAAATAATGCCCCACAAAGTCAAAAGATCTAGTTTTATTCATGACTCTGCCACAAATTTAGTAAATGTTAAGCAAATCATCTTACCATTATGGTTACAATTTTAACATTTTTTTAAATGAGGATAGTGGTACTTACCTACTCTATAGGGTTGTTGTAAAGTTAGCATTAATAATTATCATCATGGTTGTATAGTTCTTCTAGATCATGGGCTAGAGGATGCTATTGATTATTTGCATACTTTGAAGAGAACATCTTGTTTGGCTTAGTGAGAAAGGTATGGTTTTATGCCTTTTCATTGATTTTATATCTTTATAGGTCTCTTCTTTCCATATAAACTGAAAAAATATGGCTATGCTTGTATTTAGTGCATCAATTAAATGACAAATAACTTTCATTGCTTCATCCTTCAACCCTTGCATTTTGCTTTCAAATCTTAAATATTTTCACTTGGAGAAAAAAAATCTCTATAGTAGAACTTATTGCACTCCTCTGTTCGCCAAATATTATTTCTCTTTATTATTGGCACTGAGATAAGTGACGTGTGAGTATCCCAGTAACACAGCCAGCTGCACTTCTGAACCCTTTGAGTGTGCCCCCAGGTCTCTGACCTCCAGCCATCACCTTCTTAGGGTGGAATGACATTTATTTTACTCTTAGACTGGATTGTAGATTAAAGTTCCTAGGTCCTAACCATACTCATTCCAGTAGGTTTGACTTGGACATTTCTCTTATCTTCAGGAACAAAGACAATGATAATAAGTGAATAAATAGTGTTTTAAAAACAAAATATGACTTTAGAACAAAAGCATCAGTGTACATGCCTACTTCTCTTTTTCTAAGGCTTATCATTCCTTGGATCAAAGGTCCTCTTTGTATCACCTCATCTCCTGACAGCTGCTGACAGTTGAACCCTTTTGTCTCCTAGATAACTGGTTTTATTGTTTTTGAACTATTTACTACTGCTTTGATCTGTAGTTTTCAGCCTGGAAAAAAATAGCTATTTCACTTCCAAGTGGAAGTATGTAATTTTCTTGGAGTTGCTCATGAGTGTTTGATCAGAGGTTGCTTATGTTGTCTTTTTGGTTTATTCTTCCCATGATCCCCTATTAAGTTAGATTAAAGCATTCAAACAGGAAAGCGTTATAAAGAGATGCACAATAATCTGCTATTACTGAATAGGTTATACACAGTGTTCTTAACATGTTTTATCTAAGGATTCATAGATTGTTACATGGCATTTCAGTGTCCAACACAATGAGTGTTATCACTTGAATATGCCTCAAGAAAGTGCACATTAAACAAGTGAAACAGAATTGAATTCATCCCGGATTCTTGTCTGGTTATGAGAGTGTCCCAACAAAAAGTTGATTTCTCTTCACTATCACATTCTCAGCTTATTCAAGAAAAAAGAAGGTTATCCGAACAGTGACCTTAAACATTACTTCAGAGCAGTTATCCTCATTCCAGCCCACAAGATTATGGAGCTCAACCTTGGGACCTCATTCTGGTTTTGCTAACGCCACCCTGGTTGAACCCTTGGGGCAGGTATCATCATAATTCCTACCCAATCATATAGGTTTCCTGATAACTCCTTGTCCAGTCAGACAAGTCTATGTAGCTGGAAACTTTCTTGGATGGGACCCAGTATTTTACTTGCAAAGTAGACATGTACTCACAACTTCCAGCAGTCATTCCTAAAGCAAATTAAAGGAACATTCTTCCTTTTATAAAGCCTCAAAGTCCAATCTGTATGAATGCAACAAGAAAAGAAATCATGTCTCCTGTAATAGATCCACTAGCTCAGTGGTGCTCCAGCCTTTTGGTCCCACAGGATGGAGCAGTAGCACGTGGCTAGTCCATGGGCCCTGCATGCCAGGATGAGTCTTGTGCTGTCTAGGGCTATCCTACCTTTTTGGGTCTTGTGTGGCTCCCCTTGGCCCCATGCTGTTGGATCAGGCCCTGCACTGCTTCCAGCCATCCCCACACTACTGGATCAGCACTGTCCCACCTCTGCCTAGTCCTCCATGCCCATATTGGGTCCTGCACTGCCTCAGCCCAGTACTGTGCACCTGGACAGGGTCTTGTACCACCTCCACCCAGCCCTACACACCTGGATCAGGTCCTGGCTCCATGAGCTGGGATCTGGCCCCCTACCACCACTGCTAAACCCTTGCAGCTGATTTAGCATGCCAGGCCACTATCTGGTTTGCAGTGCTCCCCACAGGTCTGGAAATCTGGTAGCAGGAAAGCAGCAATTAATGCTGCTGCTGCTCCCCTACCACCAAACTTTAGGATCCAAGGGGGAACCCTGTGGCTGGATGACATGACTCAGTGGGTAGGATCTGTTCCACAAGCCAGGGGTTGAGCACCACTGCATTAGATGGTCATGTACCTGAATGTATAAATTCACCATATTGGCAATAGATTAAATGAGGGATCGACCAGAGCACCAGCCCTGCATGCCACTTTTGGGGATAGGAGGTGCATAGAAATAGCTTCTGCCACAGTCTGCTACACTGATGCTACCTGCACTGCTGGTAAGTCAGTAGCTGGCACTGCCCTGTGCACTGCCACTCCTCCCTGGGGTGTGGAGCTGCCCTGTTGCACCTCTGCATATTGGGCACCCAATTTTTAACCTGTGCCATTTTTTTTTTAATATTCTCTAAGTCTATGTGTCCAAGGAACATACAGGAGATATCATTTAGCTCATTTTGTATGTTCATATTTAAAGGATGTTTCTGTGTTTCACCCTGAAGCCACACTGTTGTGCAAATTCCATTGCAACAGATCAGCGGACCTTACTGTGATGGAGAATAAGGAAACATATTTCTGTTTGCCTGAATGTTTACTTTCTCTGGGTCCAGCTTTCCCAGGAGTCAAATGGATCACCCAGAATGGAGACGTGAATTAGTGTAGAAAGATTCAGGTTTATTTCTTTAGAGGAAATTTTAGTAGCTTATAGTAAAAGAATTTGTTGTGCTCTTTTCTTTAAAGTGTAAGTAGCACAATCTGTAATTTAGGAGAGTGGAATGCAATTTTTCTGACTGGGGAAGCAGTCTCATTTGGAAGGAATTTCAGGTGTGAATTATTGCTTCCAGTGATAGATAAGGCTCTGGATTTGCCTCCCAGCTGCAAACAGAGTGAAGTACCATTGCAATAGATTTGTGGATTTTAACATGTGAAGAAAGGATTTTTTTCAAGTAAACCAAAGATAAATATTCCTGTTGTGACCTGACCTAGCCCTGTATAACCTTGAGATGTGACTAGCTGCAGGTGGCACTGTTCTTTCTGGCTAGGGACAGACATTCAAGAAGCCTGAGCCTGAATTGATTCAATCTTTGCAGGTTAGTCTAACTGGACTAGGCTAAATCCGTTTTGTAACTGGACAGACATCCCAGAAATACAGGCATATGCCTCCAGTGGCTCAGGCTAGAAGTTGGGGGCTGCTAGAGCAGCCCTCCCTTCCTTCCACAGCATGGAGCTGAGGCGGGTGTGGCCAGGCTCTGTCAGGACACTATGATTCGCCCAACACAGAATTGATAACAGTATTCATCACCCAGTTAAGAAAACAACACAGGGACATTAACAGCTACTTGTTAATTCTGCCTGTTGATTCAGCACAGACCATAACATGTGGTCTGCTAGCTAATACACAGACACCTCCTCAGCAAGGCAGAGGGGAGGGGGGAATTCTTGCTTAGCAGGGAGTGGTGAGGGGGAGTGGGGGGGGAGCTGCAGCCAGGAAGCACAGGGGAGGAGCCAGCTCTGCAGTGGAGCAGAGAGCCCCGTCTGACCCAGGGAGGATGCTGGGGGTGTCTGGTTTATCTTAAAATCAGCAAGGGGTCTGGGACAGACCTTGCATAAACTAGTTTGAACTAAATCAGTTAAGTCTGATAGTACATTCAACCAGGTTTTTCCTCAATCTGGTTTATGTGCACTGAACATGTGTTCTTTTACCGGTTTAACCTAGTTTCTGGTCAGTTAAACTGGTTTATGTGTAATGTCTGTCCCTAGACTCTCAGTCTATGAACTGTGCCTTATTGTGGCATTAGATTTTTATATTCTGCTTCTCTAAAATGTAGTTTTATTGTGTAAGGTATTCGTTGCGTTTTACCCTGAACCATTGTTGCTTGTAATGTTGGATGGTTTTTAAATGCTGCTGTCTTCCATAACAAAAGTGACAGCATTCATCAGTTGTTCACCAGGGCTCCCCAAGAGATAACTAGGTTTAATGGCCACAAACTTATAGAAGGCTGATTCAGACTCATAGTTTTATAGTAGCTAGGGTTAGGAGGGACCTGAACAGATCATCTAGCCTGACCCCCTGCCACAGGCAGGAATGAATGTCAGGTTCAGAAGACCTCAGGTGATCATCCAACCTCCTCTTGAATTTTCCCAAGGCAGGGGCGAGGACCACTTCCCTGGGAAG
>NW_017729034.1:68237284-68244748 GCF_001723915.1 Gavialis gangeticus
GACTTGATGATCTGCTCAGGTCCCTTCTGACCCTACAATCTATGAAACTATCAATGAGTAAAGTGTTCCTTGCATGTATTGTTTAAAATCAGTTTGTAAAATAGGCAAATGTTTTGAGAAACGTGGTTAAAAGGTGCCTTATAACAGTTATTCTGAAAATCTTAATTGTGAGACTCTGTCAATATTTATTCACAATCATATTCAGCTGTCATTATGCAGTGAATTTATCACTTCAGAAAGTTTCCAGGCTTAGCTTTCTATTAAGATAGTATTTTTTTTAACCAGTTGAACTGCTAACCAATGGAACATCTTAGTTCACCTCTAGATTTTGGATGAACATTAGATCCAAGGGGATTGGAACATTTTGAATTAGAATGCACTTGTCTTACCTTTCAAGTCAAATTTCAGGAAAAATCTACATCAGCAGTAAAATTAAATCAACATAATAGAAAACCTAGTTCCATAAGTTAACTTTAGTACCCCCTGGGTAGAGTACAACTCAACAAATTGTACTAGAGTACAGTCATCCTGTTACTAGGGATGGTTTACCAGGTTTCTGGCTCAGCCCACTCTCAGGGAACGCCAGTTGTTATGAATGAAGTGTGACCTTTGATCACCAGTACACCTATCAGTTGCTAATAGAAAGTGGCAACGGGGTACATTATTATTGTCAGTTAGTGGGATTCTGCTTATCTTCAGTCTTGTTTTCACCTGAGCAGCAGTGGGATGAACTGGAACTGGAATTAGGCACCAATAAATGACTATTCTTAAACTTATTTTAAAATTTTAATGTAATTTACACCTATCTCACTTTCCATAGTGTTAGGACAAAGGCATACTCCAATGCTTGTATTTGGAGACTACTCCTTGTCACTTAGGTGTTATTCGGATTGACATTAGAACCATACTAATATATAAAAATCACAGTTGTAGCTTGCAGAATGCCAGTATGGTTTCCTCTAGCACTGGAGACAGGTATAGGTTCTTTGAACTGTGTTAGGAAAACCATGGACAGTACAGGACAGTACACTTGCAGAAATTTTTAAGCATGAAAAAAATAAGATTAATGGAACAGGCAAGAGGGAAATTGTTTGCAAAGGGCTCTAGCACAGATTTCAGGCCTTAGGAATGTAAATAGTGGTGCAGTTATATTCTGCAAACCCATAATGGCAACCGGACTACGCCTGTCTCATTAACTACTCATGAACATAAAAGAAGCCTCTCTCTGAAGCAAGGTGTACACAGGAAAGTTGCACCAGTTTAAACCATTTTAGAAATCTTGATAATTAAAAAAAATATATGGATACTTTTAACTTGATTTCTAAACTGATTACATTTAAATCAAATGGATTTGACTTTTGGACATAGAAAAGGCCTGAGGCAAGAAGAAATGGGAAAATCGGAGGCACTGTGCTGAAAATCTCCACAATTGTACTTGGGAGGGAGATTGGGAGCTAAACTTTACAAACCTGATCTTCACATACTTATCAAGCGCGGGGCCAAATGTTCTGATAGTGTAAATGGGAAAAGATAGTAAAGCAATTGGAGCTCGACTTGCTTATTCAAGGAAAGATGGTGGACCTAGAATGCTTACTCCCGTGTATTCCTTTGAAGTCAAGGTATTAAGTATTGTACTCAGTAGAAAATATTTGTAGGAGTAGGTCCTTGTAAATATAGTTTTGCATCAGTTTTGTAATTTAAATATGAAGATAGATCCTGAAAGATCAATAAGTATGAACAATGGCCATTTGTATGACTCTGTTAGGAACTAGGATGGTCCTGCCGCATCCTTATGACCTGCTCTCCTCTTTCCCAATACAACTTTCATGCTGCCTTCTGGAAGCAACTGGGTAGATAGATTTAAATAATCATTTTTTTTCCTACTCTTTCCATTAATAAAATCATGGAATCATAGAAAAAATGTGCCTGGAAGGGACTTAAGGAAGTGATGGAATCTCCATCCTTACAGGTTTTCAAGACCTGACTAGACAAAGCTTTGGCTGGGATTATTTTGTTGGGGATGGTCCTGTTTTGAGCAAGGGGTTGGGCTAGATGACCTCCTGAGGTCTGTTCCAACCCTTATTTTCTATCTTTTCCAACCCCCTGCTTCAAAGCAGAATCAACCCTGTCTAAATCATTGCAGGCAAGTATTTGTCTAACCATCTCTTAAGAACTCCCAGGGACAGTGTCTGCAACCTTTCAGGATAATTTGTTCCATTATTTAACCATCCTCATAGTTAAGAAGTTCTTAATATCCAGCCTAAATTTCCCTTGTATTTAAATTGTCATTTCTTGTCCTGTTCCCTGCCGCTACAGAGAATCCATCACCACCCTCTTTATAACAACTGTTAGCTATTTGAAGACTGTTACAAATTCCCCCTTGGTTTTCTCTTCTCCTGACTACATTATGCCTGGTTTCCCAACCTTCTCACAATCCGTATTTTCTAGACCTCTAATAATTTTTGTTGCTATCTGCTGGACTTTTTCCAGTTTGTTCATGTCTTTCTTGAAGTTTAGTGTCAAATTTTAAGCACTGTGCTCCAGGTGAGACCTCCAGTGCTGGAATGAGGCCTAACCTGTATGGTTATATGAGAAACCCTCATGTTCTGAACAACTGACTTCATTTCTCATAATGCCCATTTGCATAGGGGCATTACTTATAAGGCTATACTAGATATGTGAGAGGAAATGGGATCAACAAAGCTATTCTAAAACTTACGTGACCACAATTGAAAGCAAACTGGCCACAAAGTCAGCTACAATGCCACAGATGGTTTTCTGTGGCCATGGTGAAGCTTCTACCAAACTTACCTTCTAGACGTGGAATAGACATTGCCATGAAATATCAGAAAATAAATTCATAGGGAATGGGATGAAATGAAGTTAAAATTAGCTCTTCAGTATGTACTTGGTTATTGTACACATGAGAACCTATTATCTACAATAGAGCTAAATCATTCATATGAAAATGAACTGTAGAATAACAAAGCTAAGGTTCAAAGAAACCTTGGAAACACCTTGTCATGAAAGAACGTATGCATATTCATGAACCTGAAAAAGATCAACTACATGAATTAAAGGTAAATATTAAATTCTTATCACCTTTTTCCATGAAACTAATATTAATAACTAAATAGTAATCTGACCACTTGTTAAGTGAACAATTAAGAACAGAGAGTGAGGGTTTAGTATATGAAGATACCTTGCATTTGAAATGATTGCTGTTGGTAGTAACACTATTTTTTTCCTTTTGCAGACATGTTTCCATACTTCAGATTTTCTGTGTTTTATCTGAACTGTCAGTAAAAATCACAAATCCAGAGAGTCTTCCACATGCCTTGGAAAATGGTTCTACAGGGAATAGAACTCTTGCCTGAAGGTTTTCATTTTTTTTCAAGTTAAGTTCCCTATTAATAACAACATATTTGTTAGAGCAGGGGATTGTACCTGAACTTCCCAAAAGTGCTATAACCATCAAGTTCTTAACTACTTGGACAAAGGAGAACAACTTCAGCAGGGGAGTTTAAGGAAGATTTGCTCCAGAATAGTTAGTAATAGTAACCTGGAGATCAGGATTTTCTCTTGGGATGTAGGTGACCTGGGTTCAAATCTCTGCTCCAACTTAGGTTCTTAGACTTAGGTTCTTACTTCCCAAGTAAGTATCTTTAAATTAGGGCTATTGGGCATAACAAGACACACCCAAACACCATAAAAATGTCTTATCTTTTGTTGTGTTCTTAGTGAATCCCTATTCCATAGGCTTGCTTTTAGAATGCTAAAGAGATTGGCCCTCTGGCCAGGGTGCCATCTAGTGTGACAGTATCACTGAAGTTGGGTATCTAGAGCTTCAAGCAGCTTGGCTAGCATCATGGATTCAGTAATTGTGCACAACTGTCATGGAGCAGGGTCCTAGGGTCATGGCAGGGCCCTGTCATGGAGCAGTGATCTCCCCTAGTGCCCCCTACCGTGCCAAGTTTACTTCAAGCACCCTCAAATCTCTCCCAATAAGTCTTGATCTTTAATATTAAAGGGAGGCTGCCTTTCGTCCTCTTGGACATGGTTTTCTCCTGCTGTAACTTGTCTTTTTCTTATAATGGGGTTTCCGTGCACCCCGGCCTTATGGGCAATGCATGGTTCCAACAACTCCTGTACCATGCCCCAAGCCTCACTGATGTACTGGACATTATTTGGTCTGTTTTGCTCTTGGCGCCCTCTGGCGCTGTGGCTTGTCTTGCACCCCGTGCCCCACAGGCACTCGTCAATTGCTGCCCCCTTGCTCTGGGGCTTCTCCACACCCCCTTTTGCTTCTGGGGCTTCTGCAGCCTTGGGGCGCACGTGGCCGTAGCCGTGCCTGGCCCCAACTCTCCTCCTCGGGGTCTCAAACCCCCGCCAGGCTCAGGCGGCCTTGGCCTTACCTGGCCTCCAATTCTCTGCTCCCCTTCTTGGGGCTGGGGTCAGTGCACCCCAAATGCTGCACCCTTCTTTGGCACCGGGGTCCCCACACTACTGTGCAGCCCCTGTGAGGTCTCCTCTGACCGGTAATAGCCTCACCCAAACTACCGGTTGTAAACAATAAACAGAAAAGCTCAAGCCCCTAGGCTGCAACATAAATTCAAGCCACTTGGCTATCGCATTAGCCCCGCCACATCAGGGGTGCTCTATCCTCCCCCCAGTCTCAAAGCTGTACCTGCAGTCTAGCTTCTCCTCTTTGTTCAGTCTGGCAGAGCTCCTTCCCCTATGGCTGCTAGCAGGGGACTCCCTGCTTGGCCTCAGCCTGGGAGTTATATAGGGGCCAGGCCCTGCCCCTTCCTGTCAGCTGACTTCTACTGGTTGCCCTGGCAACCCGCAGCTGGGCTCTTTACTTACTACTCCATAAGTAGCAGGTGTCTCAATCGCCAAAGATGGAAAACTTCAGCTTCTAGGGGAATTTATCAGCAGAAATTAAGGTGTCTAGAAAATATTAGTACCTACAAGATTAAGTGGCAGCTGAATGGTTTTGAGGATTGCACTAAAACCTACATGTTTGACTTGGGCACTCAAAAGTGTCAGTTAATATGTACAGATATAGTTTGAAACCCCTTAAGTGTATTACCACAGTCTTAGCAGATTCTGTTTCCATGCAAGAGACAACAAGAAACTATCTATGGTAAATATTTTTAACGCTGAAATAAGTTTTGGCTTATGCATTCTGGCATTTACCTTCTGCTGCTCCATGTTATCTACTGTCATAAAGCTTTCTGTATTCAGGGTAGCAAGACTTAGAAAATAATGTTGACCCAAGAATCACCTTTCACAACCCCCTTCCCCCCAAAATTCTAAACCATTGGGTCCTGTTGATTTTTTTTATTTATTTTTTTTATAATTTGTTAATGAATTATTCCTATACTTGATGGGCATCATAACACGAAAATGTTGTCAATGTTAGGAATCCATACTAAGCATTTATAGCGGAAAAGACTATTTTAGCTGTTAGCAAGTCTTTTGTTAATGCCGATGTCATTTGTTTTATAATCTCTGTGCCACAGAGTGTTGTGCCACTGTATTATCTGGAAGTATGCTAAAGTGCTACATTGTGGAAATTTAAGTTGTTGGGCATGTTTATTCCTTAAAATCTTAAATGATCAGGTTAGTTATTGTAATATTTAAACAAAATCCTCAAAATGTTTTCTGTATCTGAAGCAAACTGATACTTATTTTATTCACTGCAATCTTCCTCACTTTTCACTTGCTTATTGATTCTCCATGGCCGCTTTAGAGTCAAGGAATCCATCCGTTCCAAGAACGCAGAAACCGAGATTGTCATGGGTGACTGGTGCCTCCTGAGTCTGGGGGGCCACCTGCAGAAGCTGCAGGCAGCATCGGTGGCAGGTACAGGGCTGGTGAGCACCCGCAAAAGCCACCAGTGGCATCCACAGCAGGGATGGGGCTGGCGAGCACTTGCAGAAGCCAGTGGTGGCATCGGCAGCAGGGGACAGCCCTGCCAGGGGGGGCACTTGCCCCCACCATGCCCTCTCTCCTAGTCGCCTATGCAGCTTGTTTACCCAGTAAAAGAAAAAAAAGTTTCCCAATAGAGATTTTACACAGTTTTGGTGGGTGGGGGATTTTTTTTTTCCCCGTAATGCAAGAATAGGGTGTTTGACTCCCCAAAATCACACAGCTTGAAGAATATGCTAGAGGCCAAGACTGTACCTGACCTGTAACTTTTTGATAACACAGCTTCAGTGAAACTCTTGGGAGGTAACTTGGAAAGATTATCCATAGAACATGTATACTGCAAGCTTTAGACGTACAGTTTAAAACTGCCCTGACATTTGTCTTCAGCTTTGGATATGGGGAAACTGCCTCTTAAGAGTCCCTGTTTACAGAAAGCACTTGGGCAAATGTTTATATAATATTGGCTTTAAAGAGACTTGGCACTTAAACATGCTTAGCTTTGTGCTGAATAAAGATGTTTGGGGTCTGTGTGAAAGAATAATTTACTTTCCATTTCCATTACTTTTGTGCTTTGTGCTGCGAGGAGTTTGTGAACAACTGTACATTATAAGTTGAACGAAAATTAATTTTTAAAAATTAGATTACAGAAGTCTTCATTTCAAATAGCAATGAATTTTGGTCACTACCAATGAAAGATCATATTGGTATGCTTTATCTAGAGGTTGCAATGCTCTGTCTTACATCACCAAAAGCTTTCAAGAAAATTGTCAGAAATAATATAGGAGATAAATATATTCTAAATCTTCAAAGCTAACATGTATTTATAAATACAGTTATCAGAATGCCTATCTACTTAACTAGGCTAGTAGAAAAACATCTGCTTTCAATTAAAGATGACTTTCAGTTTTAAATGGTCCTATGGTATACAAAATTGCCGAAAAAAAGAAGATACCCTAGAGCTGCATATACTCCAGTAAGCAAACATGCTGAGCAAACATTACATATATATCTCTGAGGACATCAATTAACACTGCACTGAGATATCCTTTTTATTAAGTTTATTTTTTTTCTACAGGGAAAAGGCCTGAATTTATACTGTGATCATCCTTAATATTGACAGGAATTAAGAAAACAAGAAATGATATCATGTATTGGTAGGGAAATATGAACAAAAATGTACAGTATGAGAACTTGCTAGCAAGACTCAGTACTTAAGGGGACTGGTACCTATATATTGACATTTACAATGTAAACCTCAAAAACAATAACAACAAGAACCCTCCCCCCCACCTCTTTAGACTATCTTATGCAGAACCCTAAAAGGTCTTTTTTACCTTTATTTTGTTCGACTACGGAATTTTCCCCGAAGGGTTTCCCTTTTATGCTCAGCATCTATTGTTATTCAGTTCATCCCTTGAATTAAATTATAGGACCCGAAGGCAGGGATAGTAATATGACTAGGATGTGTTTTCTAGCATTTTACAATACAATGCACCTTATATATAACTTTTCATAAAACTGTATCCCAAG
>NW_017729034.1:68249748-68283458 GCF_001723915.1 Gavialis gangeticus
CCTTTATTTTGTTTGACTACGGAATTTTCCCCGAAGGGTTTCCCTTTTATGCTCAGCATCTATTGTTATTCAGTTCATCCCTTGAATTAAATTATAGGACCCGAAGGCAGGGATAGTAATATGACTAGGATGTGTTTTCTAGCATTTTACAATACAATGCACCTTATATATAACTTTTCATAAAACTGTATCCCAAGCTCCTTTAGAGTATGACAAATTACACGTCAATGGATGGTATATGCTATAAATCACAGAAAAGACTTGAGCAAATTCACTGTATGGTGAACAAATTATAGCATTCATTGTTTGGGCAAGAACATTTTTATATGTTAAACAAGTACGGTCTCTATTTCTATGGAACCAAAGTCTGGCATGCCGTGTGCTGTTTTCAACAATGAAAGGTGACAGCAGATCTGCTTCTGTGAAATAATTAGCACGTTCATCAAGGCATATTAAACAATTGGAAATGATTTTTTTTTAAGAAGGTTTTTTTTATTCATACAACTGAGAATCGGCAAACTCATAAATCATAGAGACAGCTGAAAACACTCAGTGCCCACCAAATAGGAACTCAACAGTTCCACAGAAAATAATGAAAACAAATAGTATTTTGTTAAATAAAATAGGAAAGCATTAATAACAAAATGAAAGCATGATGGAAAGCTGTATTTTCAGAGTGCACTTGAAATGTAGCATAAAAATGACATTGCTGCAAGACAAAAATGGTCAAATAGAAAGTCATAATTTAGCCTTATGCCCATGCGTATGGTCCTTTCAAGAAATGCATTTGCAATTGTATTGATGGGTTTATCCCTAAAGGGCCACCGATTGTTACACTTGATTTGAGTCTCATAAAGTCTGATTTTCCTGGTCATAGGATAAACAAAGGAGAAGAGGGAAATAGGAAAAAAATGTACCAAGAGAATTTAATAAAAGCTTTAGTACATTCTAAACATTGTAAATTAAAATCAGTTAAATAAATTTCTTACCAACTTTTTGTTTTCAAAAGATTAAATTAAAATGTAATCTTTTCCTCTGTTTATGAGGTAGATTCTTAGCTAATGTATATTGGCACAGCAGTATCCAAGTCAATGACTCTATGCTGATTTACAACACCTGAGGGTCTGGCCCTTTGTCTTTATGGCTAGTCTCCCACTGCAGCCTTAGCTTTTGATATAATTTAAGTGCTGTTTTAACCTGACTCTTGTCCACACCTAAAAATATCAAGCTTGACTGAAGTGATGCTTTAAAATTGAGTTAGGGGCCTGTGGTATGTCTGGACCATGGCAGCAGTGTGTCCTGGCAGGGATGCTTTCCTGTGATAACCTGCTCCCCTTTGCATACTCAAAAACTGGAAATATGCCAGAGGTTGCTTCAGGATCTTTCCTGGCAGCTGCCCTCAAGTATACCTATTGGAAGACCCAGGATTTTCTAAAGGGGAGTGCAAGAGCAGTGACTGTTGCTACAGAAGTGGCTGCACTCCTCCTCCCAGCTTCCCCTCTCCCAGGCAGGGCAGACTGACCATGCTGGAGAAGCAGCAGTTGGGGAATTTTAAAAAAAACCCAAAGCAGCTAAGATTTTCCCCCCAGCCCTGTATGTCCTCCCTTCCCTTCTCTTCCCTTTTGTGTTCAGTGGCACTTTGCCTTCCACTCTCTTTTCTACCCTCCATTGCCAAGTGCTGTTGCTGTCCCCACTGTCCCTGGCAAGTCCAGGAGCAGGGGGAGCTCCAGAGCTGCTCTTTCCTGCTCTAGCCAAGCTGTCTGGAGAGTCATGCTGAGCTAGGGACAGTAGAAGCAGCAGTGGGTGGATTCCCCTCACTGAGCTTGCTCCTGGGCTGTTGGATGCAATGGATCCTTCTTCAGGTCTTTTTCTTCTCTCACCATTCCTCCTCTAATTTAGACTAGTTTCTGTTTTTATATAGGTAGTCTTGAAGTAAAATCTATGATTCAGGTATTCCACAATTCTGGTTGGGAATTTGTTTGAAAATTTAAACTTGGTTTGTGATTCAGTTTTGTAATGGCCCCAGGCTTTGTAATGGCCCCAATTCAAACTTCTAATCCAAGTCTAGGGACCCTGCTCTTACTCTAATTTGGAACAGTAAATGGAAAAGCACTTCTTGTCAAAGTAGTTAGAAAAGATTAAATGGCTCCATTTAGTGTCATAAAAGGCCTGGTTTAAGGTGTCCGGGGCTAGTTCATTGCAACTGGTTGTGTTAAATACACAGGAGTTGACATCTTAAATTGACAGAAGTGGGTAAAAGATCAAAGGTTGGAAGAGTGATCCAATGGTTAGGGTGCTGGCCTCAGATATAGCTGATCCGGCTTCAGTTCCCTATCTACCCCCACTTCCCATGTCAATATAGTCATATCACTTAGGGCAGATTTTTAATGGTATTTAGGCATCTAATGGTGCATATGAGCACCCTGTGGATTTGTCAAATTGCAGAGGCAATTAACTCAAATTGAATTGGTGGGAATTAGGTACCTTGGTGCTTTTGAAAATCCCACTAGGCACCTGTTTCCCTCTCCAGGTACCTAAGCATCTTTAAGATCTGACTGTAATCTCTGAAGACCTTAGTTCTTTTTGTGTTAATATATATAATATATATATGTATGGAGAGCAAGAAAAAATACCTACCTAACAAGGTGTTTGTGAAAATAAATACATTAAAAACTATGAGGTGCTCAGGAACTGAGATACTACCTCAACCTTGGTAGTGGTGTCCACATAGTAGGTGTGAGAGAGGTATTTCTAGCATAGAAACATACCATGTAAAATTGTTTTGGAAAAAAAGTATGCAGTGATATCAAATTAATAATGAGAAAATGGATGATGAGAAACTTCAAGTAACCTGGTAATATGTGAAGTGTGAATGGTAGAAGCAAAAACACACAATAAGGAATTGAGCTGGTAGGGAATATTCTGAAGAAATGTTTTCTTATCAGACTCTGCTAATTAGTCAAAACTAACTTTTCATAGGAATGTACCAGTTTCAATCAGACTTTTGTCAAAACCAATTTCTCAAGTTCAAAATGGAATTTTTAGTCAAAATGGGGAGGAGGAAGAATGTGCAGTCATGCTAGGGAATATCTAATAATCCAGCATGTAGGGAACTCTGGTTCAAAACCTGTTTTTGCCGATTACATATTAGGGATTTGAGCTTCAGTTTCTCATATCCCAAATGAGTGTCCCAACCACCGACTATTGGCTAATCTGGAGTGGAATCTCCCCCTTTCTAACTTTGCGAAAAGTGACAGAATTTTTTTTTTTTTTTTTGCTTTTAAAGGAACATTGTTTTGGAAAATTCAGAATTTTCCTGGGGTGAAAAAACTGTTTCTGGCTCAGTTCTATTAAGTATTAAATAAAGTGCATACTTTGGACACAAGATAGGGAGTAATAAGACAGAGCTGAAATGAAAGTGCGATTGAGCTGAGAGTGTGAAATGAAGTGACTGAGAAAACAAAGTGTAAGTCAACATGGAACTGACAACATGCCAGTGTAGATATTTAAGGCTTGTAGAATTGTCATGTAGAGCAGTATAAGAAAAAGATTATTTTAGTTGCAAAACCTCTCAGATACAAGAGAGGTGAGAGAGAGGGGAGCCAGAAAGGGGAAAAAAGGCCTTCCCCTCCCCTCCCCCCCAAATTTGCAAGATAATGTGAAGGAACTGAAGATGAAACAGAAGGATGTCTTTTTATTTTCAAACCTTGGCTTTTGTAATTTATATTTCTTCAAGGAAGTTGAATAAGGATACATATTTTCTCCTTAAAGAAGCAATATACCCATAAGGGACTACATTGTTACTTAAATGGGTAATGCTTTTAGGCATAATCTTTGGGAATATTTCAGAAGTAATGCTGTCAATTATCTTATGGAATTTGAGTTTTAAGCATTTACTTTGAGCATTTTCTCTTCCACTTATTATCAAGAGGCTGTGTTTTGGATCCTATTCTCTTGAATGGATGTGAATCCAAATCTCAGAAAGTTATTTTGTCTGGAAACTAACAATTCAAACCTTATTCTGCATTGTGACAAATAAGAGTAAGGTTGAAATAGATAGAACTATGATTCATATTTTGATTTCAGTAATTTTCATTTTTTACTTGCACATAATATGCTATGCAGGTCTTTACTGGAGAGAGAAAGAACAAAGAAATACAGATAAGGGAGGAGTTGGGATCAGACTTATCTGCTTGGCACACAAATCCCAAATGGCCATCAAACTGAACCCATAGCACTGAATAAAAACATCAGGTTTAGCCTAAGACATCAAGATGTTGCTACTGCTGTTGTTATTTCTGATGCAGTGGATTTTTTAAAAAATGAGGGCAGGGTACATATACATAGATAAGTAAAACCTTCCTTTTTGAAAATAAGACTTCATTAGTGATATTGTCCAAAAATTTTAAATTTTCAAAAATATGGAAACATTTTAATGTGCGCAGATGTAAATGGAAAATTGTATTCAGATGGTCATCCTTGTGCAAATGTTTGCTTTCATATAAAATGGAAAGATACTCATGTCTGGGATAGATTTAAAGCAAAGCGTCTAAAAATATTATGTTCCAGTTAGCCCTTTTGGCAATCTAAGAAATCAAGGTGAGACACTTTTAGCATTACAAAATATTTTTTAAATGAGAAGCAGTTCTCCCATATGGAGAAAAAGAAACTTGCTTTTTTTGACTGTGTTGATATTTACAGGATATGTGATGTTTGGCATAATGGATTTGTTTCTTGAATAGTATAAAAGTATGGGAACATAGAGTTCATATAAAATATATATAAGCCACGCAAAATGATTTATTCTTAGCTTCTGGAATTGTAGATCTGAATTTGCATAATTACTTGCTGATCAAAGAGTAAAACTTCAAGGCTCTTTTGGGCAGCAGGGTGGTTAAAAGAGGATTTTACTTATTCTTTTGGTTTTGTCTGGTTGGAAAGAATTTTTCAGCTGTGCTCTGCAAGTGATCGTAGTTTCCATAATTGATAGTCATGTTAGCATTTTTATATTGCAAAAGCAATAATTAAGATTAAACTCTAATACATGGATGGTGAAGTATTGTTAGAAGCAATGCCCCAAATTAGACATGGCTTCTACAGAATGGATCATTAAAACATGATAATTGCTTTCCATATCAAACATTATTATTGCACCATTTTAATGCTTGTCAGATTATATGCCCAGGGCTACACTGCTTTTATAGAACAGAGGAAAATATTGATGCAGATGTGACTTTTTTAAATCATTTCACCTTTAGATTTTGAAAGCAACTAAATGTATAGAAGCATATCTTATATTTAACCAGAAGATATCTCTACTGAATCTACATTTAGACTGTAGTAGAAATCCTTTGCAGTTCAGTTCATTAAACATTTTGAATGCTAAATTCTTTGTCTCTGGTGAAATTGAAAAGATGTGAAAGAGAGAAACTATTCTCAGGAGAAAACATACTCCAGTTAATAATAACCAGCAGCTGTAAAATCGGTACAGTGATTTGTAGATAATTAGCCAACAGGACTAAAAGACCATATGGTCAGGCATTATGCATTACTGCTTTTCCATGCAAAAAAAAAAATTGTTACAGACTGGCCTTTCTCTTAATTAACTGGTGTTAGCCTTTGATTTATTGATTTAGTATTCTGTACTAAAGTAAAATGTATCTTGTAAATTAATAGAAATATGTCAGCACATTTTGGTTATTTTACGCTGTGCCTTCCATCATGTATAGAAAGTTGGTGGGATTTTATTCTTTTTATCTCATTTTAGGTGGCAGTGCACCAGCATGAGAGACATTTTGGGTGTTACTGGCAGTTTGTCAGTGATCAGTGACCTACATCTGTAAATTAGAATACATGTTTCAGGAGTTAAAGTTTGGACATTAAGTTATTGAAAATTTTAAAATAAGATGTCTTAGAGATAATTTCACTGTTTTTTTTCTGAAGCAGGAATAATAAAACTGTGTATTCATGAAGGTGGGATTAAGAAAATAGCACTTCAGTAATGTTTGTGCATTATAATTCCTTACTTCAGGCAATAAATTTAGAAGATAGATCATTGTCATACTGCCATATTCATAGAATTGTATAAAAACCTGAAACAAATGTTTCTTAGACAGCCATGTGTGATCCTGGGCATACTTTTCATTCCTGTTGTGCAAATGGTAGCTTTCCAGCCCCAAGCGTGGGCATATGCAGCTCTATCTGCATTGTGGAAGCATGAGATCAAGGTTATAGACCTCCCTCACCCAGAGGGAGTTTAGAATCATCATCATCTTTCTGACTTCCCAGCATAGTTCTTCAACCAACACAGTTTAGACATTATTCAGTACCCTTTCCAGTGCTGCTCTTGAAGCTGAGTCATTGCACTTGCATTTAATAGCCATCACACAAAATGGATGGGAAGTTCGGAGGTGGAAGTTTCTACCCCAATGAGGGCAAGGGTCCAAACTGGAACTCAGGACTTAATCCTTTCCACACAGCATCTATCTCATTGAGCTATGTATCCTCAGGCTCATTCTCTTCTACCTGGCCCTACATTGTTCACTCTCTTGTCTGCCAAAGGACCCAGCTTCAGAAGGAATGCCTTACCTGTGGTGTGGTGATTACAGCAGCATGCTGGGAGGTTAAAGACATAAAGGTTCAAAC
Source organism: Gavialis gangeticus (assembly GCF_001723915.1). Taxonomy (NCBI): domain Eukaryota; kingdom Metazoa; phylum Chordata; order Crocodylia; family Gavialidae; genus Gavialis; species Gavialis gangeticus. Next base: position 68,256,394 of record NW_017729034.1, read on the forward strand.
CCATTCGAGGTGAGGAGACCCTAGAATTCAGGCATCCTACTTTCTGGAAAAATGGCCTAACTATTCACCTTCTAGAGTGAAAACATGTGAGGGCCCCCTTCCTCCTCCAGCATTTACTACCTGTCAGTCATGGGTTTCTGCCCAACTACATTTTTTCTGATAGGCACACTTTTCCAGAATGGGCATATATACATACGCACACATACAAGCAGCGATGGGGGATGGGTATGAGGTTGGGGTTGGGTTGTTTTGGGTGTGGGTAGGGGTGTGTGCGCCTGTACATGTGCATGCATATGTCTCTGGCTGCTAGTTCTATCAGAAGTGGCAATGAGGCCTTCCATACACACTTCTGGGCTCCATGCAGCCCTGTGCACTCAGGGATGGCCCCCCTGCTCCCACTGATGCCCCATGCCTCAACTGTACTGCTTGATGCTAACCACAGCTAAAGGTCAGTCTGGGGCTGGTATGGGGCTGTGAACTTGTGTGTGCTGAGGTTGTTTGAGAGAGAGTGTTCTGCCTTGTCCACCTGGGAGCGGTGCCTCCTCAGACACTGGAGGACTACAGATTGGTTGGTTTAACTCTGTAGAACATTTAAAAGTTAAGTTACATTGAAGTGCCTAGCACAGATTAAAGGTAATCCTTACCTCTAAAGGCATAACTTTAAGATGCCTAGAGGGCACTTGGCACTAGTTAACAAGTTTGAATGTTTGATCATTCAAGTTTTAATAAGAGCTAATTGTAATGTGTGATCTCACCCATAGTTGTGTACCTGCCTGGCCAAAGCATAGCTGACAATACATGCTCAGTCTGTGTGCTTGTATGTACTCATACACAGTGCAGGGGTAACAGAGTCACTTCCTACACACAGGTGCCAAAAATGTCATTTATACCAATAAAAAGCTGTCAGTTAGGCATGCAATGGAAAATAGAATTCCACCTCATGTTTATGCAGGAAGCTCTATTTTTCAGGGTCCTTCTAGAGCACCTATATTTGCTGTGCAAAATACAGTCATTTGAGTTCTTTGTAAAAATCTGAAGACTGGTCACCTGAAAGAGCCACAGCGCATCTAAGCCAGTGAAATTGACAGGAGGTTAACTCTGCATGTATGCTTTTCTACAGGGGAAGTGTATGTGCAGAGTTAGTTTTCTTCTACCAGGTGCATTGTGATACTTTCCCTCTTCTAATCTTCACAAATTCTTATAAGCTTCCCCTTCCATGTAAGACTTTAGGTCAGCCTTCCATCATGTATGCAGCCAGTTCTGGAGGCAGACTTATTTGGAGTCTAAGCATGCTATGAGGGATGAGCCTAAAACAGATTAGATGCACCTTCATTTTATGTAATAGGTGTTGGTCCAGCCTTGCTTCTCTTCATCTCTGCTGACTCAACAATTATGACTGCATTGGAACAGTGGCTGTAGGGAGTTCATTGAGAAGTGGGAAGGGAACAAATTTTTGGAAGTCAATGAAGGGAGACAAAAGGATACAAGGGACTTGACTTAGACATAAATCATAGGTCTAATTCTAACAATCTATGCATAGGGAAATGGGACAATAAATGAATGTGAAGGATAGAATAAAAGCCAAATAAAAGAATTAGAACTAGGAAGGAGGAGAGAGAAGTGAGGTCTACAGAGGGGACAAGAAATGGGTAGAGGAGAGATAAAGGAGAAATGAAGAGAAGAGAAATTAAGGGGAAAAATAATAGTAGAAAAATATTCCCACAAGAGAATAATTTAATTTCTAAGTATGAACTTTTCTATTATTAATATAATCCTTATATCAACAGTGTACCCAATCATTTAAAAATATCTTTACAGACTAAACAGTATAGAAATGAATGACTGGTTAAGGTAATGCATTCCTTCTATATAGTATACACACACATACATATACATGTTATAATAAATATTATCAGACCCACAGTTCAGACCTCAGTTAATTATAGTACAAACCTATACACATTGAGCTTACATATTTCACTAATACAGCTCTGTTCCTTATTTCCTAGCTCCATAAGAGAGGTAACTTACTACTCCCTTGTCTGGAGGCCTCAATTCCAGCACTTCTTTCATCTTACTAACACCAAGCACCCTGGCATTGACTCCTCCATCCCAAGCAAACATTCAGGCAACTATCTTCTCTGTGATTTAAACTTTCAGTACTTACATTTTTTACATGTGTAAATGCTTTAAACTTCAAAGCTCAGTTGCCAGCAGAGATTTGACCAGCAGAGATCTCATCTTTAGCAAGTATAATTACTGCAAATGCTTATGGCAGCTACTTTTCCATTGTAAGAGCCTTAAAACCATGCAGTAACATTAGTTTGGTAGTGTCTGAAAAGAATCAGAATTATATTTATTATGGTATGCAGAAGGCAAGGCAGGGTTGCACCTTAGACACTTAACTTGTTTTGAGAGGCATAAGCATCTGATGAAGTAGCCTGAGGCCTATGAAACTTATGCCTCTGAACCAGTTAGTCTCCAAGGGCACTTTTACATGATCTCTAGGAGTAGATGGGGCAGCACTTTAATTAGAGTGGTTCTTAGAGCTGCTCTAATTAAAGTGCCTCAGCATCTTGTTTATCAGTGTCCCCGTGCTTCAAAATGTCAGTGGAGATGCTTAAACTAAAGTGCATTTGATGAGCTTTAGTCCAGGCTCCCTCCGCCATCATTTTGGACGCTCATACATAAGATGCAGGAGGCTGCTGGAGCATGGTAATTGCCACGCTCCAGCAGACTCAATCAAGTCTGTTCCAGTATGCTGTTGGAGCAGCCTCCGCGCCGTGTACAGTCACCATAGATACTACCCTGGCCTGCCTTCTCCTGTCTGTCTTCATACTAACACAGCTATGTCTCTTTATTATGACAGCTAGAATTGCCTTTTTAAATACAAAGAAAATCTTAGTCTGAGTTTAAAGAGAGAGGAAAAAACCAGAGCATTATATTTTTTTTCCCATAGTTTCTATACTTTGCTTGAGATAACTTGGGCCTGAACAGCTCTTTTTCAAGATGTGTTTTAAAGTCCACCTCGGTGCTCGAAGAACTGTCGAAAAGGAATTTTATAAAGAAATAAAGCTACCATGAAAGCATTCCAAAAAAGAATGTTAGCCTGGAAGGTACCCAGAACAGCATTCTTCTATTATCCTTGTTTACTCTTGTCAATGGAATCATAACAATAATGTTCTAACTTTGAGACCACATGTGGCTGACTATGTTATATCAATTATTCCCAGGAATGCACAAATGCCTTTCAGTGTCAGGGCAATGAGATAAATAAAGAAGGTTGGTCAGCCCTTTTGGAGTGGGGTTTTCACTGTGTGACCTAATAAAAAAAACACTTACAGATAGTGTAAGATATTTGATATACGTCTTACTATCACCATTTTTCTTGTGGAAAGAAAACTAGTTTGTCACATCGCCGGTGATAAAATCTACGAAGTAATGAAATCTTTCTATGGGTATTAGTCACTAGGAAAAAAACAAAACAAAAACGGCGTAAAGGAGCATCTTTTTCAGGCATCAGAAAAAAGCTTAGTCATCACTTAAAATAATGATTCATTTCCTACAGATCTGATATTTCATTCTGAGGTTTATGAACAAAGAAAATAATGCAAGAAAAATTCCCAAGAGTAGAGAAAAGGGCAAATGACAAAAATCAAAAGCAAATGAAACTGCTTTAGTGAACATAGATCTTAATAATATTGATTTCAAAAGAATAAATGCTGGAACACCTTGTATGGGTACAAACTACTAACATGTGGTTTGTTTTGGGACACAACTTTATAATCCAGGTATTTTCATTTACATCCCTTGACTATGTAAGAAAAGGCAAGACTACCATTTCATATGTGGTGTGTGCAGCTTTAATTAAGGTTAATCTTTGTTCATACACTATTAAGATACTAGATATTAGAGAACCAGAAACCATATTTTAATTCTTTTGATAGCACATTGATGTTAAAGATTTTGGTAGGGGTGCACTGATAAAGATTTTTTGGGCCGATACTGATGGCTAGTTATTGACCAGCCATATCAGCTAATACTGATCTGATTGCCAAAATACAGCCCAGCAGCTTGGAGAGCAGTGTCCAGCTGGTAAATAGTCTATGGGAAAGGGCTTGGGGTGGGGGGGCAAATCAAGGCCCACACAGTGAGGGAAGGAGTGGGGTAGGGGCAGGCGCTTCACAACTGGGGTGGGGTGAAGGATGGAGCCATGGGTGGCTTGTCTGAGGGGTTCAGCGGGAGTGGCTCCTGCTCCTGTGAGCACTCCTGGGGGGACACCTGCCCCCCCCAGATTTGTGTGCAGGGTGAGGGCAGGTTGCACCAGCCTCTTCCTGGTGGTGGGACTGGGCTGGGGCTGTTCTCAGGCCAGATGGGGCAGGCAGCATTGGTGCTGGGAGGCAGGGCTACAGCCCCAAAATTCACCATAGCCTCCCCTCTCAGCACCGCCGCTGCCTGGCCCACCCCTGCCTGCCCCAAGCGCAGCCCCAGGCCAGCCCCCCGGTGGGTCGAGGCTGGCACAGCCCCGGCCCTAAGCATGCAGCAGACAGACTGCCCTCACCCCATGCACAGATCTGGGGGGCATGTGTCCCCCATTCCACCTACGGGTGTATGTACAGCAGCCAAGAGCTGGCCCCTGCTCCCCTGCACCCACCACACAAGCCGCCCATGGTTCTGTCCCACACCTTGACCTTCCCCAGCTGGGCAGCACCTGCCCCTGCCCCAGCTTCACTCCCTACCTCACCATGGGGGCCTTGATCTGTCCCTCACACCACCTCCCCCCCCACAGACTTACTGGCTGGATGCTGCTCTTTAAGCTCCTGTGCTGCACTCCTGGCTGCATGTATGCTGTGGCTGCACACATGCACATGGTATTTATTGGCAACATTATTGGTTACAATAGCCAAAAAAAGCTGATTGCTTATAATGTCAATTTTCCTTTTATCAGTGATAATACAATATGAACTGATATGTACAATATAGATTGGTGCACCTCTAGATTTTGGTACAAGTTGTTTCCTTGCATCACAAACAGTAGTGTATGGCTTATAGACTGTGATTTATATGTGTGCCTCATCATGAAATGTGTAGCAAGGAGTTAAATTAAAGCCCCGGCCCCAAAGAGCCAGATGCTTTTGCAAAGAAATGCCAGGACTGCAGTAGAATACGACCACCTGCCTGCCTTCAGTCTGATGGTAAGGATTAGTGAATCGGCAGGCTCTCCAAGGGGGAAAGTGAATTCTCCAAGGATGAATCAGTCTCCAAGAGTAATTGTAAACCAGGGCAGGGAAGAAGCCATAATGAGAGGGTGCCTGTACAGGCAACCCTTGCCATTTGTGGGGGATACATTCCCATTGTGTGAGTTCGTGCCAAATTATATAAGGACTGAATTAAGGACAGGCTCAGACCTGGATGTTCAATTTAAAACTTTTATTGTTTCACAAAGTCATAAACTAAGGAGGTCTGTTGGTTCACGAGGTTCCCAAATCAGGCCCTTGCTTTCTAACCCGAAGGCTAGGTGCGGCTGCCCGATTCAGTAGTCTCAGAACTGGTCAACAGCTCAGGTAAAAGGAGTCCCTTATCTTTTTTAAGACAAAAGATACAAAACTGTCCATGCTCTGCTCTGAGTGAGGCCTCTAACATACTTTTTCTATTAATTGTATATGATAACACACATACATATGCATTTCTAATTCTTACCTCTGTTGGTTACTAGTTAACCCATCTATATTATAATATTTTCCAGACTGCTTTAATAATAAGCAGTTATCTTTCGTCATTGCAGTTTAGCCATGCGGTTTCCGTAGTTCGCAATAGAAGCTCCGTGCTTGCAATTTTTATCAGACTGTCAGCATTCTTATTCAAGGGTCAGATAATGATCACCAGAATGTCAACCGTTGACTTCTCAACCTCCTTGAAGCATTCTGGGAGTTTTAGTGCGTTGGTAATTATGCTAGGCCTTGCTTAGCATGAGCACTATCTCACACCCATGATCCCCGTGAATGGTGAAATCCGCAAATAGGGCACTGAATTCATGAATGCAGTGACCCTGGTGCCTGGGGGGGGCGGGGCACAGCTCCAGCGGGAGTGTGGCATAAGTGTCGGGAGCCCGGCAGCAGCGGTGGAAAGCCGGCGGCAGCAAGCACAGAGTTCCTGAGTGTTTGAAGTGTACTTAAAATGCAGGTTTGGCACTTGCAAATATTTGAGACCGCGAATACTGAATCCGCGAATACCGAGGGTTTCCTGTACACATACATTGAGGCTGCTCTGACATGCTGTAATTAAAGTGTGTCGAAGCAAACTTGATTAATCAAGTCTGCTCTAACGTCATAATTACTGTGTCTCAGCAGACTCCAGAGTTGCATGTATCAGCATCCCTTCACTGAAAAATGGTGGTAGGGTGCTTTAATAAAGCTTGTTCAATGAGCTTTAGTTAAAGCATGCCCACCGCCATTTTTCAGTGTGGGGACGCTGATACATGTGATGCTCTGGGCACTTTAATTAGAGTGGCTCTCAGAGCCTCTCTAATTAAAACACCCCCTCCGACCTCTGCCCTGCCTCCTAAAGCATGTGTATAAATGCCCAGAGAGACTGGAGAAAACCAGAGGTTGTTTTCTTTTTTTTTCTCCTCCTAAATTACATAAAAAACTGCTCACTTCTTTTACTTTTTACATTTTAACTATGGCTAGAGAAAGCCTGTTGTTTAAGATTTGACCATGACTGAGAGAGACCATTTTAATTTACTCATCTAAAATAAAAGGAACAGTATTTACTTTCTCATTGGTTAGGGTTGCCAGAATCTGGAATAGGCTTCCAAGGGAGGTGGTGCTCTCCCCTACCTTAGGAAGTCTTTAAGAGGAGGCTAGACAGGGACCTGGCTGGGGTTATCCAACCCCAGCAGTCTTTCCTCCTCAGAGTACGGGGTCAGACTCAATGATCTATTGAGGTTCCTTCTGACCCAAACATCTATGAATCATCATTATTTATTTTACTATAGTAACATGTTGTGGCCCAAGTCAAGGACCCATTGTGTTTGTACAAAAAGGATAATCCCTGTCTTATACAATATGTAGCATACATGTCAAACAGGACAGAACAGGTGTAAGCAGTGGAAAGAGGGTTAAGGACGCATGAGGATTATTGGGAGGTAACAGTAAAATTAACAGAGTTTAATGAAAAGGCTGAGGCTTCAGCATATCATAGATAATGGTAGTAGCAAAAAAAACCCATTTGGAATAAGGGCTTAGGAGCATTTGATGGCTTCTCCTTTTAGTTTTGATTCGTTTTGCTTTACATTGCATTTAAGCATACCAAATCTACTAAACGTAGCCGTGATTAATCTTTCACCAGTAAAATGGAATTTGGTTATCAAGTTGATGAAAAAAAATATCTATAAGAAATCAGATTTGCCTAATACATGAAATACTCCCGCGGAAGAAATAAATTGATTTCTTCTGCTTTCACAAATTTGTGTCACGTGACTAAGTTATGCTGGTCAGAGATCATCAAATGGGAAGATACAGCCGATGAAAAGTAACATTTTGCAGCACAACATTATCATCTAACTCATTCTGAACACACAAGCCTAGATGTACTTTCACTATGAATGTTGTGGCAGTGTTGTGGGAAAGTCTCTGTATCAGGCTGCAGTGGATTTAAGCCATTGTCAGTGAACAAGAGTTAACGATAGTCCATCTTCCCTTTCCCTTTGCATATGTATATGTCTCTAAATGGGCTATGTAGGAGACAAAAGGCAAATGACTATGGGAAGCTGGGGCTTTGTACCTGGGATCATAAGACTGGCTTGAACATAAGGCTTGCAAGAGTTCCATAGGGGTTTGTTTTTTTCTGGGGGGAGGGGTTGGCGGGAGTGGGGGTAGGGAATTTCCCACATATGTTAACATATGTTGCCTTCTTGTTATAAACATCATCCTCCAAAGTAAACCCTTGCCAACTAAATCTGTATTTCCTTTCCAATGAGTCAGTCCTCTACTTTATAGCTGAGTTGGGTAAACTGGAAAGGTTTCAGCCTCTGAATTTGATGCCAAATCATCTATGACTAGGGGTCTGCCTAACCTGAGGAGGTGACCAGCCAATTTCATGGAGAGATCGTGGGGCCAGCTGCCATACTCGGGTGATCTTGATGCCTCCCACCATGCCTCTGGTTGGCTGAGGGGCCCCAGTGCCTTTGCCCCTCACTGCTGATTGGCTGTGAGGGCTGTCCATCAGGTGGCCCCACCCTTCACTGCTGATTGGTGAAGAGGGGCAGGGCCACATGGCATGCAGCCCCCTCAGCCAATCAGCAGTGAGGGACAAGGGCAGCAGCCATCTTGGGTTGCTCTTGTGTGGGCAGTTCCCTTCCCTTTTCTTTCCTTCTGGGGAGCCAGCATTTTATTTTCAGTAAGTTTTTTTTTTTTTTCTTCCCATGGACTTCATGGACATTGCCCACTTTTGCAGGCAATGGTAGATTTCACATTTTATGCAAAAACGTTTCTTTAGCTCACTTCTATAATGCTGACAATATAGGACTTCATTGTGCGGGGGGAGTGGGGAGGGATCTAAGAGAGAAGTCGTGGAAAAAACAAAGCCAAAAGGTAGGATAGTTTCAAAGGACAAGGGTAATTGTACTCTTCCCTGTTTGCACAGATACGATTGACTAATGCCTGTTGTTCATGATTGGGAAGTCAAAATATCCTAGATGCTTTCTGAAAGACATTACTAAGTTTTCCCTTAATTATGGCTTTTCATCAGATGCCTGCATGACAGGTGGCCTGTTCATCAACTGGTTGAAAAAGTGAGATTAAAGTTTAGCATCTAGAGCTGTAGAATATAACACTTATTGGATTACTGGTCTGCAACCCTCCAAGAAGTGTTTCTCACTACCATTCAGCTTGGATTCCTATCCCTAGCATTACATCTTTGATGCAACCTCAGGATTAGGACATGATTAAGAACAAGAAAGAACATTTCTAATCAAAGGTTGCAAACCACATTATTGTTCTCAAAGTAGGTTCTCAATGTGAACCTTAACACAGATGTTCAGAACATTCTGAAATGTATACATTGGTTTGATTGTGTTCGTCTGCTGGAAGGAGAAGAACAGGGAAGAATTTGATGGCCCCCTGCCTGATGTTCCAGTTCTTGAAAACATGACCAAAAAGAAGATTATAGCTACTCTCACTGTGGAGAAGGACTTCCCTAATTTAGAGAGCCAGCTCCTGAAGATACTCAGTTCTGCAGCTGCTGCAAAATCAGAGAAATGAGTTTGAGTCAAAAAACAGATAATCAAAGGGTTAAGAGGCTGGGCAATATTTTGATTAAATTCTACCTCCAATGGACCAAGTGTGGTTGAAGGTTTTAAATATATTTCTGTACTTTTAACAGCTAGATAGTCTTCATGACAGGGTGTATATATTCCTTTGTGACGCTGAGTCCTATCTCCAGAACAAATGAGTTTGCTGAAATGAGTGAGTTTGCTCTTTTAAAATTAATTTGCAAAATGATACCCACTGTAAAATGCACATTAGAACAGAAACCCAATTAGTACTGCTTCTTTGACAGAATGCGTGTAAACACTACTAAAATGCTTTTGTGTTCACAGAAAATTTTGGAAAATGCACCAGAGAGTACATAGTTAAAATATAATACTATGTAGGTGTAGTGTAATAATGATAGCAAGAATCATAAACATACATTGCATTAAATGGGTCTGCTTAGAAGTTTTGCTTTTACAGTACCACTTGCCAAGCATCCTTCTAGTGATCTAGCTGCAATATCCACACAAGTAAATTAATACATTTTTAAGGAAAAGAACAGGATTAAATAATTCCATAGCAGTAATTGAGATAACTAAATAATATTTCTGACCCAGCAGAAATGATCCTTTTATTGATATAACCGAAACCAAATAAACTAGCGTACTGTGCCAGGATGAGCATAATCAGTGCTGTTTTGCTGAAACTCTTCTCCTAAAGTAAATAATTCCTGCCTCTCTCCTTTTTTTCAAAAGCTTTTGATTGAAGGCACATTAAAATTTGGTTTGAACTAAACCACATTCATCTAAACTGAGCGATAACTATAAAAATATTGTAATTTACCAGGTATACAGACAGATAACCACGTGTTGTTATAAATATTTGAACTGAGAAAACTTTCATGTTGAACAAATGTTGTCTTAAATCTTTTTGAATTTTGAGGATAGACTGCATTTGCACATGCACAAGAATGAACATAAATTATAGGTTAGAACTCAGAATTGCAAATAACAGCTGTAGAAGTGAATACTCGTTCTTCTGAAATAATTTAAATGAGCTACAAAATATATATAACAAAGAATTCAGATCTTGTGGGTATAAATTCATATATTTTACAAGTTGGAGCATGGGGCAAAAAATATACTTTCTGCAATGTTGCACCATAGAAAGTCCGGCTTACCAACATTCTAACCTCAGGGAAGGAAAATGAAGCAATACTTGGAAAAAAAATACACAAAAAAAATTACAGACTTCTAGAAATGTACATTTTATAATAAGCAGTGATAAAGGGTGTAAGTTCAATATTTTGAACTGTATTTACAGATCACTCTTAACTACCATATTTACTTGAATATAAGACTACCCTGAATAGGCTAATGTGCATTAAGCATCACTTAATTAAATAAAAATTAAATAATGACTTTATTAATATATACTTACTACAAACTGTAGTGTAACAGAAATAAGGTATGCTGTACTTTATGTGAGGTTGAAAACTGGGTCATTTTCTATAAATTCATATGGACTACATTTAAATAAATACTAATTTAATATAAAAGAATAAATCTAGATATGTATATGCTTTTAGACTGTCAAGATATAAAAATTAAATACAGGACTTGTTACAGTGCACAGTATGACAGGGCCAAGTGAGTACTAATATCATCAGGTTTTGGATATTGCTTTATCTATCAGAAATTTATCCCACTAAAATTTTAAAGTTGTATCATATCCTTTAAAAATAAAATATATAAAATATGTATTAAAGTTTATTTTACATATTTTAGAGTTTTTTGTAGGGAAGCTGCTATTAGATTTTTGCCATAGTTGTATAAACCGTCAATACTTCACCTTACGGTTTCAAGCACCTGGTTCTTTTTGGTAATTCTTGAAAGAGGCAAGAAATCAACTGTGGGTAATAAACCAAATCAAACAGATATGGTTAAATTGATTTTGTAGGACAGCTCATGAAAAGTAATGAAATTACACAAAGTACAAGAACAGGTCATTAAATAATGACCACTACTGTATGTTGCCAAGGAACTGTCACAAACTGGCAAGACAGTATTGCACCAAGAATATATACACAAAAAAGTCAGTATGAGGAATCAGACAAACATGGTAGTCATAGCTGAACATAACAGTGTGATTCTGATTAATATGACATATGCATAGCCCAGGTCCTGTCATCCAGTTCTAAGGTTTTTGTCCATCTCCCATATGAGATTTTCAGAATTATGCCTGCAAAGTTTTTTAAACATTTTATTGTTTCTGCACAGACTTACCAAGCCCAAATGTACCACTCTGTCAGTAAGCTTAGAATACTTATTGAAGACTGGTTTTGTTTTGATCAGTTCCGGGGTTATCAGCTATTAGTTTGATATTTCATCTTTTTCACTGATATATGCAACCATGTACACCCTCTGGGATAGTTGATTGGATTATTAAATGTACAAACATACACATTAATTGGGAGTGGCCAGTTTCTTTCTGTAGCACCTTGGCTTCTTTCTCATTCTTCTGCCCTCCTACTGTAAATTTCTTGGAACCCATCTTTGAAAATGCACTTAGGATCCTAAGTCTGGTCCTATTTCACTCTGCTCCCATCCCTGCTATCTTAGCCTTAAGGCTGAGTCACAAAAAAACAGTGAGGAGGACAGCTCATCCACCTTTTTTCAGGTATTTGAACAGGTTGGAATATAGTCACATTTACTCATCTAAGTGTACTTTGGTGTCTAACAGGTGGACTGGGTTCTGGCTTCTTGCTATTTCCTTGGCTTCCAACTTACCTGTCTCCAGCAGCATGTCATGTTAACAACATGTTTTTACTTTTCATCATTTACAAAGTTTTTTATTTAGTTAGTTTAGTTAATTTTTGGCCAGTGGAAACACACAAGTTAATGCTTATTGGAAACATTTTGACAAAACAGTGTTTACTTAGAAAACACTAATTTGTAAAACCCAAATTGTTTCAAGAAAACATTTTGCATGGACAGATGGGGGCTCCCTGGGCTTTCAAGTTCCTTATTGCAAAAGTGGGAGCTCAGAAGTCCCAGCTTCCAGGGTCTGGCACTCCTCAGTGCTACTGTGTAGACAGCCTTTGAATGCAGATCCCAGGGCTTTCCAAATGGTTCCTAAAAGCTCACTCCAGAATGGGCAGCCCTGATCTCTAGGCCACCTTTAAAACCAGAAGTCTTGTGGTCTCTGGCTTGAGCTGCCTGCATAATGGCATGCCAGAGAGCCAGAGATACTGACATCTCCAGTAGCCCATCATGTGAAATTTACATTCTTCTTGGTTTTGCTAGTACGAGCATCAGAGAAACTGACAAGAATGCCAATTTCAGTTAGCATCTGCCAGCATGGGCATTCAGATATCCTGGTGTTCCGAAACAAACAAAAAATAATAATAAAAATGTCCAGTTTGAGGAAAATTGTGAAAAATTTTCTTTTATTACAATTTGGAAGAAACTCCAATTCAAAACAAATTGAAACTTTCCTTCAAATTGGAAATCTTACACCACTAGACTTATTTTCCTGAGGTCTCCCGCTTCCCGGGCAAAAAAGCTACTCAGCTATTGGGGCAAAAACATAAGAAAGCCCTCTTTCTTTTCTTTTCCAGGAAATAGCCACATACTTGTCCAGTCAGTATGTAGCTTACTGCACATACATAGTATGTATGTGCACACTGAAGAGGTAATCGAATTGCAAATTGTAAGTGCACGCATCACATATTATTAAGTGTAATCTAGGTGCAAAAAGTTAATAAAAAAACTGCATTTAGTGTCTGGTTCTCATTTATGAGAGGGCCTTTTTAAATAGAGACTTTGCTTAAAGGTTGTATTACTATTCTTAGTTCTCATGTACACTAATGCTTTGCTGAAATATTTAGGTTGCAACTTCTGCAACGGAATTGTTATGGGACAATTCTGTTACCATTAGAAATTTATTTTTAAGAAAAACATTTTTGTTGCTTTTAGGTTTTATGAAACATTTAATTAAGTCTAAATTTAGGGCATATTGACCTTTCAGTGCACTTTGAACCAAACATTTGTGTTACTGAAACAACAGTTCCACCTAATGAGCTCAAAAAAATTATCAGTCACTTTTACTTGTAGTATCACTGGCCATCTCTCCATTATTAATTTCTGAACTGCATCTTCCCTGTTGTTTACAAATTACCATGGTTTATGTAGTTTATTCATCACAAGTTAGATTTCTAGATCTGATTGCCACTTATTGAAATTTTTTTTATGATTTTATGAGTTGATGTCCCTGAAACCATCATTTTTAGGGTTATTTTGGAGGGTGTGCTCACTAAACAATAATTCTGACCCCTGCAAGGCATATTAAATACTTTTCCACTCTTCCTTGAAATAATTTCCCACTCTTCATGTATATAATTTTAAAAAATAAAAAGCTAATAAGCACATTATTTTATATTCTTATAAAAATGTTCATTTGAATATGACAGCCAATATGTTGAAACTGCTAAAACAGCATGTCAGCACTTTTTATAGTTTTTTACAATAACTGAAATATCTCAGAAAAGATATACTTCATTATTTTAAAAACATGCATTTCCAAAGTAGTCAAAATGCACATTTCTCATTTAGATCTAATTGATGGTTCAGCTTGGCTTGGAAGAAAGTAAGGCAGTATATGAATTCTCAGAATATAAATGAAAAGTAAAGAAAAAGGACTTTGGAACTGGCAAAATACATTCTAATTTAGTTGTATCTTATTTTGAAAAACAATAATTAAAAATGCCTTGACACACTGACATATTTTTAAACAAAAATTGGGAATTTCCAACTGGGAAACAAAACATTAAATTTTACCTTGAAAGAAATTTTCCATCAAAAGCTATAGGTAACTGAAGTAACTGCTTGAAATAGGACTAGTGTTGGGTATCTGACTGGTCAAATAAAGTTTGGTCAATTGACTGGTGAAATATTAGTCAGAAATTGTAAAAATGTGCTAATAGGTCCAAATAATACAGAGAAAAAATACAAATTTTACATTAAGAAATGTATCAAAAACAATTAAATCGTATTTCTGTCACGAAAACTACAAAAAAGTAAGGGGGGAATTTTTTGTTTTTGTTTTTGTTCTGTTTTTTTTTAATTGCTATAATCTTGGTCCAGTCAAAACTATACAGTTAATTGACTTGTAAGTTGACAATATTTGACTGGTCAGTAAACAAGCTTGCGAACCCTAAATAGAACTGCCACTATAATGCATATTCTCTTGCTTGTCCTGCTATGTTATAATCAGGGCCTGGTTTAAATCCAGGTTCAGCTCACGGTGTACTTTAATTTTGGAGTTCCCCCTGTATGTCCCCCTGGCACTGATAGGTGGAGAGTGGCCCCATTGGTACCGCTGTTTGCTGCTTGCTCCTGATAGCCAGGAGGCAAAAACCATGATTTTAAATTATGCCATAGCTTTTTCTTCCCTTCCGGTCAGCAGCAAGCAGTGGGAGGCAAAAGCTGCAGCCTATTTAAAACCATGATTTTTGTCTCCTGGCCATCAGGAGCAAGCAGTGGGGCCAGTGGGGCCCCTCCACCAACCAGCAGTGGGGAAGGAAGATACAAGGGGAACTCCAATAGTAAAGAAGCTGCACTATGAGCTGGGCCCATGATTTAAACCAGGCCCTAGTTATAATATTATACTAACTAGCAATTGCAATAGGCAGTGTATTTATAGGTAATTGACTTTCACTTTTAGATCACTGGTTTGAATCTGGCCAAAATGGGAGTGACCAAAAATTATCATATATGAAATGATTTAGGCCATTTTAAGGCCTTGATCCACTCCTCATGAAATGAAAGGCTCAGCTGTTTTCATGGATGCAGATTTCAAATAGATAGGAACCTGTATTAAAATGCTGTGCATGTGAAAGTGTTCCTTTGCACTGCATATTTGCAGCACGAAGGCAAAAACAGATACCAGGAACTCCCAGTATCTAAAAATATGCTGAAAAAAAAAGGGGGGGTGCATGTGGCTGCAGTATGCACTGCCCGAAACTGGAGTCTGGCTGGCCAGAGCCATCCTCCAGCTGCCGGCCAGGCTCCACACACCCAGATCACTGTTGCTGGAGTCCTGGGAAGCCCAGGGCCTTAGGTAAGGCTGCTGGGGCCAGCACCTGGGCTGGCTCCAGCTTCGCCTACCCCACCTGGGGTAACTTGCCACTATCTGTCCCCAGAAAAACGCACATTCCTGCTCATGGGGACATGCCATATGTGGCTGACATTAGACTTTAGTCATAGTGATTGGCTGATTACAGTCATTCAGCATACCCTGCTAATCATTTTAAAACGTTTTGATTTGAAACATGGAGAAACCAAACTCCTGCAGTAGAGGCAATATATTTTATTAGGCCAAGTAGATAGTTACAAAAATATTTTTTTGTTTGTAAGCTTTCAGGCCCAAACCCCCTTCATCAGGCAAAAGAGAATTTAAAGATTGTAAAATTTCTCCTAGGTAGAAACAAAACTTCATATTGCACAGGAGAAATAAAAAATCGTATGGTTCTCCTGGGTAGGAAAGTTCATTTGTAAGAAAGCTGCTCTGTGAGAATGCAAATTAGGCTCAAACAGGCTAGAGCAGGTTATTTACCTCAGGTATCCAATGGCATGCAGGTTGCTGAATTTTGCTTTTTTCTTGTTAAGTTGTTCATGTTGCACAGCAGCACTAAAAGATGGTGTGGTTCTCCTGAGTGGTAAAGGTTATTCATAAGAAAAGTTACTCTGAGAGTATGCACATTAGGCTCAAACAAAAGCTGGAGCTGGTTCTTTACCTCAAGGTGACCAGTGCCAGGTAGGATGCTGAGTTTTGCTTCTTTCTTCTTAAGTTGTGAAGTTTTCATTTCAAAACAGCTAATTCAAAGATATTGATTGTAGCTGTGTTGCTTTACAGGCATGAGACAAAACTTAGAAAAGAACTAGTTTCTCATTTTACTGACTCATGTAACAAATGCTAATAGTGTCTGTCTACACACTCTTTGCTGGGGGAGACAACGTCACGATGCTGACTCTTGTGTACTTGGTTAATCACAGCATTGCTTTGAATGTACAAGGGTGACAGCATAAACCCCTTATGTACAATTGATTGCACATTTATATAGCACAGGACACTAAAGAGTATGGTAGTCAGAAAGTTTAATAAGAATCAGATATGTTCCATACGTCATCATCATTGTCTTCATTTATTGATAGTAGTAGTAGTAATTCACTTGACATTCTGGCTACAACAAGAAGTGAGGTTGTAAAATGGTAAGTAGTTGTCTATCGATTAGTTATCTACTAGTTTGAAATGTAAAAAGAAACCTTATATAAGATATAAATGCCATCATTGCTGTCCTTGAATGCATGAAGAAGCGGGAATGAAAAGTAAATGTTAAAAAGCATGGGGGCTAAGCCACGCCCCTCTTTCACCTTGTTGTTCAT
This sequence comes from Gavialis gangeticus, assembly GCF_001723915.1. Lineage (NCBI taxonomy): Eukaryota > Metazoa > Chordata > Crocodylia > Gavialidae > Gavialis > Gavialis gangeticus. Next base: position 68,273,093 of record NW_017729034.1, read on the forward strand.
GTCAAAGGTGTTTGATTCTTTGTTTTTATACACTACAGTTGCCTTCATACCTTGATGTATTGAGCGAATGATGTTCAATAGTTTGTGGGGGGACATGCTATTGAGGTAATTCATCATTGGAATATTTGTAGCTTTCAGCAGGCAAACAGTTGTTGCCAGATGCCTTGTTCCCAGGAATCAATTTAATTGCTTTCTGCAAATCTTCTAACATAGGCTTGTTGTCTAAATCCATCATAACTTTGAACTGTGGTAATCCTCCAAGCTCTTCATGTTTGATTTTAGTCTCATTGAAGTATAGTGCTCCATAGTGTTCAATCCAATGTTCAAGATGTTTTTATTTACCAGTAATGACATTTCTGTTTAAGTCTTTCAGTGGAGCTGTTTGCTCTTTGACTGGCCCAATTGCTTGTTTGATGACTTCATACATTCTGCCACTGTCACCTGCATTAGGTGGTTTCTGAATATTATTACAGGGTTTCAGCCAGAAATCTTGGGCACACGTCTTGGCCTGCTTTTGCATTTCTATTCAAGCCTTCTTCAGATTTTCTAGGATTATGGCATTGGGAGATTTCTTGTAGTTGGTTAATGCTGTCCTTTTGTTTTCTACCAGTGGTAGAAGGGTTTCAGACTGCTTTTCAAACCAGTCTGCATTTTTCTTGCATTTTTTGCCAAGTTCTCTTATAGTATCATTGTATATGTTAGTTTTTAAGCTTTCCTAAGCCTCAGTGAATGAATTGTTAGGTAAATGTGTTTTCACAACTTCATTGAATAATCTGAATTTTTTTGTCTTTAGTTTGGTTGATGTCTATCTGAGGGCAGCGGTAGTTTTGCTATGGTGGATCTTTTTGACATTATTCTGATTTTGCAGCAAACTAAGGCATGGTCAGTGTCACAGTCACCACTATGATAGGACCTCATATACAGGATTTCTTTCAGGTGGTTATGCCTGGTCAGTACTAGATGTAATTGGTGCCAGTGCCCTGGTCTTGGGTGTTTCCATGATGTGTTTCTTCTGATTATCTCAGCAAAGTAGGTGTTGGTAACATGGATTTTGACTTGCACAAATTTCTAACAGTCACTGACCATTTTCATTCATATTACCAATTCCATGTTTGCTCAGAATACCAGGCCAGTTCTTAAAACTATATCCAATTCTTGCATTTGAAGTTGCCAAGTATTATAATGACCTAATTTCTGTGAGATTTCTCAATCTCTTCTTTGAGTTGTTTGTAGAAAATCATATAATCATAGAAAATGAGGTTTGGAAGGGACCTCAGGAGGTCATCTAGTTCAACCCCCTGCTCAAAGCAGGACCATCCCCAACTAGATCATCCCAAGGCTTTGTCTAGCTTGGTGTTAAAAACCTCCAAGCACGGAGATTCCACCACCTTTCTGGGTAACCAGTTCCAGTGTTTTACTACCCTCCTAGTGAGAAAATTCTTTCTGATGTCTAACCTAAACTTCCCTTGCTTCAACTTCAGACTGTTGCTCCTTGTTCTGTTATCTGCCACCATTGAGAACAGCCTAGCTCATTGGCAATGCATAGGGGGTGCACATGCACCCCCTTAGATAGGCTGCACACACCATGGGAGCGCCAGCCACGAAACCAGAAGTGCTGGCGGAAGTGCACTTTTGTTTTTGCTGCTGGCTCCGCCTCTCCTCCCGTGGGTGATCTGGTGCCCCCCCAGAATCAGGAGGCACCAGTTGCCCATGGTTTAGTTCCATTGTCTTTCAAGCCCCTCTTCAAGTAGTTAAGGGCTGTTATTAAATCCCTTCTTAGTCTTCTGTAGTTTAGATAAGCTTAGTTCCCTCAGCCTGTCCTCAGAAGTCATGTCCCCCAGCCCCCTCACCATCTTTGTTGCCTTCTGCTGGCCTCTCTCTAATTTGTCCATATCCTTTCTGTAGTGGGGGGCCCAAAACTGAGCACAGTAATCCAGATGTGGCCTTGCCAGGGCTGAATAAAGGGGAATAATCAGTTCCCTTTACCTACTGGCAACATACCTACCAGTGCAGTCTAGTATGCCATTAGCTTTCTTGGTAACAAGGGCACACTGATGGTTCATATTCATCTTACTGTTCACTGTAACCTCAGGGCCTTTTCTGCAGAGCTGCTGTCCAGACAGTCAGCCTCCAACTTGTATCGATGTATGGGATTGTTCTGTCCTAAGTGCAGGACTTTGCACTTGTCCTTGTTGAACCTCATGAGATTTCTTTTGGCCCAATCCTCCAATCTGTCTAGGTCTCTTTGAATCCTAGCCCTACCCACCAGCATATCTGCTACTCCCCACCCCCCAGCTTAGCGTCATCTGCAGACTTTCTGAAGGTGCATTCTATGCCATGTTCCAGGTCGTTGGTGAAGACACTGAACAAAGTTGGCCCCAGGATTGACTCCTGGGCCAGCCCACTTGATACCACTTGCCAACTAGACATTGAACCATTGATTACTACTCTGAGCCCAAAGCTCCAGCCAGTTTTCTGTCTACCTTACAGTCCATTCATCCAGTGTGTACTTCCTTAGCTTGCCTGCAAGTATGTTGTGGGAGACTATATCAAAAGCCATGAACATTGCATGCCTCATGAGACTGGGGGGACACAGCAAGCTCCTGTAGGTGGTGGCAGTGTTGTCGACAGTGGGGCTGGGCTGAATGGGGAGCTCCCACAGGCAGCCACAACAGCATCATCAGTGAGGGGTGGATGGCAAGCGCCGACTGGTGTCAGTCAGAGGCTGAACATTCCAGCATGTGAGCAACTTTATAATTTTGGCTAATATAGATCACACTGAGGTCTTCACTGCATATGCCTATGCAAATGGATAGAGGAGCAGAGGCTGCCCTACACCCACCATCCCCACTTTAGACCACAGAGACAGAGTCAAAAGCCAGGCCAAATCTAGATGGTCAGTGCCTTGATGGTTGTAGCTTCTGCCAGAGAACAACAGATAAAAGTTGTTGCTGACCACCTCATGCCTCAGTGAGGGCATGTTTCTATCAAGGTGATGTCCTTTAGCCTTTTTCCAACCAAGAAATACCCACAAGGCAGTTGGGCCTTGGGTCTTCAGGCATCCTAAATTTGCCTTAGTCTGGAGGTTGCAATATTGTGGTATTTTATAGGAGCTAACTAAGTATGAGTATCTCCCCCACATTGCCACAAGCCATCCAGTCAGGTGCAGTGTATGGTCATAACCAGGACCAAGCCACATATATATGGCTTGGTAAAGAAACTTGTAATGTTCTTAGCCCGCCCCCCCGTGTAAAATATGTATGTATGTATATACTCTAAATTCTGCAGGGCCAGTGTCAATTTGAAAGCTAGTCAATTAAAATAAATATGTTTAAAGTGTTTTAAAAATAAGTATGTTTAAAGTGTAGTTTTTTAAAAAACTTATTCTATTTTGAGGCAATGTTTTTAACTTCCCTGTGGTTACATGAAAAATTCACTTTAACAATGGGAAACTGATGATTTGTGAGACACCATGAAACTTAGTATATGTACAGTGCTGTCAAACACTCTGTTGGCTAAAATGGGGGGAGAGACTAAATATTTCTTGAATCCCTTCCATAATCAGAAATCTTGGGTGTTACCTGAAGTACATTTTATAAAGTAAAAATAATATACTTTTTAAGTTGATAGTGTCTCTTTTAGCAAACAGTTCATATACATTAACATAATGAGATCTTGTCTCTACAGTTGTTGGAATGAAAATAAATAACTGCATGAGGTTTTGTCCAAAAATCAGCTGGTAATTTTTGTTTCCCTGGTGAATTTTTATTACCATTTATTTTGTCTTTATATCATTCTTGTATTAATGATACTAAAAAATAATTACAAGGCAGCTTATTCTATATGCAACATATGCCCCTGAAGAATTGTAAAACAATGCATTGCAAGTGATGTCATAAAGTACTCAGAGTTTGCAAATCCAACCATGCCAACTTAGTGCACTTTCTCTGTAGATCGTAAATTTTCAAACCCCAGATGGCTGTAAGGGGAAAGCTCTAGTCTGTGAGGAATGCCCCTTTAACTAACTGCTTTTCAGCAATCCGCAGCCTACTGGATTAGGGTAGCTAGCTAAACCAAACTAGTGAATGTACTGAGTGACAGGCTCGTTCTTCAGGACCTTGAGCAGCCTGTGTTCTCTCACTGTTTTGTACCTTGTTGCAGAGCAGGGAGCGTTTCCTAATGCTGTGGTATGCTAGTAAACAGCTTCTGCTTCTACTAATTCTGCAGCTCCAGTTCTGGGTCTTGTTGGCATGCTCCCTTAGCAGTAAGGGAGAGAAGGCTTCTAGCAATGCTCCTTTTCTTAGGCTAGTGGTGGAGAAGAGCTAGATGTGTGTGTAGCAAAGGAAAGTACTGGGAAACCCATAGGTCTTCTCTAGGTTAGGATGTAGATAGCTAATGTTGGATTATGAGCAGAAAGAAGAATATAAAAAGATAGAAAATTAAACTCTGGGGAAGGTTGTATGGGGAAATAAACACGGGTGAATAGCATTGGTTGGTAATAAAAATTAGTTGCACAGAAGTGAATGAAAGGAGTAAATTGTTGGTGGAAAGCTTGAAAATTAAATGCAGGGGAGGGAGATATGTGCTCCCTCTAATGTTAATTTATAATCACTGAAAAATTGATTGACTCTAGAAGTTCTTGGGAGATACAGAATAAAATATAAGAAAACCTTATCTCAACTTGGTATTTGTATGCATCTACGTATGCTATTAATGCAAACCAATAAACTGTGGCTCAGTTTGAGCCATTGTAAACTGTTTCTAGGTGCAGCATCTACACATGTACACAGGCAAGCAGCAATCTGACAGGCCCAGACTGGCAGGGGAGATGGGGAGGTCAGCCCTGGGCTCCAGCTGGCAGAAGGTCTGAGTGTGTTGAAAGCGCAGAGCTGTGTGACTAGGCAGCAGGCAGGAGTCTGGCTTCTGGCTGCCTGGGGTGACTGGGTGCAATTTATACCTGCGGTCAGCATCTATTTGTGTATTTCATTGCAGTAAATTACCCTGGCATAAGATAGTACTGTCCCCAACAGTACTATCTGTGTCCCTGAGAGTACTATCTTACTACAGCATTAGTTTACTGCAGCCTAATACCATCAAATGTAGTAGACAGTGATGCTTTACTCTGCAACGAATTAGTCTGCTCCACAGTAAAGCACATGTGTAGACAAGCCACAGGCTTCTACACAAGATGTTTAGGTTAGGGAAAGAAGTTACACATAAACTGGTTTAAGTGATCAGAAACTGGTTTAATCCTGTAACAGAACAGAAGTTCAGTACACATAGACCCATTGCAAAATGGCCTAAGCTGGTTTAAGATAAACCCGGTTGAATGTAGTATCAGACTTAACTGACTTGAGTCGAACTGGTTTATGCAACTTCTGTCCCAGACCCCTTCCTGGTTTAAGTTAATTCAGAGTCCTCCAGCATCCCAGCATGCTCTGCAGCCCTGAGCTGGGGTGAGCTGGACTGAGCTGTCTGTTCCAGCCAAGCAGGGGTGGCCCTGCCCCTCTCCTCCCTAGCCAAAGCACTGTCACTGCTCAGGCTGGCTGAGAAAATGGTGGGTGTTGGAAAATGCTGCCAGGTCTGCCTGGCAAGGAGGCAGCAGTCCTTGCCAGGTGGCCCAGCCTTCCACCCCCTTCGCTGTTGCAGTGGCAGGAGCAGGAGTGGGGTCATACCCTGGTAGCCTGAAGGGAAGTAGGGTTTTAATCCCTCCTCTGCCTGCTGCGATAGTTTGCTCCACCACTGCTGTTGGGAGAGGGAGGGTTGGCCTGCCGTGGGCCAGTCACTGCCTATGCTCCTGGGCCACAGAGCCGAGCTCAACCGGCTTGCACTCCTGGGCTGTGCGGCCAAGTGCTCAGAGGGGACTTCTCTGGGCTAGGGGTGTGGGCAGTGGTGGTGTGAGGCAATGGACTGCCACAGCCTGATCTGGCTTGACTCTACAGCCCAGGGGTGTAAGCAGTGACTGGCCTGCGGCAGGCCACCCCTCTTCCCTGGTGGCAGTGATGAAGGGAACCATTGCAGCAGGCAGAGGTACGGAGGTAAGGCACATGCCAGCTGCCACTTGCCTGCAATGACGCAATGTGCTCGCAGTGGGCTGCCATAGCCAGTCACTGCCTAGGCCCCTGTGCCACAAGGCCAAGCCAGACTAGGCTGTGGTGGTCCATTGCCTCCCCCCACTGCTGTCCCTCCTCCGACCTGCAGCAGCCTACCCCAAGTGCTCAGCACTCCTGCAGGCAGGTGACAGGTGGTTCACCTGCACCCACCATGATAGTTCACTCTGCTGCCGCTGCTGGAAGAGGGAGCAGGGCAGGGAGTGCTGCCGCAGCAGCAGCCAGAAGTGAGTCAGGTTCTGTAACTAGCCCCAGCTCCCACCCCCCTGCAGTCAGGTCACATGCCCCATCCCTGTCCTTCCCCACAGCTGGCTGGCAGCCTCTTGGAGGGACCTGGTCCAAGGTACCATGTGGGTGCCCTCACTGCTGCTGCCTGCAATTAAGGGATGAAACCCCTCCTTCCTCTCAGCATACCGGGGTCTGGCCCTGTCCCTGCTCCTGCAGCCAGCCAGTGAGTGAGTGGCAGTGGAGGGGCTGGGGACCTCTTCCCCTATCCTCAGGGGCTTCTTTCCCTGTCCTCCTCCAAGCGGACCCTGGCTGGGGCCCCTGCAGTCCAGGGTGTGTGTTTAAAGCACTCCCCAATCATACTCAGGCCTGTCTGGGCCTGGCCACACCCACCCTCAGCTTAGTTTCCCTCCAGCCGAGGGCTCACTCTAGCGCCTCCCGGCTTCTGGCCTGAGCCACTGCTGGCATATACCTACATTTCCAGACTCAAAAATGAATGTTCATTTGCAAATTGGTTCAATCTCTGCAAGTTAAAATAACCTGCAAAGATAGAATCACGTCAGGCTCCACTTTTTGAATTTCTGCCTTAATGCCCTTGGACTAATTCTACCACTTATTAGTGTGACTGGCAAAAACTATTCTAACGCACAGTAGGTTAGTCCAATGGGCATTAAGCATCACCTAAAAAGTATTGATCTACACTAATGCGCAGTAACGATAATTACAGTGCTTTAAGTTAGTACCTGTTATTACAAGTACTAAACTTAATGCACTGTAATTATGGCACATTAATGAACACATAGGTACATCCAGTGTGGCAGAATTTGGTCCACAAATTAGATGGTTGATAGAGTTAGAAATCAATAAAGTTTTATAGGAAAATTTCTGACAGTTCCAGCCCAGCTCTTTTGAAAGAATCAGTGTACTCTCCTCCTTGTTCTTCTGGTCCCCTGAAGCTGAACTTTTTTCCCTCCTCCCATTTAGCAATGGGAGGATTTGGGGCTATTCCTCCTCCTCCTCAAACTGATCAAAAGAAACATGCCATTCCTAGTCCAGCAAGTAGAATCCCCTGTTTTGTATGTTTCTTCCAGATGATACACTGAAGATTCCTACTCCTCAAGTTTCTAGAAGAGGAATTAATGGCTCTGCCTGTACCCAGAAAGTGAGGCAGTCTGTAAAATCAGATTTCGTCTTAATTCCAATTGCTTTGTTCTGTTTTGTTTTGCTTTCCAAATTAAACCAAGCTGTGATTTGCTAAGAGTGAAGTAAAAAATAGTGAGCGGTGCACTTTAATGAAAACTAATTCAAATGATCTTCTCTCACTGTGCAATGTGACAGGGAGTAGAGGTTGGTAAATGAAGAACATTCATCCACATTTTGTAATGCAACACAGTGCTGTATAGGTTTAACTAAACATATTTATTGAGTGCAAGTGGGTGAGCAGGACCAATAAATAGAGAAAACAAAATAAAATGTATGTAATTGAACTTGCATACAAAATGCAAAAGCTTCATCAAGCAAAAGCAAAATGCAGTTTGGTTCTCTCCAGCTTCTTCACTTTCTTTGGACCCAAATCAGACTGTCATATCATAGAGCTTTAATAGCAGAGTCTCTGTAGGGTAGATACCTCCAGCTACAAAACAAGCACAACTCAAATGCTTTGTTACCATGCTGATGGCACGGCATCTAAATAACTTCATTTTTTTTTTTACTATAGCAGTTATTTCTCAAATAACAGCTTCATTATAAAAGATATGTTGGTTAAGCTTGTCTGTTCATATTGCTAACATAAGAGGTGCCAAACTGTATTTTGGAGGTATTGCTAGAAATACTAGCTCTTTTGATTTCAGTGAATCCTTGTTGCCAATAGTATGGAATGTGAATTCAGAAACAAAACTGGATTACTCAGTATCTTTTACCTGTAGCTACACTACAAATACAGCTTGGTGTCTGAAGGTAGTAATCCTCAGACCATCTGTCTTCCCTATTTCACTCATAGTTGAAGCAAACTCAGCAGGCTTTGCCTGCTCCCAGAGCTTATTTTACCTTTTTACATAATACAATGCAGTATTTTTGTACAAAAAATCATGTAGTGTTTTCCATTTAAAGTAGTTGAAATTATCATTGCTTTGGACCAACTTTTCATAATATCTTTTGTTTAGAAACTGGAAAACAAGCGTGCAGCTATTGGTCTGCTCTGAGTTGTACTGATTACTACATTTGGGGTCAGAAGGGATTTTTCTCCTATGTCAAATTAGTAAGAATTTTTGGATGTTTTTGCCTTCCTCTATAGTGTGGGGCACAGTCCTCTTCACAGATGCTTGGAGTATATATTAAAACAATTATTTTTCTGTTATTGCAGTGGCAGGATATTTGCAGTGCCCTTGTATCCTTGGCTTTTACGTGTGGCATGTTGTAGGGTAGGGGTCAGCAACTTAAGACCCACAGGCCAGATCTGGTCTGTGGAGCCATTTTATCCTGCTCGCAGAGCTTGTGGGGAAGGATCCTATGTCATTGTGGTGGTAGAGCAGGGAGGAAATAGCATTTCGGTGGCACATCAGTGACAACATGCTTTGCCCAGGCAACAGGAAGAAGTGGTGGCAGTGGCATTGCAGGGACCTGTGGTGATTGTGACTCTAAACACAGGTTGGAAATGGAATGTGCTTGGAGCTAAGCTCTGCTAAAGTGGCCCCTCGCTGCAAAGCATGATTGATACCTGTTGTCGGGTATTCTCAGTGTTTCTGGTTTTGTGTCTTGTAGTTGTGTATGACAGTTTGAAGTGATGGTTTTGGGGAATCCTTGGGAAAATGGTTGCCTGTGAATGGAGGAGCCTGGATGCAATGTTCAGGAGACACCTTCCAGTCCTATATCCCTATGCCCTGTGTCAAGTGGATACATTTTCATGGACTATGGCATGCTTAGAATTTGTGTTGGTGGTTTGGATTTTAAGGCAGACAAGCAGATTAACAGAATTGATATAGGCAGAAAATAGTATACGTTTTACGATTAACTTGTTCTCTAAGAGAAAAAAAAATCCATGGTTTTTGTCACATTTTAGTCCTGTTGAACTCTCGATGGACTATAATTTATCTATCCTTTTAAAAAAAAGAAAACAAAAACCTGTGTTTCATTTTAATGTATAGTATTTCTCTTAAGCCTGCCTTAGCATTCATAAATTTATAAGCTCCCAAAAAGAAGCTATTTGTGGCCTAAAAATTTTAGAGTATTTGTTTTATAGGGTCTATTATTGTGATGTTTCTGTTACTAATACCAGCATATATCACTGTAGTTGTTAAGATATCAACACCAGTTTTCAGAAAAAAATATTATATCTAAATAAGCAAAGAAAACAAATCAAAAGTTTCCCCTCTCTTGCCCCCCTTCATTTTTAAAGTAGTGCAGGACCAAAAAAAAGTTCTATTACATTTTTATTAGACATGAAGAACTGAGAGAATTTAAGCATCTTTTCTGGTGAAAGGGTTGCTTCTAAAGAGGAAAAAAGCTGCCAAATTCTTAGCTGGTATAAACTGGACAGAATCCATTCAGTTCAAACGAGCTATACCATTTTATACCACCTGAGGATATGGCCCAACATTTTTCTATTTTTTTAGTTTACATCATTTCACAGGAAAATTAGGACCAGAAGAAAGAACAGTATTTTTCATGCCTTTGGTATTATAAATCCTACATTTGCCTTGTCGTCCCTTTATTTAGTGGATCTATCTGACTGTTAGGAGAGTTGTTAAGAAGATGCAGGTTGTGTGTTTCCATTGTGTTGATGATACCAAGTTTAATTCCTCTGTCTCTCCTAGTTGAGAGAACAGAGGAAGAGCAGGCTGAAGTGCTCTGGGTCAAGATTCAAGGGGGCCATGGGGAGAGCGATTTGACGGTGGGAGTCCACTGCAGACCCCCCAACCAAGGGGAGGAGCTGGACTGGGAATTTTTGGGCCAGCTTGCAAAGGCACTTAAGGCAAGGGATGTAGTTGTCATGGGTGATTTTAATTACCCGGACATCTGCTGGGAGGAACAGT
>NW_017729034.1:68283945-68288921 GCF_001723915.1 Gavialis gangeticus
GACAATGCGAGGTCACGGTTGGCAGGGCTAACTGCACCTTGTCGTGCACCCACAGGTGCATCTCAAGTAGAGCCAAGGAAGTGATCCTCCCCCTCTACGCGACGCTGGTCAGGCCACAGCTGGAGTACTGTGTCCAGTTCTGTGCACCGCACTTCAGGAGGGACGTGGACAACATTGAAAGGGTCCAGAGGATGGCCACCCACATGATCTGGGGACAACAGGGCAGACCCTACATTGAAAGACTGCGGGACCTAAACTTGTTCAGCCTTCACAAGAGAAGGCTGAGGGGGGACCTGGTGACCGTCTGTAAACTCACTAGGGGGGACCAGAAGGGTTTAGGAGAGACACTGTTTCTCCTAGCACCCCCTGGCATAACAAGGAATAATGGACACAAGTTGTTGGCGAGGAGGTTTAGATTAGACATCCGCAAGAACTACTTCACAGTTAGGGCGGCTAGGATCTGGAACCAACTTCCAAGGGAAGTGGTGCTGGCTCCTACCCTGGGGGTCTTTAAGAAGAGGCTTGTGCCTACCTGGCTGGACTCATTTGAGTCCAGTTTTTCTCCCGCCCAGGTGGGGGATTGGATTTGAAGATCTACAAGGTCCCTTCCGACCCTACTTCTATGATTCTGTGATATGCATATTCCAGTGCCTGGTTGTGACTACCTCAGGCAACATTTATGAGAATCAAGCAGAAGATTTAGTATATTTCATAGCAAGCCTGTCTTTGTGGCTGTGCATCCAGCATTTCTGGGCACTGGGGGAGGTTTCCAAAAGGAACAAATGAGAATTAGGTGCCCCACTTGCATTGACTTTCAGGTGGCATTTCTGCCTTGGAAGTCTCGTAAAAGTCTAGAATTCCACACACTTTTCATGATCAAATAGTAGCAGTGCCTTAAGTGCTCTTTTCATCTGCATCAGGTCATGACACTTCGTGCAGCCTTTTTGTCTGGATGCAGACCTAGTCGCCTCTAAAGCAGACTGCTGAAATGCATTCTTCAAGGGCTACTGTATGATACGTATTGATTCAGAAGCTGAAGATAGAACAAAATGCAGCAGCCTGTTTGAGAGAAACAGAGTGTAGTCAGCACTGCAATCACTCTCTGCATCCTTCTGAGTAGAGTTTATCCTAAATGGATGCTTTTAATTATAAAATGTAGAGGGAGCTGGGACCTTTCTGGCTTTTTCTCATGCCTTAAACTAAGGGTGGTCAAACTTCCTAACCCATCTAGCAGTGGGACATGGGGCAGAAGTCTTTTGAAATGTGCATGTCCCACAGCCAGTGCTCTGCATACAGCACCCCAGCTCAAATCACCATAATTCATAATAAGTGAGAACTGGGGAAAATCAAAACCCAAATAGCTAAACGGATAGGGAGAAAGGTAATGTTTTTCATTTCTCTTTCTTCAGAGGTTGCATTTGAACTGCCTGGGAGCCATGTGGCCTGAGAGCTTACCCTGCCATAATCCTATGGTTGAGATCAGTGAGAGTACTCCATGTGGATTCTCAGCATAAAAAAGATACAGCTGCAAGCAGTCTTTGTATCAGGGTCTGTTTTCTTAGGAATAATTTCCACCACAGAACCAAGATAACCTGAACCTGCTGGCCTTCTGATTATCTTGCAGTCCTCACCTTTTTAGTGGGCACTCAAAGTCTAAGTACAGACAGTCAAAAAGTGCAAGGTTGAATCAATTCAGTTTTCGCAGGTTAGTCCTAAACTGCATAGATTAAACCAATAAGCAAGTGAAAAGACATTCACTTTTAATTCTGGAAATGCAGCCACATGCCTGCAGTGGCCCAGGTCAGAAGCCAGGGGGCACTTTGTGCTACTTTTAGCCTCCTTGCTCAGTTAGAGCAGACAGCTTGGGCCAAGGCTAGCCAACCCAACCTGTGAAGGGTGTTTGCAGGAGAGGTGCAAAGCATCTTGGGCTGCTGGGGAACTGTGAGTTAACTTGAATCTGGAGGGCATCTGGGACAGAAGTTCAGTAAACCAATTTAACCTAAATCAGTTAAGTTGGATACTACATCCACCCAGCTTTATCTTAAACTGGTTTCTGCCCATTTTGAAAGCAATTTATGTGCACTGAGCTTTTGTTGTGTTACAGATTTGAACTGGCTTTGGATCGCTTATAGGCTAAGTACAGAGAGTCAGAACTGAATCTGAGAAACTGAGAAGCAAGTGAACAGACATTAACTTTTGATTCAGGAAATGCAGCCACATGCCTACAGTGGCTAAGGCCAGAAGCCAGGGGGCGATAAAGCATGCCTCCCAGCCTGCCAACCACTGCCAAAGGGAAGCCACTGAAGTTCCAAAGCTTTCCCTCCGTCCCTGCTTGAGCAGAAGGCATCACCAGACCCCAGCCTGGAGTCAGCATACTGATACCAGGGGGAGGGGTGCTTTAAACCCCCTACTGTGGCCCACATAGGAACCCAGCTGTGGTTTTCTGATGGGATAGTCCCTCTTGGGCTGTTGCCCCCTCCCTGCACCCCACTCCCTGCTCGAGTGGAGAGCAGAGGGCATTGCTTTGCCCCAGCCTAGGGCCAGCGCACTGAGCTGGGGAAGGGAGTTTAAATTTTCTCCCTGGCTCCGGAGCACAGCCAGGGTTTGCTTGCAGGGGTGTAGGGGAGTTCCTTCCAGGCTTTCCGCACCACTCAGCCCCATGCCTCCACCCCACACCCCACCCCATGCCCCCTTCCCCTCCACTCCATTAGGGAAAAGTCTGGCAGGGGCTTCCCCCCTCTAACAGGCATACTTGGCTGTGGTCCCGAGCTGAGTTTCCCAACTCCACCCCCTTGTCAGCGAGACCTCACTGCTCTGACTAGGGGGCATAGAGGTGGGGCCAACAGCAGACATCAAAACCCAGCCCAGGGCTGCAAAGCATCCTGGGATACTGGGGGAGTATGATTTAACTTGAACCAGGAAGGGGTCTGGGACAGAAGTTTCATAAACCGGTTTGACCTAAATCAGTTAAGCCTGATATTACATTCAGCCAGATTTATCTTAAACCAGTTTTAGCTATTTTGAAACTGGTTTATGTGCATGGAACTTCTGTTCTGTTACAGATTTAAACCAGTTTCTGATTACTTAGATTGGTTTATGTGTAACTTCTCTTCTTAGCCATATGGTATTATGTACAGTTCCTGTCATTCGCTAAAGGTATCTGTGTCAGACACAGTTGGATTCTCTAGTAAGTGTGGGGAGAACTGTGAGCTTTAATCTGTTTGGGGTCTGCTGACTGTAGGATGGGGAAAGAAGTGCTGCTGTTTCTTTGATTTTGTTTAGGAAATCCTTGTGTTTTTAAGGTCATGACAGGAAAGCTTGAAGTTCTGGAGTCCCAGTAGTCTTGCATGTGATGTTCTTAAATTTAATTAAGAATTTAATTTTATTATTTAAGTATGTATTAATATCATTGAAGCTACACTGATTTATACCAGATGAGGATTTAGGACCCACATCTTTATGTTGGAACCTGAACACTGCCCTAAAATGACTGGAACATATCATGAAGAACAACACGGCTACAGATTAGGACCCCTCAAAATTAGTAATACATGAGTAGAAAATGAGAATTTGGTTTTAAATCAAGCCGTTCAGTCTTTTAGTCTCAGTAGAACTTTATCTTAGATTTTACTCTACATTTTTCACACACCTGAAATTCCCAGTAAAGTCTAATATGAATTTTCGGAAGCACAAGTAAAGGAAGTCTGTATGTTTACTTCACTTATGTTCCCCTTTAGAATAAAGAATTCATTTTTATGGTATTAGTTATGTGAGGGCTTTTTTAAAGACCCGATCCAAAGTCAACTGAAGTCAATGTGAAGATTTCCATTGTCTTCTATAGGTTCTGGATTAGTTCCTTGGAGCCCACACAGATAGACCTGCTGTTGTAGCAACTGTAACTCCAGCTTCTCAGAAATGGGGAATATGTTTTTATGATGTGACTAATTTTCTTTTTAACAATTATATGGCATGTCTCAATAATATAAATTAGGTATTAATAGCATAAAATGATCTAAGACTTTTAATTCCCTTCATTAATGTACATGTTTTATATACAGTATCTTAGCTTGTACTGTTAACAACAATTACGCTGTTAAATCTTATGTAAAGCAGATTTAGTGAAAGGTATAAAAACAGACTCCCTTGAACATAAAGGGATTCTGCTGCCAAAGGTGAGGTAAACCTAGTTGGTCTGTGTGTTTTTAATCTTGTGAGAAGATTTAGAAAAGGAGATTTTACTTCCCATATCCAAAACAAGAACCTGAGCTTTGTCCAGTCTGAGCCTATCTTTATCCTGCAGAAACTGCTGCCAACTCTTAAGTTGATTTGGGTCATTTATTTCTGATGGACATTTCAAGAGTTGTGAGGAAACAATGATAGCATTACTTCATATATATGTTGGACACTTGCCATCCTGTATTTCTGTAATATTCTCAGAGCATAAAACAAGATGTTTATCTTTTTGATAGACAAGTAATTAACTTTGGGGGTGGGGAAGGGGTTTAACAGTAATAAAGCACAGCTGTTAGGACTTCAGTAATAAATAAAAAAATTGACAAGCAAACATTATAGCTTTGCGTTTGTGATGCTGAAGTGAAGTTTATGTCAGCACTTTTATTATAAACCTAAGGGATATACAAATCTGCAATAAAAAATTCCCTCCAGAGTGAAATTTCTTATTGAGATTCATAACTCAAGGGGAACATTTTATAATGTTGGAGAAACAAATATTGGTGTTCTATGTAATAATAAAATATTTTACCTTTACATAGCACCTTTTATCTTAGAAGTTCTTCAAATGGTTAACAAACTCTGTATGCACACACAACTCACCTAAAATACAGTTACTACTAGGTAGAGGCCAGTGTATAAATCAGGCTTGTCCAATATGTGGCCCTCCAAGCTGTTTTCTGAGGCCTGAGGTGCTGCGACAGGAAACAAAAGTAAACACTGTACTTTTGTTTTGGGGGGGGGGG
>NW_017729034.1:68289010-68290761 GCF_001723915.1 Gavialis gangeticus
TATGATACCGCTTCCTGTGAGGTCTTTGAATATGGCTTGCCAGCCCACTGGATGATGAAAAGTTCACAATCTGGCCCCACATTCAAAAAGGTTGGACACCTCTTGTATAAACAGTTCACAGCAATGAGAGGGAGCAGATTTAATTAGGATGCTAGGTCAAACTACTATTCTTTAAAACTGGGCTGTTGGATATTAAGGCTGACATTTGTAAAACTGCAAAGGAGGTCTAGTTACCTCAATTTTTAAGGTCACATTTGAAAAAGTGATATGAATTTTTTTACTTGATATACACTAATGCATCCTGTTATGTCCTTCAGTATACAGCCATAAAAGGCGATAATTTAATAGCTTACTGATTGAACTCCACTTTGGAAAATTGGTGTTATGTTTTATGACTCTTTCTTTTGTGTTTTAATGCCACTGAGTTATCACTTAGTGCTGTAAGTGAATGAAAACGTGCAGTATATTGTCTTCATGGCATTTGATTCCATATGGTATTGAGCAGTGCTATACCATATTATGTGCCTCAAGTTTCATTCATGACTCTGGATAAAAAAAAGCTCTCTGGGCTAATTATTTATGATGATTAATGTAACCTTTTTCTCATTCTTTCCTTATGTATATATTCTTTCTCAGTTCTTATACTCCATCTCGCACCTTAATACCTTAACACTTCTATTACTCACAGTGTTCATCACCTTGGTATGTACTGTATTTACTCCATTCTAAGACAGGGGTTTTTTCCACATTCATCATGGAGAAAATAAAGCCTTGTTTTAGAATGGCGTGTCACAACTGGGAGCTGTGAGAAACAGCTCTGCAGGGAGCCCAGCTGGGGTAAGGCCAGCATCAGCAGCATGCAGCTCCGCTCCCTACCCAGATTTCCTCTCCTCTCCTCCCCCTCCTTTCCCCTGTTCCCTCCTCTTCCCTCCTTCTCTTGCTGGTAGGGAGCCAGGCAGGAAAGAAGGAATCTGCACACTGCTGCTGCTTTGGTGTCCAGCCTGCCCCACACTGCAGGAAACAGCTGTCCTGGGAGCCCCATTCAGCACCCTGAAAATTTCTCCTTCCCTGCCCTACTTTCTTTACCCCACCTGCTTCTCCTATTTCACCATGGAAGGGAGAGAGGGGAAGGGAGTAGTTCAGGGAAGGAGAAATCTGTGGGGTGCCAAGCCAGGCTCCCAGCCCAGCTGCTTCCTGCAGTGCGGGGCAAGAGCAGCTTTGGGGCTCCACCTGTGTCCTGACCAGCGGGGAAAGCAAGCAGAAGGAAGAAGTAAATGGTGAAGTGGTAGTCACCAGACATACGTATAGATAGATGTGCAGTGAGAGTGCTTCAACGTGCTGTAATTACAGTACATCTGAGTACTCAGTTGAGTCTGCCAGAGCATGGTAATTACTGCACTCCAGCAGACTCGTGTCACATGCATCAGCATCCCCACACTGAAAAATGGTTGCGGGGGCTTAACTAAAGCTTGTTCAACACCCCTGCTGCCACCTACACTCACTCACTCACTCACTCACTCACTCACTCTCTCTCTCTCTCTCTCTCTCTCTCTCTCTCTCTTACTCCCAGGGCACATCTTCAAATGCCCCAGGAGGGCGAGGAATGAGGGGCAGTATATTTGCTCCACTGCCCCTACTTTCACACTCCCTCAGCTTTCCCTGCCTCCTGCTTCTCTGCTTCCCCTCTACCTATCCCCTCACTTCCACTTTTCCCATTGCCTGCCTCCCTGCTGCTATTTTCCTGCCATAGC
>NW_017729034.1:68295761-68296910 GCF_001723915.1 Gavialis gangeticus
CCTGCTTCTCTGCTTCCCCTCTACCTATCCCCTCACTTCCACTTTTCCCATTGCCTGCCTCCCTGCTGCTATTTTCCTGCCATAGCAGTGGGGGGACAAATTTAAGACAGCCCCCAAATTTATAAATTACAAATTTATAATTTTCCATGTCTAAAATCTAATTATTGGGAGGGTCATCTTAAATTCAAAGTTGTCTTAGAATCAAGTAAATGTAGTAAGTACTGCTATTTATACTTTCTGCATATATTGTAGAAACAAGCCAGGATAGCAAGAAGCCTTAGTTTTGCTTTGTTCTAAAGTCTTCAGTATTCTGAGAAGTATTAGTTATTCCACATAATTAGAAAGCACTTCATATAGGTTTGTATGTCACAAACTGTTCTCATCATTCCTTTATGAAGTGGCTTTGCTTGTTGATTCTATGTTTTTAAGCCATATATTTTAGTTTAATACTTTTCCTACATTCACTTATGGAATAAGAAATCCAGTGATCTGAGAACTGCTTGTAGTTTTATAGTGTTGGGACACTGTTTTCATAGCTGCTTCATCATAATATATTTTTTCTGCTGATGTTGCTTGTGCCCGTCTGGTCTTGAACATCCGGTCACACACCACGCAGCCCCGGATGTTCGGGGGTGTTTGTCTGTCCGTCCCTGCTGTCCCGCCGAGTGGATGTCTCTCTCCCGAGTAGTCTCTCCCCAATCTCGCCTGCCACAATTTTGAATCTTGTTCTAGCGGTGGGTGTCCGACTGTCAGGGTCTCTCGATTTATGGGATAGCTGTATGGTGATCTTCTGCGAGGCTCCACCTCCCCTCTGCCTCGTCCTTACACCCTGCCTTGATGGGTTCACGATGTTCTTTGGCCAGTTTCCCTGACTGTTGGGGCTCTGCATATACTCGCTGGCATGGATATTAGCCAGCGGGACCTAAGCCTACCTCCACCCGCAGCGCTTAACCACTGCCTTGCCTCCCAGGGAATAGTAACCCCTTCTGGGCCTAAACAACACTTGGGCTCTAGATGCCTTGCACCACAACCCCTCCAAAAGTGGGAAACAAAAGAGAAGTTATCAACAACAAAAAAAATGAAGATATGCAAAAAAGGGGGGGAGGAGGGCCCCTCTGCCCTCTTGTCATCTACATTCGCAGCCTGCCC
>NW_017729034.1:68301910-68302801 GCF_001723915.1 Gavialis gangeticus
AAAAAAAATGAAGATATGCAAAAAAGGGGGGGAGGAGGGCCCCTCTGCCCTCTTGTCATCTACATTCGCAGCCTGCCCAATGACGCCAGGCCTTAGATGCCCAAGATACCTAGTTAGCCCTAAACTGAGTCCGGGCTAGACTGCAGGCTTTAGCGCTCTCCTCCTCACTCTTTGTCCCACCTGTGGGCTCGCTGGACCCGTGGTGGCCCTTCTTCATACACCTCCCCCACATCCCTCGTTGAGGGGGCTGCATGCCACTGGGGCCCATCTTCTGCCGCCCTGTTGTGCTGTTTATGCCCTTCATTCCCCACCTGGGGCACCTCCTCAAGCCCTCCGGAGCCCATGACGATCCCACCTGGTCTGGCGTCTCGGTGGCGGCTGTTCCCTCCGGCTCCTCGGTAGTAGCCCTTAGTGTCACACTCCTTCCGCTCTTCTTGGTCTTCAGAGCTGGGTCCTCAGTCTGAGCGAGTGGCAACAGCTTCCTCTCTCTCTGTGCTGCCACCAGCAGCGCTGTTCCTGCAGCGGGCTTCGCTGCACTCACCCATGTTGGGAGGGGTAGCTTCCCACCCTTTTCCCCCTAGTCAGGGCTCTGGGAGAATCCTCCCTGCTAAGGTGCCTTCAGGTCTCTCTGTGCTTCCCCGCCAGTGGCTTCTTTTATATCCACCGGCCAGCTCCTGCCGCCAACATTATCTGCTGGCCGCAGCTGTATAAAGACACGG
The DNA here is from genome assembly GCF_001723915.1 of Gavialis gangeticus. Taxonomy (NCBI): domain Eukaryota; kingdom Metazoa; phylum Chordata; order Crocodylia; family Gavialidae; genus Gavialis; species Gavialis gangeticus. Next base: position 68,302,630 of record NW_017729034.1, read on the forward strand.
CTAACGAGCTGCTCAGGTCCTGCCTCCAGTTTCGGCTTTGCCGCAGATCCTACTGCAGGTAAGAAGTTTTTTGTTTCTTTTCTTTAACTTTTGCTTTTCTCGGCGGGTTCCTGGCCCCAGGGTTCCCCCCGGCTCCTCATAGTTTCATAGTTTCTAGGGTCGGAAGGGACCT
>NW_017729034.1:68302812-68313109 GCF_001723915.1 Gavialis gangeticus
CCCTCACCAGGTTGTCGCCCGTGGCCAACACCAAGTCCAGCAAGTCCAAGTCCAACACCAAGTCCTCAGGTTCCACCCCTCTGTCTCTCCCCGTGACATTGCTGATGTAAAAAAAAATATTTTACTATATTGATAAGTGCAGCAAGAGGAAACTATAACACAATGTTTATGTGAGTACATCAAAGCAGAGTTACTTTATACGAAGTATTATGTTTCTATTTAAAGAGAAATAGTATTTTTTGTCCCCTACAGATTTTGGATTAATAGAAGATAGGCATCAAGAGACCAGTTCTTCCTCCAGTATGTCTGATTATACCAAAACCAGCAGGCTCATCATATACTCAGTGTACTTTTTCAGTTAGAAAAACAAATAGGAAGTTTGGGTGCATTAAATACGAATAAAACATACAATAATGGTTGAACAACAGTGAGCCCTTCTCTCACGTACTGTGTCCTATTTTATTTATTTTACCTTAAATAAATGAGAAGTGAGATTGAAATACCCCAGAGAATGGCAACAAAGATGGTCAGAGGAACAATATAACTTATTTAAAAAGATTATTTTATTTGGGAAGGAAAAGAGTTCTAGACCTGCAACTTTTGAATCAAAGGTCTATTAAACCAGAATGGAGACCTCATTGAAATTCATTATGCTCCGTGTCGGAACACAGCAATCCACACACAGAAGGAAGTGGTAGGATGGAGGCAAGGCCTATAACAGGAGTTGAAAAAAAATATCTAAATTTTAAATCATAAATCATATGGATGTAGCCAAAATGAATTCTTTATTTCTCTTTCCACAGTTCTAAATTACCAGAACCCACTGATAATACATGATAATATGAAGAGCCAATAATTTTATAATAAATAAAATGAAATGGTACCTGAAGCAGTGCATGGCCAATCCATGGCATGAAATACTACGTGTAAAAGAAATAGTGTTTATATTAAGCAAAATATTGGTATAATCAATTACAAATATCTACTTTAGATATTGATAACTGATAGATGATCTCTTTACTCTTTGTCTCAAAGTCTTTCAAATATTTCTGCTATAACAATTTAAACCTTGCTAAGAAGACTGTATACATTTTTAAGATGTAATACCATGGCTTTTGGAACTATTACACCTTTCGGAAGGGGAAAAGTCTGAAGTTACTTCATAACATTGTCTATGAATGTGAATTTGTTACACCCTGTGGAAATGATTGTTCAGTGTTTTGCACATAGTTTTATCAAATGAACATAAAACCTTTCACTATGATTTGGTAGTGTATCATGCTGTCTGTGTACAGAAGTAAATTGTATAAAGCATAATGCAGTGGAAGATAGGCCCACAGTTTTCCAGTTTGCGAGGACATTGTTCAGCAAGCTATTGTGTTCTAGTTCAGTGAAAATTTTGCACCTAGAACTTCTTCTAACCTTTCCTGCATGATTTCCTGCTACAGATTTAATGAAACAGTATACATGTCCTCACAATTCTCCTGCACCCTTGTGTTCTTTATAAATAGTCTTAAATAAGACTCAGTGTTTAACAACAAATTATAGATCCAGATGCTCAGCAAATGTTTCATTTATAGATAAATATTGCTGGTCATAGTTTTGAAAAGATGTCTTGAATAACAACAGGCTCAGGGGTTCCTGTCATTTCTGCGTAAATGAATGGGTTCTCACTGAGGCTATTATTGCTGACATCTTCTGAAGTGATTGTACGTCTGGAACGATAATAAAATGCCAGTACATTAGGGATAGATAGTTAGCTGTGCTAGTCTAAAGTCAGGCAGAAGGAAGGCAGAATTGCCCTTTATAGACTAACTAATTCAGAGATGCATAAGCTTTTGTAAGCAATATGTTGTTTTGGCAGATGCTATGAAAGGACTTTCAGGGAGCAAACTGTCAAATAGAAAGAATTATTTAAATATAAAGGATAGGGAAGGGGAGAGAAAAGGTGAGAGGACATAGCTGAAAGGCAGAGGTGGGTTGAAGAGAAAAACAGTTTCCCCTGAGGGATTAGAGGTAATTAATGATGTGTCTGGGGTGTTCAGGTTGGGGGCTATAGATGAACAGAGGGATTCTGTTGTCCTAGTTTCAGGGTTGATATTGTAGCAAATCAGAACAGGATCTCAGTCTAGCTCTGCCAACACCCATTTTAAGATAAACCTGTCCTGGCTTACAGTAAGTCTCCTGCAACCTGAAATGATGTCTCTCCAACAACAGATTACCTAACTTGTATTCTCACTGAGGTACCAGGCCTTGCAATGGCCCTAGATGCCAGCTGTGCCCCCTCAACACAGACCACATCATCGCTGAATCAAACAATATGAATTCTAACATCTACGGTTCATTCACCTTCTCCTTTTACCAGTGTTTCATACCCCTGCATACTGTGCCTCTCTCTTTTTTACGTTGGATAGATGAAGTGATCCTGATGGGAAAGAATGAATAGACACTGAATGAATCATAGAAAATTAGGGCTGGAAGAAACCTCAGGAGGTCATCTAGTCCAACCCCCTGCTCAAAGCAGGACCATCCCCAACTAGATCATCCCAACCAAGGCTTTGTCTAGCTGGGTCTTAAAAACTTCCAAGAATGGAGATTACACCATCTCTCTGGGTAACCTGTTCCAGTGTTTTACTCCGCCCTTAGTGAGAAAATTCTTCCTAATATCTAACCTAAACTTCCCTTGCTGCAACTTGAGACAGTTGCTCCTTGTTCTGTCATATACCACCACTGAGAACAGTCTAGCTCCATCCTCTTTTGAACCCTCCTTCAGGTATTTGAAGGCTGCTATTAAATCCCCTCTTAGTCTTCTCGAGACTAAATAAGCCCAGTTCCCTCAGTCTCTCCTCATAAGTCTCGTGTCCCAGCCCCCTCACCGTTTTGCCAACTGCTGGCCCACCACTGCCTTTCTCCAGTTTGTCCGCATCCTTTCTGGGGGTTCCAAAACTGAACACAGTACTCCACATGTAGTCTCACTGGTGCTGAATAGAGTGGAATAATCACTTCCCTTGCCCTGCTCGCAACAGTTTTACCAATGCAGCCCAGTATGCCATTAGCCTTCTTGGCAACAGGGGACACTTTTGGCTCATATTCTGCTTATTGGCCAGTGTAACCCCCAGGTCCCTTTTTGCAGACCTGATGCCCAGCCAGTCAGCCCCCAGCCTGTACTAGTACACGGTATTGTTCCATCCTAAGTGCAAGACTTGGCACTTGTCCTTCTGGAACATCATGAGACCAATGCTTCAGTCAGTTTTCTGTCCACCTAATGGTCCAGTCTTCCAGCCCATACTTCCTTAGCTTGTCTGTGAGAGTGTTGTGGGAGACCGTATACAAAGCCTTGCTAAATTCAAGGTACACCACATCCACCTGTCTCCCTGCTTTCACAGTCAGTCATCTTATCATAGAAGGCAATCAGGTTAGTCAGGCATACCTTGCCATTGGTGACCCCATGCTGACTGCTCCTAATCACCATCTTTTCCTCAAATGCTTAGAAATGGACTCATTGAGAATCTGCTCCATGATTTTTCTAGGGACTGAGCTGAGGCTGACTGGTCTGTAGTTCCCTGGATCCTCCTTTTTCCCTTTCTTAAATATGGGCACTATGCTTGCCCTTTTCTAATCATCCAAGACCTCTCCTGATTGGCATGTGTTTTCAAAGATGGTGGCCAGTGGCTCTGTAATCACATCAGCCAACTCCCTTAGAATGCTTGGGTGCATTCCATCCAGCCCCATCGGCTTGTACGCATCCAGCTTTTCTAAATAGTCCCTAACCTGTTTCATAGTTTCTAGGGTCGGAAGGGACCTGAGCAGATCATCGAGTCCACCCCCCTCCTATGGCAGGAAAGAGTACTGGGGTCAAACGACCCCAGCAAGGTGTACATCTAGCCTCCTCTTAAAGACCTCCAGGGTAGGAGCCACTCTCAACAGGCCTGTCTCCTGCTTCATACTGGAGCTCTGAGCAGTCATATGGCTCTTTTACATAATGTGCAACTTCTCTTTCTTCCCTACCTGCCCTTCCTGAACATTTTGTACTATCCATGACAGTAATCCAGTCATGTGAGCTCCCACCAAGTCTCTCTACCATGTTTGTAAGCAGCAGATCAAGAAAAGCACAGCCCCTAGTTGGTAGCTCCAACACTTGCACCAGGAAGTTGTCCCCAGCACTCTCTAAAACTTCCTGGATTTCCTGTGTACTGCTGTATTGCCCTCCCAGCAGATGTCAGGGCGATTGAAGTCTCCCATGACAACCAGGACTTGTGATTGGGAAATTTCCACCAGCTGTTTGAAGCGAGCCTCATCCCCCACTTCCTCCTGGTCTGGTGGTTTATAGTAGACCTCCACCACAACATCACCCTTGTTGCTCTCTCTTGTGACTCTAACCCAGAGAGTTTCAACAAGCCTATCTCCAGTTTCATTCTGGAGCTCTGAGGAGTCATGTGGTTCTTTTACATAAAGCTCAACTCCTCCTTCTGTTCTCCCCTGTCTGTCCTTCCTGAACAGTTTATACCCGTCCATTACAGTGCTCCAGTCATGCGAGCTATCCCATGAAGTCTCTGTTATTGTAATCACATCATAGTTCTGCGACTGTGCAAGGGCTTCCAATTCTTCCTGTTGGTTTTCCAGGATCTGTGCATTTGTGTACAGGCAGGTAACTAGTTGATTGTCCTGATTTCTCAGGAAGAATGAGAACACTTCCCCTGATCTGACATCAAGTCCAGAAATGCACAAAGGTGTGTGACAGACATTTTAACTATCCTGGACATTTCATCGCTGATCTCAGAGTAGCTGTACCTAAACACCAAATCTTCAAAAACTGACTTGAACACAAAATTCTTGGACAACAGGTCATCAATACACTGGATTATGTTAAATATGTTCTAAACAGAGATTACAGTTAATTATCTCAGTACTTGGATTAGTGTTTATAATCCCTATGTCCCCTTAGATTTCCTGCATTTTTTTTCTCTTCAACCTACATTTCGTTCTCTGGAGTGGCCACTTGTCTTTCCTTCCCACTTCCCTATCCTTTGGATTTAAGTCACTTGTATCTGAACATCTGCTCTCTACAAGTCCTTTTATAGCATCTGATGAAGTGAACTGTTGCTTACAAAAGCTTATGCAAACTTATGCATCTCTGAATTAGTTCAGCATTACACTTAGACTGTACTAAAAGCATTCAAAGTGCAAGAATGCACATGAAAGCTTGTTGACTCATGCTAAATGCCCTCTGAGCATCATAAAGTTATGCCATTTCAGGCGAGAGTTAACTCTGGGTCATGCTACCTAGCTTATGTTAGGGTAATTTCAGACTGCTCCATGGAGACAAAAGAAGCAATATGCAGTCCCACAGCATCCCAGAATGCACCACTCCCCATGTCCTGCCTCAGCCCAGAGCAGGGATATAGCCTATGTATCCTGGCTCCCAGCCACAAACCTGCTTACCAAGCCTCTGGTGGCAAGTCAAAGAGTTGCAGTCAAGACATGTTATTAACCCTTTTTCTGTGACTGCTCACAGCACATTCTAACTTTAACAGTATTTAACATCCTACAGAGTTAGTTTGGCTTAAATGTATTGTGTGACTTCATTCTAAGGTGCAACCCTACCCTGCTTTCTGAAGTACTAAGGATGTGATCAATAGAGTTTTTGGAGCCTTAGAAATGTTTTCCCAGTTTAATACACAGACCATTTTAAACAGTTCATAAAACATTTGAAAAGGAAAGGCGAGGTATGAATTGCCTCCAAAATGTTATCAAACCAAGGAAATATATCAATTCTAATACATCTTAAACTAGTGTTAGTTCAGCTAGTTCTGACCTTTTGTAGATTTTTCCTCATTCCCTTCCATCTTATGCCATAAAAATAGTTGGGTTTGTAACAGATATATTTTTCCCCATTTAATTTTAGTTCATTTGTTGCAAATGCCTTCAGACGATAACATTTAATTTAACCTTCCACTGTACTCTACTTCAGATTCTGAAGGGAAGCAATTAAAACCCAATATTCTCTGAATAGCATTATAGAAGTTGTCAGTTTGGCATATTCAGGATGGAACAGAACTAATCCAAAGAAGAGTTGGTGGCCAAATCCTATTGAAAATCCTACAAGATACTTACCTGCATCTTTAGGAACCTAAGTATTTTTGATAATCTGTTCCTTGGTGTTTTCCATTTTCAAAGCTCTGTATAAAAATCTGTACCTCTTTGGACACCCTAAAGTACTTGCTATTAATGTAAAAATGTGTACAGAAATTAAAATTTGACCATCACATTTTTTGCAATGCCCCCTTTAAATTCTAGCTATTCTTGGGATATGATATATAGCATTATGTCATAAAAATAACATATGATGTCAGAATAACACCTATAAATATTTCCAAAATAATACCTATGTTAAAGCAAAGGAATACTTAAAAACATTAAAAAGGAAGTATTTAATGTAAAGCGTAGATAATTTACTGTGATTAGGAATCTACCTAAATCGCAGCAGAAGTGTGCTTCATTGGGGTGTCTCAGGCAATCAGCAATGGGAGGCAAAAACCATGTCATATTTAAAACCGTGATTTTTGCCTCCTGGCCACTCAAGAGCAAGCAGTGAGTGGCAGGGCCACTGGGGTTACTCGGGCAATAAGCAGCGGGGGAAGGAGGGGTGGTACGTAATGAAAAGGGCGAGATTAAAGGAGCCACTGTGAAATACATTTCTGCTGCAGAAATGGGATCTTTTAGGTAGATCCCTAACTATGATATATCTAAGGTTTGAAGACTGTATAGGTAACAGGGGGCGTTCTTGGAGCTGGTCTGTCATTGTTCCACCCACCTGTTTCTGGGCCATCTGCCCACCTCCTGGCCTGCCATACCTTGATTATACATAATTATGGTGTTAATTAGGTGGGAGGCTGCCCATTCTTGCCCTGATGTCAGGGGGTGCTATCTGTGGCTCCGTTCCTCCCCTACATCGCAGCCCAAGCCTCGCAGATGGCATCCAGATGACACAATGCTCTCAGCTTACAGCTGGATCAAGCTTAGCCCTCATTGTCAGGCCTCAGACACACACACATTCATACCACCCTCCTCTCACTGGGGTAGTGACCTAATGCAGGAGATATATGGTCCCACTAGGGGGAAATGCCTTACTGGACTTGGTGTTGGCTACAGGAGAGGACCTGGTAGGGGAGCTGCAGATTCGTGGTCACCTTGGGGACAGAGAACACCAATCAATCAAATTCACCATACGGCGTAGGGTGGGTCAGATAACTAGTAGGGTGGAAGTGCTTGACTTTAGGAAGGCTAACTTCAGTGTGCTTGGAAGTCTAGTCAATGATGCACTGCAGGAGAAGAGTATCGGCAGGATGGGAGTCGAGGAATAGTGGTCGTTCCTAAAGGAAGCGCTCCTTTGGACACAGAGGGAGACTATCCCAGTACAAGGGAAAAGGGGGGAAAGGAGCCAAAAAAACTTCCTTGGCTAAACAGGGAAATCCAGGGGAGTCTAAGGGCAAAAAAGAAGGCATATAGGCGGTGGAAGCATGGGGAAGCTACCGAGAAGGAGTATACCTATTTGGCTTGCATTTGCAGGGAGGCAGTTAGAAAGGCCAAAGCAACTACAGAGCTGAGGCTGGCAACACAAATTAAAGACAACAAAAAGTCTTTTTTTAGTTATGTAGGGAGTAAAAGGAAGGTGCAGGGCAGCGTAGGACCACTACTGAACAAGGAGGAGCAATTAGTTACAGACAGGTGGGACAAGGCTGAGCTATTCAATGAGTTTTTTGCCTCAGTGTTCCTGAACAGGTGTGAAGATAAGTCTCCTAATTGGATCTTAGATGGGCATCAGAGGGACACCAGCCTACCAACTGTTGATGCTGACTTGGTGCAGTCACTTGGATGGACTGGATGCGTTCAAGTCAGCACGCCTGGATGAGCTGCATCTGAGGTTACTGAAGGAATTGGCCAGTGTCATAGCAGAACCACTGGGCACAGCTGTTTGAGTGCTCGTGGCACTCGGGTCAGGTCCCGGAGGACTGGAAAAGGGCCAATGTGGCAATGTGGTCCCTATTTTCAAGAAGGGGAGGAAGGATGATCCAGGTAATTATAGGACAGTCAGTCTCAACTCCATCCTTGGAAAGGTCTTTGAAAAGATTATGAAGGATCATATTTGTGAGAGTCCAGTGTGAAAAATAATGCAGCAGGGGAACCAGCATGGATTTGTAGCAGGTAGATCATGCCTGACCAATCTGGTTTTGTTTTATGACAGGGTCACAAAATGCTTAGACCAGACCTGTCCAACATACGGCCCATGGGCCGCCATGCAGCCCTCCAAGCTGTTTTCTGAACAGTGGACTCCAAGATGAACATGAGTTGTCAGTGTGACAAAATCATCAACAAAGCTAACAGCACTTTATCATGCATCAGCAGATGCATGACAAATAGATCCATGGAGGTGATACTTCCCCTCTTATGTGGCATTGGTCAGACTGCAGTTGGAGTACTGTGTCCAGTTTTGGATGTCGTGCTTCAAGAAGGATGTTGATAGACTCAAGATGGTCCAGAGGAGGTCCACTCATATGGTTAGGGGCTTACAGGACAAGTACTATGAGAAGAGACTGATGGACCTGGACCTCTTCAGCCTCTGCAAGAGAAGGCTGAGAGGTGATCTTGTGGCCACCTACATATTCATTAGGGGGACACAGCAAGGGATCAGAGATGCTCTGTTCACTGGGGAGCCTCCTGGGGTAACAAGGAACAATGGTCACAAACTGAGGGAGAGCAGATTAGGCTAGATATCAAGAAAAACTTCTTCATGGTAAGGGTGGCCAAAATTCCCTTCCCCCTCCTGGGGTAAGTCTGTACACTCACACACTTGCATACTGGGCTCCCAGTCCTCTGGTATCCTCCTCACTGCGGCCACCCCCCTCACTGGGGCTATGGGGCTTCCCTCCCCATTGGGGGCTCAGGTGGCCATAGCTGTGCCTAGCGCTGTCTGAGTCTTGCACTCTCCTTGGGCTCAGGTGGTCATAGCCATGGTCATAGCCCCTTGTACCCACAGTGTTGTGGGGGCTAGGGGTTAAGGTGACCTGACCTGCCTTTCACCAGGGTGGTAACTGGCCTGGTATTTCCTGGGGGCTTCCGCACCACTCGGAGTCCCACCAGGTCACCCACTCCTGGCAGGGTGCAGTTTTAGGCCCTGCCTCCAAACCATCCCCTTAAGTTCCTGCCCTTGCCTCCAAGATGTTGCATTCAGCCTTGCAGCCAGGCAGTGTTTCTGCCTGGCCTGCCACCAGCGAACTACTATGTTTATATAGGCAGCCAGAGTTCTAAAATGGCCACCATAATCAAGCACCTGCTGGCTGTTTGGCTCAGCCCTTAAAGTGGCAGGCACCACCAGTGCCCTGCCACAGTATAATCAGCAAGAACCATGTGCTTCTGTTCTTACCAGTGAATTAGAGTACTATAGTAAAACTTACTGTTATTTTCTGGAGTCCATGAAAATATTTAACAAGAGTTACATATGTTTTGTTTTTAATCATTTCCTTAATGCATAAAGATCTTCTTGTATAGCTATATTACATAACCTCTTAATTGGTTGGAAGAAAACAAAAACTACTATGGACTTATCTTAGACCTGACCAATCATTGTTACTCCAAATTTACTTTGGTGTAACTCTGCTGGCGTGAATAGAAATACATATACGTAAAGCTTTACCATTAGTATTACATAATCCATTCACTAGATTCTTATTATGCATAATTAGATACCCCAGACCCAAAAGGATTCTTGTTGTACCTGATTATTTGCTGAGTATTTTCTATGTGCTTGGGTCTAAACAAAGAGGAAGTGTGACAGAGACAGGGACCCAGCCCCTGCCACACTCTCGTGGAAACAGCCCTGTAGCAGGGGAACTCACCTGGCCTGGTCTGGACATGAGGTGCAGCTCAGCTGCCTGCAATTCCAGGATTATGGAAACCTGCACTCTGGAGAACCAGCCTTGATTGGCCTGTGGCAGGTGGTAGTCTGTTTAAAAGGCAAATGCCAAGGGCATGTCATTCAGTGTTCCCAGGTGAAAGGCACCGGAGCCTGAAAGAAGGGACAACCCCAAAGAGAAATGCTCCCCAGCCGACCATCAGAAGCTGCTGGGAACAGGACCTCCCCAAGTGAGGTTTACCCTTCCCAGGGAGATAAGTAAACCAGGATGTGCTGGGGAAATGACACAGAGGGTCGTTCCCATAGAAAACCAAGCTGGGATCCTGGGGAAGGAGAACCCTGTGAGTCACGATGGGCATAACACCAGCAGAGTGAAGGAGAGAT
>NW_017729034.1:68318109-68350298 GCF_001723915.1 Gavialis gangeticus
AAAAGGCAAGAAAAGAATCAGAAAGCGAGAGAAACTGAGGCTAGAGACCTTGAGACAGGTGGGAGTGAGAAAAGAAGAGAGATAGGAAGCCGGGGAGTCTTACGCTCAGGGTCGCCCCACGCAGCTCCAAGCGAGCCTGGTCCGGTGCGTCCAAAGCGAAAGAAAGAAAGAAAGAAAGAAAGAAAGAAAGAAAGTGAGCTGGCTCCACAGAAGAGAGGGAAGTGAGAGGGAAACTGAAGCAGCTGACCTAATGGAAAGGGTTAACCTGCACTGCTTGTTAGGGGAACTGAGCAGAGGTGCAGAGCATACCTGGGAGGAGGGAGAAGGACTCTGAGGGACTACTGGTGAACATAAGTCTCTAAAGTAAGAACCAGGTTTAGAGCCATGGCTAAGAGGGGTTTTTTGTGGGTTTAAGTTTGTCCTACTGGAGATGAATCCTAAGGGGGGAGCATGAAAAGGAGAAAATTCTTCCCTGAAGATTTGTGTTATAGTTAAGGAAAAAGCAGGACCAGATTCCCAAAAAGGGGACAACTGGGAAAGCTAGGGTCAAATATGGTGACCTGCATAGAAATATCTCCAAGGGACCTTGGAGAAATAAAGCGTGTATGATTTGAGGAGCTTATCCCTAGAGTGATTGAACTGGTGAACGGATAGAACCAGCTGCTGGGAGCAGAAGACAGAGAGAGAGACCTGGACAAGCTCTGCCCAGCACCCACAGAGTACAGTGACCATCCACCCAATAGGAAAGGGGCAGGATAAAGGGGAGGTTAGACCCCTGCAGAAGATCTGCAATGAGGCCAGATGGACAACCAAGCCAGAACATCCATCCTCCTGGACATATTTACCATCAAGGCATGGCAGGAGAGTGTAGAGGATATATACAGTGCAGTCCCAGTAACTCGGCATGGCTCCAAAGTGAGAGAATATGACTTGCTGACAGGAAGACACAGGTATAAGAAGTTCTGGCATTTAATCTAATCTAAATGATAATCACAATTTTAAAAACTTAATCTAAGTTAAACAATCAAATTAAACTCTGTATAATAAACTGATTGAGGGGTCTGTTGTAGATATCTCAACTAGCATTTCTAATAAACACAAAAAGTAACTGAGTCTAATCTTCGTTATAACAAAATATTTTCAGAAGTATATGAAAAGGGTAGAGATTATTTGGCACCAAAAGAGAGATCTTTGTACCTTTTAATATATCAAACAGTGATATGTTAGAAGGCATGAATTTGAGTGAAATAGAAAGATACAGAGAAGGACTTAGAAGAAACTGGTGAGGAAGATAAAGAGGAAGATGAGATGAAAAGGTAACAGAGAAGTAGTAGGACTGGAATTGTGGAGGACCTTGGTGCTGTGGCTAAAAAGCCTGGATTTGAATACTAATTCAGTTAATTTTTGATCCTTTTTATTATAAAAATCTTCTTCAATTATGCAAAGTCATAAAGCTGAGGAAACATCAAAAAATGTTATGATTGTAAACTTAACCTGTAAAATTCAGGAAGTGTTTTTGCTACTTAGGCTTACCCCAAAGTATAAAAGCTAAGATGGCCTATTTCAGGCTTCTTATGGACTTCGTTAGTCAAAACATGAATTATAGTTTGAAAACTCTGATTATTTTTATTACACTAGTTAAGTACTGTATAAATAGTCAGAAATAGTTGCTGCCCCAAAGGAGTTAGGCCCTATCTGCAAAAGAATTTAGGTGTCTAAAGTAAGGCATAGGCAAAACGTAGGTGTTTAAACAAAGGGATTAAACTATACAACCCCAATCTAAAACCATTAGCACCTGAAAATTTATGAGGCACCTAAGTTTTTGCCTGTAAAGTTCTCTAGATGACCAGAGCTCTGATGGAAATCAGATCTAAATGCCTAAACCTGTTTGGGATTTACTAAGGCATACCTATGCTTATGTCTTTTGAGGCGCCTGATTGGATAGGTGACCTCAGACCGTGCCTAATAATTATTAACAGCCATAACATTTGTTATGGTACAGAACACAGCACATTACCATGTTTTCATTTTTTTTTTAAATGGTGGTGATGGTATGGGAATTCAAAACTATAGCTCCCACTTCCCGAGAGAGTGCCCTTATAGGTTATAAAATATCTGGGTGAAGGCACTCTTTACCTTTCCTGTTGAATGTGGTTCTCATGTTTCCTGGATGAGTAATCTAAACTGTTATATAAAATGTGGGCACCCCTTCTTCCTTCAACCAGGAGTAAAGAAAAGAGTGAGCCAGCTATCCACACCCACAGGGATTACTTGGATATCTGAGTCTAGGGTAGGGGAGGAGCTCTGAACCCCATTCTCATTGAGGTGCCTGTTTGTACCCCTAAGTGAAGTGCCTGAGCTAAGGAGAGAGGCAGGATTTCAAATATACCTATCTATTTGGCAGTTGTTACTGAAGCTTCCCACTCCATGTTCTGGCAACTGTAAATCCTGTTCCTATGTGCTTTGTTCTCTTTGTACATGATATTGGGAATTTAGATGTCCAATTTGAAGTTGTAAATGTCACTTTGGCTACAAACAGATGTTATGCATGATCTGGAGTGATTGGAAATTGAACTAAACCCATAACCATACAGAAGTTTGGGGCACATAGTGTGGTCTATAACTGGTGGAACCCAGTCTAAAATAGTCCTAGATTGACGTGCACTCAAACTTATTCAAATTAGGTTAGTCCAGTACATCAAACTTCTGTGCAAGATCCTCTATCAAATCATGTTAGGTTGCTGCTCACTAGCATTCCAGGCCCTTTGCAGCCCTCTGTTCCCTCCCACCTCATAGGGAGGCATGATTGGCTGCTCTGACTGAGTGACCAGCCAACCCCACCCCAGACTCTCACAGAGAGGAATCAGAACAGTGGCTAACAATGGTGGGGGAGGGGTACTCTGCCGTGGCCTGCAGCTCAGTCAGGCTCCTTGGGTCTGCACCCACTTGTGGGGGGAAGGGGGTTCCTGGTTGGGGGTACAGAGCCCACCCCAGATCTCCAGTACCACCACAAGTAGGTCCATTGCCAGGTAGCAGACCCAGCTTCAGATGCTATGAGGAGTGGGGCGGGTTGCTCCACCATGCCCTGCAGCTTGGTTGGGCTCCTTGGGTCTGCACCTGCTCATGAGGAGCATGGGGGTCTTTGGGTGGGGGTGCAGGAGCCCACACAGGTACCCCCATGTCTCTGCAAGCAGGCACAGCACCAGGGAGCAGACCCAGTTGCAGAGGATGGGCGAGCATGGTTGTCTTCACTGCTTGCCTGCAGTTGACAGTGCCAGCAGTGGGAAGAGGCAGGCTTGTCTGTGCCTGGCAGTCAATCAGGTGTGGCCTGAAAGCTGGGTTGTGCTCAGCAACCTCAAGCAGCCTGGGGAGCCCTTGGGTATACTGAGAGCCGTGTAGGAGCTAATCTGCTGGCTTTGGCCAGTGCAGGCTGAAGGGCAAACGTGTTCTGTTAGCTCCCAAACTAACCTACACCGCTTGTAGAAACCCATGTAAGTTTGATCAATTCCACCTTGGGCTTTTTGAATGTCTATATGTAGCCTCTAAGAGCTGTGTGTCTAGATGTGAGATGTGGTGATGCTGAGCATGACCTTACCTAAACCCCTTTGTGGATCTGGGGTGCAAGGTACAAAGAAAAAAGAGAGAGAATGTGAAGAGGAACAAAGGGCCTCCAAAGAGTTGGTCGGACTGCTCTCAGTCAGAAAGCAGGTCAGTGGCAAACTAGGGATAGACCCAAAGACCCCTGCCTCCAGTCCAATGTCATGTATACTAGCCTTTGCTGTCTGCAGCTCATTTAGTGAGTACAGAAATATAATATGAGCATTTATAATAATTTTACATTTATCAGTTAAGTATGAAAAATTAGTTTCAGGCCTTTGTTATTCCATAAACTAATTGGAAAATTATCATATAAATCTTGGGGTTCTGATAATTTTACAAAAAACTCTTCTGTCTCTGTTTGATTTTTTTTTTTTGTAAGTATCCAATGATACGTAGTTTTGGCATCACAGTTAGCTGTGTAAAATCTCTTTATACCTGTATTAAGAGTAAATAGATAAACAGATAGTCTGATGAGTGGAGAATTAGAACATAGTGAGAAATAGTTGCTTTATGTGAGGAAACATGACCAAGACTTGTATTTTATGCCCAAAGTAAAGTGTAATGCACTACTCATAACTGTATAAGTCAATGAAAACATTTCCTAAGAGGTTCCTTTGGTACGAACATACAGTATAAAAGAAAACTCAATTTGATCCAATATCCCTCCATTAATCAGAGCTGTTTTGCAATTGTTCTTTACAGTTATTCTCAAGGCACAATAGGATAGTTAAAATGCAATTTACCAGGCAAATCTAGCTGCACAAAATGATTGTTTTGTTTTTCCCCCTAACATAAATAAAAGTGCATTTTAATGATTTGATATAGCTGTTATTAAGTGCTTTCAAAGCATTCCAGAAATAAAATGCTAATAGTTTTCAATATGAATTTTCAAACAAATATCTATTAAATGACTTATCTTAGTTGTTTCCATTAGTTGCAGGTTGTAAAATCAGGTCTAACTATCAAGTAATTTTTCAGTCCCCTTAAATCCACCACCCTTTTTAAATTGACTTTGCATTCAGTGATTTACATGAACATTAGTGAAGAAGTAAAACAATTGAAATTCAGCATTATTGATGGGAATTTTTTTCTGTACTGATCATGTTTAAAATAAGCACTAGTGCTTTAGACACAGATCTTTAAAATTTGTAGTCCACTGTCTTGTCAAGATCATTCCTGCTCTAAATACTGGTAAATGTTATTTTAGAATGGAGCTTTATAAACAGTGCAGGTTCCTCCTTGTTCTTGTCCTTTACAAAAAGAAATTATGAGGAAGTGAAATGGAAAATGAATAATCTGAAGCCCTAATTAATCTTCTATATCAATCAGCCCAACTTTTTCACATATCTAATTTTGAATTTTTTGATTAACCTAAATTTTAAATAAAATGAAGAAAAACATCAATATTTTCCTTCCAGGATAGTAGTACAGGTGAATTTATCAGACCCTCCATGGCATATGCTGATATCTATTTCTTTGGCTCACCCACCAAGTGATTTGACCAGCTAATATTGCAGAACAGCTTGTTATTACCCCAAGCTCATCATTAGTCTTGATAAAAGATTATAAAATAAATTATGGTATATTTTGTGCCCTGAAAACCACTAAGTTTACTTTATATAGTCTGTGAATGATGTACTAATATATTTATATTTTTCTGGAAGTGACACACTGGGTATTTTTTTAAAAATCCAAGCAGTGTGGGCAATAGCACGGTATGTCACCTGATTCAACTCTACCAACAGATTACAACTATGAATTGCAGTCGTCCTAATATTCCAGTAATGGTACCTTTTTAAAACCATGGTTACAAGAATATTTTAAATTCATATATAAAGCTCTGAGGTTACCATACTATTCCACTTACCATAGCTTTTAAGGGTGTATCTTCATTTGTTGTCAGTGTCAACTTCTGATGATTCAAAAAAACCCCAAAATAACATACATAAAACCCTACACAGTTCAAAGAGGAATATGTCACGCTTTATCACATGTCTACATGTTTTAGTAGAAAAAATATAAATTCTGAAGTTTACTAACCTTAGGTACTGTGCTGTATACTAAGGTAAACTGGAGAATCTCCACTGGAATTTTTCAGGAAGAGGCTCGATGGGCATCTCTGGGTTGGTTGAGGAATAGTGAATGCTGCATCTGTGCAGAGTATTGGATTAGATCTTCCTTTAAATCACCTTCATATTATTTATGATCCTGTTAAAGGCAACATAGATTTTTCTCAGGTTATTTTTTGAGAAGGCTGTTTCTACTGATAACATTTAATTTTAACTTAGTTTACTTAACACTGACTTCAGTGCTAGTTGTGAGTATACAGAGATTTGTGTTCATGAAGGAATGAATGATTTGTTTCCCATGAAAAATAAGTTTTCAGCTGGCGGTTTTCTTGCATTTTACACACAGAGTGTTGCAAACAAATGCTATGTGAAAGTGATAAAAATTTGTTGAAAGTTCTGTTGCGTACATAAGCAAGAGAGAAGCAGAGCATGGGCGCATAAGAAATGAGCAAAAAACTGAGGTACAACAGTTCCTGAGAGTTGATGTCATTTCAGATACTGCTTTTATGGTCTGGAGTAAGTCACTGAAATGTCCTTGTGTATGCTACTTATAAAATGAGGAAGATATCTACTTACCTACTTCAATGGGTTGAGGATTAATTAGCTGACACTAATAGCACTTTAGGGAGGAAATATTCCACATAGGGTGCATCCCCATGAGGAGCAAGAACATGTCTTCCCTGGGGACAGCTAGCAGTGGCACATATTTGTGCTACTGCCAATTGTCCCTGGGGAATACCCTGGCACATGCACTCTGGTGTTCGGCAAGTTGCCCTTGGTGGGGTAGGGGAGGATGGGGCCAGCACCTGGGATGGCCTCAGCAGCCTTACCTGGGGCCTGGAGGGCCTTCTGGGGTTTCAGCGGTGGCAATCTGGGTGCATGGAGCCTGGCTGGTAGCCAAAGCATAGCTCTGGCCAGCCAGGCTCCAGTTTAACGTGGTACACACTGCCACTACATGCACCACCCCGCCTTTTTTGGCACAGTTGTTTTTGACAGTGGGATCTCGTGGTGTCAGAGAAACTTGGCACACTGCAAATTAGCAGCATGTCAAATGCCTGCATATGCAGTGTGTGTAGCTCGTGGCACTGAGATGGGGCTGAGGCACCGCAAACTGCACGTGTGCACTCATTTCAATGTGCCCATAAATGGTAAATGTTTGTTTGTTTGTTTATTTAATCTTTAATTTCTTTAGATTTGAATCCTGCCCTCTGAATGATCTAAAATAACTAATAGTTGGAGTGCCTCAGTATTTAATGTCCAATTTGAGACACCTTAAAAAGCCCTAACTTTCAAAAAACATGAAGCATCTGCTTCATGAAAAGTAGGCCTCACCTGTGGAACTCAAGTTGGCCAACAAAAAATGGAGGCACTGGAAATTACTCTTCCTTTTTTAAAGCTTAGGGGTAAATTAGATATTTATCAAACATTGCAGGTATCCAATTGATTACAATTTAATTTAAAACAATATCTTTTTTCATAAAGCTGTCATGAGAAGGATAAAAGTTTAGTGTTGTCTTCAGTGTCTCCACAGGCCTAATAATTTTTTCCCCTATTTTAGTCTACATGTTTGACAAAAATGTAATTTTTTTATTATAAAGAACCAAAATTAAATTAAGTCAATTCTTCTTCCAGTCTGACTGCCTCTCGTCATCGTCTATACATTAGTCAGGTAGACTGTGTAATTTGATGCTATTTTAAATGCATCTACATAATTTTTTTTTGTAAATGATGTTATTCTCTGAATTTTAAGTTCTGTTGGTGCCTGTGTTATGTAGTAGTTTACAGTTTAGAATCTTTTTTTCTACTGGCTTCTCAGGGGTTTATTGAAATATCGTTTAGATCACGAATGAAAATGAGCGTGTGTTCTCAGCATATTTTCAGTGAATATTTTCAGCTTAGTACAGTACCTACTAAAAACAATGGACAGAGCCCCACTGCCTTGCACCAGGCATTATGCTGGACTGTGATTGTCCAGCACACAGTTCATTAATGAGTGCAAGGAATTGTTTCTCATCATACTTAACAGTTCAGGGATGAACTGATTTGATGTTCAGACACCAAAATGACAGTTTGGTGGAATTTTGTTGTTTTTATTTACTGCACTTCGTTCACAGCATGGCTGTTTATGGCTGTTCCAGGTGCGTGAAATTTATCCATACCCCTAATTTTAAAATGAAAATATATGTAGATGATTATGGGATCTTTGTCTCAAATTCTGATAGAGGGGAAGTAATTTCTATTTTAAAATATATAGGAGGTATTCGGACACTTTACTTGTCATAATTAGGGACCTACTTAATTCACGATTTTGCAGAAATGGTGAAATCTGCAACTGGCCGCAAAATTATAGACTCACTAGGGGGGACCAGAGGGGTTTGGGGGAGACGCTGTTTCCCCTAGCGCCCGCTGGCATAACAAGGAGAAATGGGCACAAGCTGTTGGAGAGGAGGTATAGATTGAACATCCGCAAAAACTACTTCACCGTTAGGGCGGCTAGGAGCTGGAACCAACTTCCAAGGGAAGTGGTGCTGGCCCCTACCCTGGGGGTCTTTAAGAAGAGGCTGGATGCCCACCTAGCTGGACTCGTTTGAGTCCCATTTCTCTTTTTGGGGTTTTTGTTGTTCTCCCGCCCTGGCGGGGGGTCGGGCTAGAAGATCTACTAGGTCCCTTCCGACCCTTAATCTATGAATCTATGAATCTATGAATCAACTTAAAAAGAGAAACTTAATAAAAGTAAAATGCTTGCTCCTCAGTGGGAATCAGCATTCCTTAGAGCCTGCCCAGGAGGGGAAGGCACAGGCTGGCAGGACAGCAGAAAGGGTAGCCAGCAGCCAAGATGGCAGCCCCCCATTGATCCCTCTTCTTCTCCAGGGTCTCTCTGCCAATCAGCGGCAAGAGGCAGGGCCTCCAGGAAATGCCCATGAAATGCGCTCTGTGCTACAATCAAGCTGCAAAAATTCCTGTGTCTCGCTGTGAATTAAGTAGGTCCCTAGTCATAATGAGTCCTGTCTTCTTAAAAGTCTTCAGTAAATACTTGGCAGCAGCACAAGGTCAGTTATTTTGTGGCAAACTCATTTTGCTCGTCTTTCAAGAAAACCCAGTAATATAACTAATTGTGCTATATATTTGAGTTTTCCACATGGACAAAGAATAGAAATACTGTGTATTAATGTAAACTGTGGTATAATGTTCTTTCCATCAGTAGAATAAGAACGGATTTGAAGGAGAGGAAATATTTCCTGACTCCAAGTGCTTTAGCTGCAGGCTGATAAATAGTGCAGTTTGGAATCAATTTCAGCATTGATCTGAAAGATAATCCTCTTCACAACAACCACGTCCTGGGGTTTTTACTGTCAGGTGTGAAAATGAATGGCAGGTTCTAAATAAAAAAAAAAGAAAAAGGAAAAAAAATGGGGCCTACAGGAAGAGGGGTAGTTATTTGTCTGTCACACATGAGCCAAAGCAGTGCAGAAATTTTTTTAGGAAAAAAATCATCTATACATGGAAGGGGTATTTATTTTCTTAATTGCTAGAATGATGCTCTGAAATTGAAGAATCAATCATGTTTATTGTTATATGTAGGAAATTAAAAATATACAGTATACAATAATTTAACCTGCTGTGCAAGGAATCCATAGTACACTTCCAATCGATATTCTGTACTTCATGCTAGCCTGGTCATGTAGGGCACAGGGAGGGGAAAAAAGCTATGTATGTAGACTCAGCTGTTCAACTGGGAAGGCTTTCATTCTGTAAATGCTGTGCAACAAATAAGGATTACTGAAGGTGCCTGGGAGAATACATGATAGTGGAAGGCAGCTAACACAATGCTTAACGATGTGTTTGAATAAAAAATGAAAATAAATTCACCTTTGTAACCCTGTCCTTTAAAAAAAATAACAATAGAATGATATTATACTTAAGTGAAATGGAAGAAGGCTTTAAGTCATAGCTGCAATGTGCTAAGGCTCTCCACGCTCTCCAACACTTGTATATCTTAATTCAGGAGATTATGGTTTTATATCACAAGGAGTTTACAAGTGTAGAATCTAGGCTATTGCTTTGTTATATTGTTGTAGGTGTCTTCACCTCCCACCTGATCACTAAGCTTTCTGACAGCCAATAGAGCCCCTCCTACCACCAGCCTTCTTTATTTCTCTTGCTGTCTCAACCTGAATTGAAATTTCCTTAGCCTTAAACACTAATTCTATAAGGTGACAACAGATAGTGATATAAGTATAAATACTCGCATGGAGTTTTTGGAATGATACTAGTCTTTTCAAAAAGTTATTTTCAAATGGAGAACAAATGTTTCTTTCTGCCAAGACCTTCCACTATTTGGAACATATGCTCTGTCCCCCATGAACGACAAGCAAATTTATTGTGAAAATTATTGGGAGTGAAAAACTGAAAGGGGGGAAAGGGTGGCATCTAGGACACTGCATCATTGAATTAATCAGAAGGACTTTTTTCTACTCCTTTATGTACCTTGAATAGCAGAAAACAGTGGGCAGCTTGTAAAAATGCTCTCTTATACACCAGTCAGATTTTTAGTGGTATAGACCAGAGTGAAGATTATAAGAGGAACTCATTAACAGAAGTTTGAATGAATAAACTACAGGAAATTTATGTATTGAGTTCCTATGAAATGTGAATTAGCTTAAGCAAGATGTATATGTGCATCTGTATGTGTTTGAGTTTTTACACATAACTATGTATGCAGAATCAACAGAGGGCTGTTCTGACATTAGGTATGTTTATAAGACATTCATCACTTAGTACCTTGAAAGGGTTAGCTTGAGTACTGAAAGCAATCTAATTGTATGATTAGACTGCTTGGGTATCTCCACATGACACTGCATTGAGCTATGTAGACTTACCTACTAGGCCTGTGCTAAGCAGCTAATATTCGCTTCGGCTTTGGATTTGGATTCGGCTGATTTGGGAGACATTGATTCGATTTGGTTATTCATCGCTTCAATTTAGGGCCCCTGTTTTGTCTACACACACCCGTAGTCAGCTTGAATCAAATCTAGCATGCTCTCGAGTTGTGTGGACCCAAGGCACACCAAAAATTCAGTGTCTTACTTCAATTTTTGGAAAATCACAGTATCTGTGATATTTGAATAAAGTAATAGAAATTGCCACACCCACATTTACATAAAACTAGAGGGATAGTTAAAGAATGAGTACTAATCTGAATGTTTTCTGCCTGAGAGATAGTTAAAACCTCCTTTTTAAAAAGGAATGTCAAAGCATGTTGCAAAATTGAAAAATTACAGAGGGTATGCTGCACTGAAATTTTTCTCTTTTAGTAGAAAATGGGAATATGGTAGCTTGTTCAACAGTTCAGGTCAGAAAGTGCAAAATAACTAATACAAATGAAACTGCTGAGGAATTTTTAGCCTGAAAGTAATTATTTCACTGGAATCTGGCCAGGACAACAGACCATACAACTATATGCTTGCAAACATCATAAGGTCTTTAATGGTCCTAATCTAATTTTCCAAGTCTCATCCAAGTATTGGGTACCTCCAGCAGCAACATATCTATTGGCACCATTTTAGGAATATTTCTGAATCATTTTAAAGTTGCTTAGCTTTCAAACCAGCAGAGCTCAGCCTGATTTATAAGACAGCTCTTCAGTTTTATGGATCATTATAGCTGGCCACAAACAAAAGTTATTCTTTTATTCTTTTTGTATGTAGAAGGGTCACTATTAAAAAGTCAGTATTTTCTGTCTGCTACCACGTATCAGTGTGTGAATCGCGCAGTTATTTTCCATAGGTATATGAGAAAATGTATGGACTGTTAATTGGTTATATATGGTAACTGTTGTCAAATGCTGACTTTTCAGTGAGAGGAGTTCTGCAGTTTAGGAGCTCTAGAATACAACTAATTTCACTTAAATCTCTATGCAAACATCACTGAGTCAAAATATACCTTGGCATAAACAGCATAAGCTTAACTGTAGAGGCCAATAATTACTTTTAAGAGTGAGATGTAATGAAAACAATTTGGAAGAGATAGTGACTGTTAAATATATTAGTAGATGTAGCAGGCTATCATGCTTTTAGTATCCCATCAACTATGATAAAAAAGTGTCATACTGAACAAATACAAAACTACTGAAATCAAATGTAATTGTGTTTCAGATCTGCTAAAGCTTGCAGTGAAGATTTGTATTATCTGCATACTGTGTGTCTTGGCTTGCATGATGATACTGGGTTTTGATATTTATGCTAGCTTGAATGAATGCTGCTCTTTTTTTATTGATTTAATTAATTATATGAATGTTGGATTCCATTATTTTTTTTATTTGCTAGATCAATACAACTTGTACTAGTGCCTCTGAGTATGAATGCCATTTCTCATCAGCCTTATGCCAGTTCTGTTGCATTTTAGGGCTTATTCAGAGGAAATTTAGTATACTTTTCCTTACAATTTACTGACATTTTCTGTCATTTAAATTTTTACTTCATTTCAAGGCGTTACACTCCCATACCTATATCAGTCTGAACACATTTCTTTGTTTTTGATAACTAATTTTGTATCATCCCTCAGTAACATGGAAAAGAGCGAAAAACTGAGGTGAGTGAGTTATGGTGGAGAAGAAGGGGTTGTTGGAAAAACAAGACCTGTAGGACCAGCTAAGTCAGTGAGCTAAAAATATGTCTTGCTGTCTTACAAGCTTGAAAATACTGGAATACCTGTGTGCCAGATATTCACAGCTGTTTATGTGCCATTGCTGATCCATCTGCAGAGCAGAGACTGTATGCCGGTTGCTTGATATAAATTGAAATGAGAGAGAATGATCTATTTGCAGTGGAGTGCCTAGAACATATTTCAGAAGCACCATCAAACAATTACGATAACATACGGCTAAATCGGTGCTTTAAACCCCAGCTGTGCATTGGGTGCTGTAAAGCCATACCACCTAAACAGCAACTCTTGGAAAGCTTTGCATACTGAGACATTGCAGAGACATAGTAACTCTGAGAGTCCTGGAGGCACAGCTTTCTGAAATAAAGTGCAGTATGCTCTCCCCTCTCTGTAACCACAGGATTTAAACATTATGCCGAGTTCCTGCCAGTGAGACACAAGTTGGGCAGAGTTTCTGAGACCTCCACCTTTGCATTATCAGGCTTGTACTAGGTACATTACAGGAAATCTAGCTAGACACAGTTCATATGCTTTATATATTACTCATACTTGCTTATGAATGAATTCCTATATAGGATAATGGAAATGAACATAAAGCTACAACCTGCTTTTGCCTTCTTTACATACGTATTACTGAAAACATGCTCATAATGGAGAGTTATCAGTTATCAGTCATGTAGCAAAACATTGCCAACATCCTTCTCTTTGGATCAATTAAAAAACGGAAAGAGAAGGTCTGCTTCATGCTTTGGCAGCAGTACAAAATGCTTATGAGAAAATTACTTGCCCAGTCTCTGGTAGTCATTATCTCTCAGGGCTAAAAATGTCCAAAGCTTTGTAATGCAGTGGGTAAGGTATGTTTTACTGTTATTTGTTGATATTTTAATTGTTGCCATTCTGCTTTTGCTTCTGATTGTTGGAACACTTTCTCTCTCTTCTTTCACCCCTCTAAATTTATATATATTGTGTATGGAGATTACAATTAAGAGAACCCTTCAATTCTATGCGTGTGTGTGTGAGTGACATAAATAACAATGTATGAGACTAATAAGTCTTATACACTAATAGCTATGCCTACACATGCAAATTAAAGCTCAGTGGAAACCAACTATAAAGTTATTACCCATTTTCAAGCTCTGACTTTATAGTTGGATGGACCTTTTTGTGGCATGATAGTTACTTTGCATGTGGAGCCAGTTTAAATCAATTGTAAAATTAATCATTTAATTGTATAATACATGTAACATATACATGGGGCCCAAGGGAGTTTGGCCTAGTCAACTGATAGTTCCTGTCATTATGAACTAGGGGACCTGAGGAAGGGCAGCTTATGCCCGAAAGCTTGTCTAGCTTCTCTCCCAACTATACAGTTGGTCCAATATAAGATATCACAAAAACCCCTAGCTTCTCATTCAGTGTTGACCTAATTCCTTGTGCAGTTTCCTGGAGGGGAATTTTGACAGGACTTTCTTTTTCATGAGATGAAAAATAGAGATCATGATCACTTTTGGTCATTATGGATCCTACAGCATTTTTCAAAAATAAAATTTTAACCCTAGCATTTTTAGCAAACTCTACCTACAGCTAAATTGGAAAAGTTATCTTTAACTCTGGGATTTGCTGTACTTCAATTTGTGTGGGGCAATCAGGCTTGTTTTGGCCCTTTCTGTAGCTCCATTGTCTGCAGTACTAGCTTTGTTTCTGAATTGTTGATCCAGGCAGGGAGGGCTGTTTGTGAGCAAGTGGCCATACTGCCTCTCCTCCCATCCCAGGGGTAAGACAGTTAGTAAGTGACAACCTGAATAAGGGTGCAGGGATTTACGCATTACTCCTACCTAGAGCAAGTATAATTCCTGCCATATTAACCGTGAAGCAATGCAGTTTATTCTCTGTCCTTTACTCTGATGTACACCTAGGCTACGTACAGACATTTGGGGAGGTTAAATCAGGTTCAAAATGGCTGCCCAAATTCAACTTAGCTCATCTTGGTGCTGACCTTACACTTACAGATCTGGTCTCAATGACTGGCAATCAATCTAAATCTGTAACTTTACAGAAGTTCCATGTGCACAAACCAGTCCAAAAGTTGCAGAACCTAATTTAAGATAAACCTGGATCTATGTAGTATCAAACATATTTGATTTAGATCAGACTGGTGCATGGAACTTCTGTACACTTTCCCTGTGCATTCCAAGGACTGGGAGAACCCAGCCAGTGGCTCCAGCCCCAGGGTGCTCTTCTCATCTGCCCCTGCACTGGGTTATTTTTTACCCCCGCTCCCAGGCCCATTTCTCCTTCCCCCCACACCAACCAGCCCTCTCAACCCCCATCCCACAAGCCCCTGGGGCCGCAGTCACTTTTACCAGCATTTGCTGCTGCTGGAACTGAGTAAGTTTGGGGAGGGGTGGGAGGGATGGGGGCATAGATTAGCTGGTGAGGGGAACCCCACTGCAATCACAGATCATGCCTGCCTCTCCCACCTCAGCCACAGATCATGCTGGCCCACCCCACCCATAGGTCGCGCCTGCTCCACCCACCCCACCTGCGGGCCATCCTGACCCTGCCCACCCTACCCACAGATCATGCCAGCTGCAGGTTGACTTGCCCTGCCCACCCCCGCCGCAGGTCATACTGCCCCTCCCCCCACAATTCCACTGATGGGTTGCACCTGGCCTGCCCATCTTAGCCTCAGATCATGCCTGCTCCACCCACCCCTCATGGGTCATGCCTCCCTCCCATCCCCCAGCAGACCCCTAACCCCACCTGCTAGCCTCCCATCCTGACTTACCTGATATCGGACAGCCATGTTGAATCAAATTATCCTTCCCCAATGCCCCCAAATGTCTGTATTTAGCCTTGGCTCACTTCAGTTATTTGCCTATGTATGGTGAAGGTGCAGCAATATGTTCTGCTTTGACATAGCTTAGCTGCCAGTGACAGCCTCCTGTACACAGTAGATAAAGCAGACAATGTTATTCCTGTGGATACATGGCATTCTATAAGCTGGGTAATAACTGTGAATCTTGCACTATTATCTAGTTCACTCATGCTGGTTCTTAGTATCATTTAAGGGGGAACAAAGTAAAATAGTTTGAATTCACCATTAAAAACAGAATACAGTATAACCTCATAAATCTGGCATGCTTGGGACCTAGCACTTGCTGGAAATTTGAAAATTCTGGATTTTTGAATGAGCGAGGCTGAGGCTAGGGAAGGAGCAGGGGTAGTGGTGTGGTTCAGGCCACACTGCAGGTGGTGGTGTTGGCTGCTCCCGAGACCACAGCAGGGAACAAAGTGGAGGGAACTGTAAGTTGGCACAGGACCCGGGGTGGAGGAGGGGCTGTGGCTCTTATTGCTATGCACACCGAGGAGGGCTGCAGACTGGGGGCTGCACCAGGCTCTTCCTGGGGGGAGGGGGGTGTGCCCCTGGATCTGTGTGCTGGCCGAGAGCAGGCTGCCGCACCCAGCGCTCAGGGCAGGTAGCAGCCTGCTCTCATCCAGCGTGTGGATCCAGGGGCACATGCCCCACAGGAAGAGCCCAGCACAGCCTCCCCATCTGCAGCCCTCCCAGGATATGTGTAGCAGCATGAGTCACATCCGCACACACCCGCCCCACCCAGTTCCCTCTGCTTTGCTTCTTGCTGCAGCCCTGGGAGCGGCCAATGCCCCTGCTTGCAGTGCCGGATTTTGGGGAATCCTGGAATTTTGAGTGCCGGATTTCTGAGGTTATACTGTAGTACTTAGTACTGTTAGAAGATAAATCTGATACGGTAAACACAACGGACATTACACATGTTTTTATTCTGTTGGTTCAGTACATCCAGAATTATTGCCATTTTCTGAATGTTTACCAACCAATGTAATGAAATTTTACAGGCAAGGTGGTAACACTAGATCGATAGTGCTTAATTGTCATCAGTTCTACAGCTGCCTATATTCTTGATTTTGTACTGATGTGCTCAGTGGAATAGGAGGGGGAAAAAAAAGGGCACTGGTCATTGTTATTTGGATATGGTATATATTAGGGGTGTGCAAAGCAGGCTCTATTTGATTTAAATTCGGCCTGAATCAGGGACAGTGATCCGAATCTGAAGAGTCAATGCTGATTCAGAGAATCAGCGATTCAGACATAGACACAGCTTTAAATGTTTTTTCTACATACCTTGAAGTGCTTCTGGTCCACTTCTGGGTCTGCTGCCGAGCACGCTGTGGAGCCCCCATGTTTCTCTGGGATGCTTCATGCGCCGTAGCATTCACAAACCACCTGCTATCTAGAGGTATGTAGAAAAATAATTTAAAGCTGTCAAATAAGGGACCGAAGCTTTGCACAGCCCTAGTATATATAGCCCCATATTGGCAGATGGCCTTCTGGAGTTGATTTATTGCATGTGGAAATGCCAAAATTGATTTCACACTTCATACGACTTAGTATTAAAATGCAAGAAAGTAAATAGCTATGGGTTTATCCATAAGAAAAAAACATAGTTCACAGGTACCATAACAATATCTACATCTGGATATTTCAGCTATCAATAGATAAAATTGGTTTTCATATTGTATGCCTTACGGTACTGTCTCCTCCAGTCCTTAATGTTAAATCCAATATGTTGAGTACCACTGAAGCTACCACATATACTTTTTTGCATCATATTCTTAATTTTAACTGAAAAGACTTTTATAGTTATATTATTTATTTATTTATTAAATTATTCTAATGTACAGTTCATTCAAAAAGAGTACACAACAGATGGCCATTATGTTTTATTTTTGTATAGCAAGTATATCTGGGGGTTTTTCTCCCTCAGTTTGGCAGACAGCTCTGATACTTCATATTTTCAAACTTGTTGTTTGGAATCTATCCACAAAGCTCCCACTAAAGTCAGTGTTGAGACTCCCAAGTAGAAATGTTTCATTTTGATTCACTGAATTCACCTCAAATGCTCACTTAAAGTCAATTCAGTATTAAACTCTATTTTCTTCTTATGGTTTAGAAGCCTGATGCCCATCCTATCTACCATTCTTTTCTCTGGGTCAGGATTTCCTGGGTACACTGCATTTCCCATGATGTACATAGGGCACATTTACACCTAAAATTGTTGCTTCCAGGTGCAGTATGTTCATGTGCGCCTGGGACCTCAGTACGTTGAGCTAGGGTAGAGACCTAGGGAGTCAGCTTGCCAGCCTGGGTCTGCTTTGCCTTCGGTCAGTGTGCTGCAGAGAGGCTGGCTGGGGCACAAGGGTGCTCTAGTGTAGGGCTAGATGGCAGGCAGCCTCCACATTGGAGTGCCCTCATACCCCAACTAGCCCTGGTCACTGTCTGAACATGCATGAGCACACTACATGTGTGCCCAGCTCCTCCTGGTTCCTGGAATGCTGGAGCTGCCCAGGCACAAATGGAGGCGTGGAAACACTCTGGCAATCAGCCAGAGTATCTTCCTGGAGGACCAAGTTTCTGTTTGTTCTGACGCACAGTATTGTAGTGAGTGGTATGCCACTTTTTTTTGTGTGTGGCTTTTTTGCTACCAGGAAATATTGGTAGCAATTTTTCCCCCACTCTGCTCATTTGCAATGTGGGCAGGTTTTAACATTCTGTTATGCAGTTTGTGGTGCCACAGAGAGGTTTACGGTGCCACAAACCACATGTGTCTGCATTTGGGGACATGGCCTATGATTAGAGTTGTGACTTTGCCAACTGTATCCAGGTTCAAGCACAGCTCTTCTGTTTAGATAGGATTGTTTAGCCATATATCTGTAAGTGAATCAACTGCTTATCCTACTGTCTTCAGTGCAGTTTCATTTTGAAATCATGCTACACAATGAGAAAAACTATATCCTCTATCCTTGTCCCACAACAGAGACAGTGGGTGCATCTACATATACAATTAATGTGCCTTAAAGTTACTGCGCATTAAAAGAAGGCACAGTAAATGGTGCCCGGGAACGCATCTACTTATGCACCTGTGTCTCCTAGCAAATGTGCAGGACCAGTTGAGTCAGGGCTGCTTCTGCCCTTTGTCCCACCTAAAGCAGCCAGAGGAAGCTTCAGGGTTCCCTAGTGCCAGCCCTGGGCTGGCAAAGGGGACGGGGGTCAGGTCTGGGCTCCAGGGAGCAGCGGGGAGCTATCTGAGATCTGTCTTAGAGTCTTAGAAGAGCTCCCAGCTGCATGGAGCTTGGGATCACAGCCTGACTTGGTGGCACTGGCTTGGGGCAGTGCCACATTGCTGAGCTGCAGTAGCACTCTGTGTCAAGTACTGCAGTCACTTGCAGACCTGTAGGCCTGCCAATCGACTAGGATGTTACTGATTCTAATTGGTGATCTACACACCCACGTTTCGCCTGCCATGACTTGATGTTAAAGGATTTGGTTCATTACCTGTACATGTAGTCCAATTAGTAGTCTCACCCTCCTCCTGCGGGGTCCTACATTCCTGAGGGCTCCACCACCCCTACACCCTCGCCTGTTCCACCGGGTTCTGACCAGCCAGTTGGTCTTGCTACGTGTCCTCGGTTTCAATCAAAACAAATAACAAAAGACAGGAAAAACAAGAAAACAAAGAAGGCTCTCCAGGCCTGTGTTGTTGTTCCTGCTGTTTGTAGCCAACATCAAAACAAATTGGCCTTCGTGAGGTCAGTCCCTCTTTGGTGGCTCGCTCTCGCGCTCTCTCTCTCTCTCTCTCTGAGCTGGTTGTTGAGGTTGCCACGATTCCTTTTTAGTGCATTAAGTCCATCTGTGACACCATCTTTTTGGCTTGTGCCACTTTTATATGCTATACAATACTGCCAAATCTATAGTGCCTCTCTGTTAGGGGTTTTACAGTACAATTCTCTTTGCCAGGTTCCGCCAGCTCCCGGCTTGCAAACAAACCGTGCTGTGCCTTGCCGGGTCAGTAGTCTGGGCTCTAATTCCCCTCTTTGGGGCTTACTTTCTGCAAGAGTCTCCTACCAGCTCTCCACGTCACTTTCAGAGTTCCCTACAATGTGCGTCGGCTTGCTCCTCCTCCTCGTCCTTCCGGTTCTCCACTTCTCCCCCTTTCCTGTCCTGGGCTCTTCCTTATACCAGTGTAGGAGTTCTCTGCCCCTCCCCTCCCGAAACACCTGGGTAAGGGAGATTTCTGTTGGGCTCCTTGGGGCTGCGGACCTGGGGTTGCTGAGCCTTTGTTTAGCCTGTGTGCTTTGGAGCACGGTGGCTCCTTCTCTCTCTCACACTCTGCAAGCTGGGGACAGAGAGCTTTCCTATCCCCTCAGCCCTGCTGCTGCCCACACAGCACACACCCCATTTGGCTCCCATTCTGTGCCCGTACCTGGGAGGAGCCAGGAGCTGAACAGCACTAGGACCAGGGACAGAGAGCTCCCCTGTTCCCTCAGCAATCAAAGTGAAGAGAGAGCTCAGGGTGCTGCTGCCGCTCAGCCATGGGGATCACCCTGAGCCAGCACCATCAAGCTGTGCTGTGATCATGAGTGCTACATTGGGGATGTGGACAGCTTCTCCCCTTCCCCATGTGGCTCCATGCTGCCTAGGCTGACTGAAAGCAAATTATTCCCAGTCAGCGTCTACATGGGCACTACCACACAATAGCTAATGCAGTTAATCTAGTGCCTGTATTTCTTGATACTACAACCACACAGTCTTATTTACTGCACATTAAGTCCTGTGCACATGTAGATGGTGATGCTTTACTGCATATTAGATTAGTCTAATGCATGGTAAAGCATCTCATGTAGGTATCCCCAGTGTAGGATACCTGATGAGATTTTTCCTAGCATCTTCTGATAAAAGTACGGAGAGCATAAATAATATGGTCATCAAATGTTTGTACTGGAACTAATAATATTGGTCATCATCCCTATTATTTGTGACTGTCAGAGGAGTGTGTTAAAACCACACAGCATAACTCAATTATGTAGATGTTTCCTAAGTTATAAGTAGGAAGATGCAAACTAGGAAGCTTCATTTTTTCTTTTTTGTTTTCCTTTGTGTTTGAAAAATGAAGTTTTTAATAAGCTACTAGGCTGGGAGTTTCAATTGTGAAAGCCATGGTTCATCAATAAAGAAACTACACAAAATATACGTATAACACAAAACCCCCAAATGTAAATTATAGGATACATGTGGTAGTTTTAATTAACTTTTTTAAAAAGATGAACAGGTTTGCTGAAGGTAAAAAATTATTTTCCTATCTAAGTATTAGAAGAGGGAGTGAGAAACATAAAAGGAATATAGCAGAGGTGTAGAATGTTCTGTGTTGCGGCAGTTGTGCCATTGGACTTGATCCTCAGCTGTTGTAACTCAGCATATCTCTGTTTAAGTCAGTGAAAACTGTGTTCATTTATACCAGCTGAGGCTTTATCCAATTTATTAATTAAAACTATTTAAAAAAATAATTTCCTCCCATCTGTCCCATCTTTCCTGAACTAGGTTACTTGTTAATCAAATACATGAATGAAGTATCTTAATTTCGCTTGGTAGTTTGTTGGAGCAATTGAGGTAATTTGTTATGATAGTGAAACAGTTCTGCGCGACTAGAACTAAAGTATGTTCCTTTTAAATTTGTTCAGCAAACAGAACACTGTAATCAGTGCATCCTGTGATTCTAGAATGTGAGCACATCTACATGTGCAATTAATGCAACACAGTGAGCTCCAGAGCATATTGTGCCAGAATTTATTGTTCCCGGGCACTGCATTTACATATGCATCTAGGACTGCAGCATGTTGAGCTGGCTTGGAGCAGCCCCAGCTGGCAGGGGGCCCAGGGCCAGCCTACCAGCTTGGGGCTGCTCTGACCCAGCTCAACGTGCTGCAAATGGGCTGGCTGGGGCACAAAGGTGCTCCAGTGTGGGGCTAGCTGACAGACAGCCCTGCATTGTAGTACCTTTATGCCCCAACAAGCCCTGTCAGCATCTACACATGTGTTGCGGTGCACTAAATGCTTTTGTAGGATAGTACTTGTGTTCACAAGTATTAACCTAAAGCAGCATTTATTAGTTTACTGTGCCTTAATAAGGTTGCACATGCAGATGCTGAGACTTTATTGAAGAGCTATTTAGTTAACTGTGCAGTAAACATCTTGTGTAGACGCACCCCGTTACAACTTTTTTTGAGTCCGGATACAATGGAGATTTTTCAGAAAAAACCCCAAACATTCACTTTATGCTCTTGGTTTTCCAAAAATTAGAAAACCCAAAAAGTTAACGCACCCAGAATATATATTATTTTTCTTCATGTACTTTTTTGTTAATGAGCTCAAATATCTAACTTTTCCAAAAGTACAATTGTACTGAGATTTAAAGAGCAGCTAATATTTAGAAAGTTGGCAAATTTTAAAATATATATATTGCATTTTTTATTTTTTGTATTTCTGTTAAGTAGATGTGTCAGTGCTGCTTGTGATGTGAAAATGCAGTGAAAATAAAATCTGTGCCCAGCATGACTTAGTGTTAAATCAAGGACAGCAACATTTTCTTATTTTTCTTTTCTTGGTGTTAAAGAGAATTTCTGTCATTGTGGTATCGTTGTAAATTGTGAATTATGCATGAACTGAAAAATATCCCTTTATAGTGCTAGAGAGAAAATAACAGACAGTGCTGTGCTATTTGTTGTGTACTAAATACATGGAAACAAAATATTCAGCTCATTGCTACACAGAAAAAGGCCCACCAAAGCTGGAATTCTGAGGACCAGCCCACACATTTTACCCTGTGGTATTTAGATATAGTCATTGCTGTGATATTTCCACTACAGCTTTGGGAAATCTGCAATCATATAATGACTTTTGCAGGGTGAAGTGAAGAGCTGTCCCACACAAGACTGTCATCAGGAAGAGTCAGTGACACCATGATATGTCAATACCTCCTAAAAGTTCTCTTGTTGTATGACCGCAGTGTGGTTTCTTAGTACCTCCCTTTTCTCTGTAGAGAAGTCAGCAATTTTTTTGGCTGAAAAGGGGACATCTTTCTCACAAATTATTTTGGCAAATATGTTCCCTCTTTTCATCCAGTTGTATGTGGCTGAGCAAGCCCTGGCTCTGCTACTTCTACATCCCTGACTATACTGAATGGAAGTTTCAAGGAAGATCCATCATACCAACTTTCTTTGATGTTGACTTGAACCTATTAGTTTGGTAGGATGCATGTCTCATAGTTGCATAGTTTCATAGTAGCTAGGGTCAGGAGGGTCCTGAACAGATCATCTAGCCTGACCCCCTGCCACAGGCTAGAATGAATGCTGGGTTCACAAGACCCCAGACAGGTGATCATCCAACCTGCTCTTGAATTTGCCCAAGGTAGGGGCAAGGACCACTTCCCTGGGAAGTTGGTTCCAGATATTGGCCACCCAATGGTCTCATTGTTGCTTTTTGTTTCTCTCCTCTGTTTGTCACAACCACGTCTTCTGTCTTCTGTTACACTTATATTGAAAGTTAGTCAAACCAAGGATTGTGTTTTTGTTGTGTTTATTCATGCAGTGCTGCGGAGCTGTGGTCTAAGAGTAAGGCCCCCAGACTACCTGAATACAGCATATTACAAAACCAATATAAACTTTACTGTTATTACCATTAAGTACTATTTAAATCATAGTCATTTAACACTTCCTGTAGAAAGCTGCTTACTCTTCTAGATCTTTTAGATATTTTGTGTTTTCACCTGACAACAAAGAGATAATATTTGTCTTATCTGCTGTCAGAAAGAACTGGAGCTGGCTGTTGCTATCACACACATATCACAAAGGAATCATCTCACAGAAGAAGCAGTCAGGACTTGGCTTAGAATTTTTGATGCAATATATGAAATAAGCTAGGCATGTGATCGCGTCTTTCTGTATCCATAACTGCCTCTCCTCATTTCAGTGTGTGTGAGTCTCTAGCAACCCTCCAACTACTTCCTGGCTGAGTTCTCAGGTATTGGATCCTATTGATTGGAAACATAGACCTATTTTTTCAAATACAAGCTTTCCATTGGTACAAGCAAAAATCTTGAAAGGTTGCTTTGGATCTTCAATGCATGTTCTCATGCTCATTGCAGCAACAGAATGGGTAAAATATTCATCCAGACCATAGGCTTGAAGCTACCACATTTTTAAAACTAGCTTGTCTAGTTATTAAGCACTGTGGCAATAGGCTACAAACACTCCGTGGGCAGGTATTTGCAGAGAGATTTGCAAGAGGTAAGGATTTCTTAGGGTGATATCTTTTATTGAATCACCTGTATAGCTGGGATATAGTTAGTCCACTAAAAGATATCACCCTAAGAAATCCGTGCCTCTTGCATAATTCTTGAACCATCATGGCTACAATATTACTCTAATGCAGGAGTTGTCAACTGAGGGTACACATATCCCTGGGGGTACATGGAACAGCCCTAGGAGGTATACACAGGTGGGTGGGGATGGAGCACTGCTGCCTCCCAGGAGCAGGGTTGGGGCAAGCCGAGCACAGCGGTGCCCTTCTGCAGGGTGGGGAAGCTCTCACGCTGCCACACACCAGCTCAGTAAGCTTCCCTGCCCCCCACAGGGGAGCTGCTGCCCTCACCCCAGCCTGGTGACCTTCTCCACCCTGTTCCAGCCTTCCTCCTGGGAGACAGAGGCACTCCATCCCCACCTCCCTGCTTCATGTCTGGCCATGCAGTACCTGCCCCTCCACCCCCCCATGCTCAGCGTTCGGCCATGCACTCCTCCCCCTCCACCCCCCTCCCTGTGCTTGGTGTCTGGCTGCCAGGGGTACTTAGACTAAAAAAGGTTGAAAATCTCTGCTCTAAGACTGTCAAAAAGAGTTGGGCAGGGAGGGAGAATGAGAGAAAATTACAGCTAGTGGCATTTCTATAGTGTATGGTTATTTTTTTTCCACTCAGTACTGTTTAATTTCTTTGATTGTCAAAACTCTCCTTGATGTACAAGAATTCTTTCCTGAAGTATGGATCTGAACCACCTCTCTGGGACTTTCAGTAAAGCACTGGTCCCTTCTGGCAATTTTGATGATTTATCTTGAGGTGCCTATTTTTTTGCAATTACATTAAATGCAAAGGAGGAAAACAGCATATTTCCTATAACTGTCACCTTCAATTTGAATTACTATAAATAGCACCAGAGAATGTCATATTTAATTTTTTCAGTGCTCCATTCTGACCCCAGCCTTTTAAATTGTTTTAGAATGTATAACAAACCAGATGACTGCAACAAAAATTAATGTTAACAGTGGTTGTGGGATTAAGGTTAATCTTAATCTAAATTTTAGATGTGGAAAAGTTAGGAAAGCAGCTAAATAAAGGGAAAACTTGAGAGCTTTATTATTATAAAACATTTCATGGTAAATGTGTTTTCTGATCGAGTACTCTTGAGAGTTCTTATGCACTAAGTCTTTGATTCACTGGAGGATGTTCTGGCCTATGATGTTTAGAATACTGAAAGAACCCTGGCCCATTGTGAATATGCCTTGTGTGGGTTATTTTTTTTTAACCTATGCAAAGAGGCTGGCAACTATTTCATATATATATATGATCCATGCTAGATTTCTACAATAGATTTTCTAGCTTTCTCGGAATCACGGTATTATAGCTATTAGAACTGTATACTGCATTATTTGGACTAATGTCCTTGTATGTTTACTGTCTCTTGCACTTGGAAAACAACACTCTTTCCTGTTGTTCAGTCACTTCTCAAACCTGTGCCTCCTTGCCCCTCATACAATTTATGGAATGAATCTCTCTTTCTTTATTTGGCAGAAGTTGGCAGCTAATCACAATGAAGAATGTTGCTGTCTTCCAGAACCTATAACTCCTCCTTTCACCTTTCATTGGTCCTCCTTAATCTGAGTAGGCTGTTCAACTAGAGACAGCTATACATTATGCTAGTTTTTTAACTGCCAGGTCTCTGTCTTTTAAAGCAGTGTATTTACATTGGATCTTTTTGTCATGGTAGAAAGTCCATCAGAGTATAACTGTTTCTCCAGCCAGGAAAGCCTACTACGAACGTGAAAAGGCATGCATATAAGTAATATAGCCAGTTTGTCTATTTTTATTTTGACATCAGAGATGTCTGGGTTTTCTTTTGAGATTGCATTAATTTTGTTACTTCATAATATTTTAGATGCAAAAGTCCTATTCTCCTTCTGGGAAAAAATAAATATTCTTAAAGCAAAGCATTACAGCACAGAAAAATGCCTTCTGATTGGCAGATGGAGAAATGAAGTTGATTTTGATTTTGCAAAACCTCCTCAATTGGCTTTTGAATTTAGAAAGAAGTCCTAATGTCAATTTTGGTCTTATTTATCAGAACAACTGTTTCCAAAGCTCAGGATTAAACAGTTCTAACTTATCTCTGACTCTGATTCTGCTTGATTTTCAACTGTCCTGCAACAACCTTCTCTGTTTCATATGCTCCCTGTGCTGAGCGTCATAAGCAGCAATTACTAAGACTTGCTAGGCAGTGTGTATGAGCATTACTTTCCCAAACAAATACATTCAGAATTTTTTCCCTTGGGACAGTGAACAGCACATCAGACCACTAGTGCCCAGCATTTCAATCCCTTAGGTGCCCAGCCTTTCAGCTCTGAGCAGTGTGAGGTCAGATGACAGCCCTGCATATGCAGGCATGATTCAGTGTGTGGAGATGTCCCAACAGGAGCCCAATCCAATGCATGGAGGTGGCCCAGTGAATAGCTCCAGCCCCATGTGCCAGATTGGGCCCTGGCTCCTTACGTTGGATAAGGCCCCATGCTAGATCACACCTGTGACCCCAGCCCCATGTCGTCTGGCCAGCAGGGTTTGGACATTTCATGATTGGGGAGTGCTGGCAGTGTTAAATGCCTTCATTCTCCTGCCACCAGATTTTCAGACGCATGAGCTAGGGAGAGAAATGATACACAAACTGGTATAAGCAATCAGAAACTGGTTCAAATCTGTAACACAACAGAACTTCAGTACACATAAACTGCTTTCAAAATGGCCAAAACTGGTTTAAGATAAACCTGGCTGGGTGTAGTATCAGACTTTAGGTTAAATCAATTTATTGAACTTCTGTCCCAAATCCCTGGATGTTTTGTATCTCCCCTGCAAATCTCCACTCACAGGTGGATGGTGGACCAGCCTTGGCCCAAGGTGTCTGATTTAGCTGAGCAGAGAGATGTAGTCTAGTGCCCTGTGGCTCCTGGCCTGGGCCACTGCAGGCATGTGGCTGTATTTCTGGAATCAAAGGTGATGTCATGGATAAACCATCCAGGTTTATCTAAAACCAGTTTTGACCATTTTGAAAGTTTAGACTAACCTGTGAAGATTGAACTGATTCAACCGCAGGCTTTTTGACTGTCTATACTTAGCCATGGGGAGCTCCACATGTAAGATGACATGGCTCCATGTATCATTTATTAATAATAATCCATGGATTATTTTAATTATAAATAATATAGGAATCTAGGCAAAATAGAAAAGATAGAGATTATTTCACAAAAAAGCAGACAATGAAATGGGCACCAATTTATTATGATGAGCCCAATCTTTCAACACCTGAGCACATGCATAACTGAGAGTACTCACATGCATAATAGATGTCAGTATTTGTAGGACCAAGACCTAAAAATGAAAAAGGAAGTTTTGATAATTAAGTAAAATTTAGTCCTGAAATAAAATATATTGTTAGACTGCTATAATATTATGGGATTACTCCTTAGCAGGGGCCCGGTTTTTCCATTTTCTGCGGAAAAATGAAGCAAAATGTGGATTTTCTCCTTTAAAGAAGAAAAACCATGAAAACCATGGGTTTCTCTTTGCAGGCTGGCAGAGTTCCAGCCTGCAAGGGGTTGCTTGGGGTAGAGGGGAGTGGGATGCAGGAGGTGCCACATGCATGTGCTCATACACACATGCATGTGGCAGACAGGCAGTGTGGTGGAAGGCAGCTCCCTCCAAGTAAGTCTATGCATGCATTATATAGCAGTTCATAGGTTCAAACAAGAGATCCAACTTGACTTTGATTTGTAGTTGTGAGTGCAGATCTCAGGATCTAAAGTCAGGTACTCAGAAAATGAGAAATGTATTATTATTGACCACCTTGTAAAGTGTGGTTTATATGATTTGACTAGAAAAATACAGGAGTTCTAGCAGAGGCTGGTATACATTCCAGTTCTCTAGAACAGCATGCAGCTGCCTTTACCATGAGACTTTCTGAGCACTTGCACATATGATGGAGGTTTAATCTCGAAGTTTTTATTATATGCCTCCTAAATTGAAACCATTGTGCGCAGAATAAAACCCTGAGAACTAAACTGTTTCAATTTTTCTGTTATATTACAGTGAGAGGCCCAACCCCCACTTTTATTTGTTGGAACTGGAGCCTGCTCACTGCCAGGGGGTGAGCTGGCAGTGGGTTGAGCAACCCCTGAGATGCAGGGGACCCTGGTCTTTCCCTCCATGGTGGCGGTGTCCCCTAGGGCCATCTCGGTGGGCTGCTAGCAGGCTGGGTGCTGCTGCAGCTTGGAGGCAGCACCTGGCCCAATCCAACTCTTCCCCAACCCCAAACTGAGGTAGCATCTGACCCACTAGCAGCCTGCCCAGGTGACCTAGGGGGCACGACCACTGCAGAAGGAAAGACCGGGGCTCCCTGCAGCTCAGGGGTCACTTGGCCTCCTGGCAGCTCACCCCATGGTTGTGGAAGAGACAGGCAGGCTCCTCGAGGGGGGGTGGGGAAAGATTGGGCCTTTCAGACAGCTGCTGAAGGCAAAAGCAGTGAAAGGCCCAATCCATTTTTTTTGATGGAGCCTGCCCGCCTCTCTTGCAGCCAGGGGGAGAGCTGATAGCTGCATTGTTGCAATTTGCAGCATTGTAAACTAAATACATCTGGATGCAGTTTAATTGGCAATGATGCAAAGTTATTTAAAACTCCCCAAAGTCTTCCACATGTACATTGTGATGCCATTAAGGCACACTGTCCCCGATGGGCCTTCGTAGAACCCTGCTCGTAGTGTGGCTCCCCGTTCGGGTGACCCCCTCTGCACCGAGCGTTGGTGTTGCTGCAGTTGAGTTGTCTTCCCCGCTGTGCCGACCCCGCTTCTCACTTGCCACAACTTTGCTGTTATCCCAGTGGGCGGGGCCAGCTCATCGGTCCCTCGGTGTCCCGGGTTGGCCTCATCGGTTACACACAGGGCTCCAGCCACCCCTACGCCCCAGCCTCACGCCACCTAGGGTCTTCACCTCCCTGCACTGACTTAGCGCAGTGTCCACAGACTCCTCCCTCACCCCGACGCTCTCTATTCTTGACGGCGATCCCACCCCAAACTCTCTCTCCAGGCCGGTCCGTCTTCGGCCTCACCCTCCTCTTCGGCACTTCCCGCGCCCCTTGCCGCAGCACTTACTTCCTGCCGCTTGGGATCTTCCTGGGTGCTCTTGATCCCCTGTTGTTTCCTTGCTCTGGCACTGCAGGCTCGCTCCACTGGGGATCCAGCTATCCCACCTCCTCTCCCGGTCACTGGATGCTCCCGCTCCTCGGCTCCGCAGCTCCTGCCCAGCTGGGCTGACGACAGGGACCGCCTTGCCCGCCGCTCCTTCCTCTCTCTCTCCGCCCCCTCCGGAGTGGCAGCCGCCATTTTTAAATCTTCTGGCTGGCGTCTGATGTCACCGTCAGCTGCCGGCTGCAGCTGTACATAGACGCGGCTGACAAACCGCACGGACTCTTCCTTCCGCGCGGTGTCCTGCCCTCCCAGTTAGTTTTCCTGGCTTCTGCAGGTCCCGGGACACACACAACTTGACATTTTTGTCACATGTTCATGTTAATGGCATTACGTGTACAGGCTCCCTCTTTTCTCTTCCTCTAATCTCCAGTAACTATAGGGCTTCCCATGTCTGCTACAGATGAAACAGAAAACAGTTTCCTTCAGTATAGAACCCTGATTCATCCCCAGAGCATGCCCTGCATGTGTGTGGAATGAGTTAGGATCCTGTGGAAAAATCAAAATGTAGTCATGCAGTTAAAAACTATAACATAATGTACACAGGCAAGAATGGCAAATTAGAATCATGCAGGCAATCCAATAGTATAATTTCCTAATTTTTGAGTGACTTAATTTTGCAACCTGGCTAAAATACTTTTAACAAAGGCGGGCATTGTGGTGGGAGAGAAGTATTGCCTAGCATTTTAGAAAAATAGGGAAAAAAGCCTCAGAATTCTATCACATGACATCATATTGATACCTACATGGGTCATCAACAAAGT
Organism: Gavialis gangeticus; assembly: GCF_001723915.1. NCBI lineage: Eukaryota > Metazoa > Chordata > Crocodylia > Gavialidae > Gavialis > Gavialis gangeticus. The sequence continues at coordinate 68,347,632 of NW_017729034.1, forward strand.
GGGAAACTTAAGAGCCATCATGTGAACCTTTGCCATATGAGCTAATAGAGTAACTGACAGCAGTACTGCATTGTCATCATTTACATGGACCAACACAAGAAGAAAAGAGTACACTTCGTGAATGGGTTCCACAGATCTTTTCTGATGGTGGAGAAATGGTGACACTTGGAAGCCTCTTGAGGCTCTGGAAGAGTTTGAGTTAGTGGACTCAGACTTTTCTGCCTGTTCCCAAAATTGATTACTGTAGAGCATGCCCACTGAAAACAGAATCCATAATAAGTTAGGGAAGCTCTCCTAAAGCCTTATGAATTGACCTAATTTGGGTGAATTTTCAGAAGACCTCAAAGGGCATATCCCTATCCCTGAGACAAAGGCTGCCCCAGTCAAATTTTAAGCTGCCATTCAAAATCATGGAAGTATTAAACCTAAAGTGTAAACCTACTGAAAGACGGTAGTATAAGTAAGGTGGGATGACCGAGTGTTGACTTGGGGAGGGGAGTGGGGATGAAAATAAATGGAAGTAAGCCCCTATATGTGGCAGCTGCTCAAAAACTGTATGCTTCTTTAGCCTTGTTTTTAGGCATGGTTGGACTGTTCAGGTTCAAATTTCCTAGAACAGTTTGATGTGAGGCAGTGACCTATCTTGGAAAAAGTTCAGCCCCGATTAAGGTCTAGCAAAATAATAAGAACTGAAAGTTTAGTTTTATGATGGGAAGTGCCAGGCAAATTTAATTACAGGTAGTACCACCAGTTCTGCCATTGATGTGCGCTCTTTTTCTTTTTTCTTACTAATCTTGGGTGGAGGTGAACTGCTGATGTAGAGATGGAGGGTTACATATTCATTTTCCCTGGCCGTCCAGTTCTCCTTGTTCATTTGCTATAACATCATCCTTTACCATATTGTCCATAGGGTGTCCCACAGTTCAATACATTGAAGATTCTAGGTAAGATGTTCACTAATTGTGGTTTTCTGTCTAGAGCCCATTGTATAATTAGAAATCTACTTAATGTGGTGGTTAGTGTTAAAGTCAAGCCACTTGATTACTTCACACTTGTTATATAATTGTTATAATTCTTAAATATGCATGCAGAACACTTTACAAACTCCTATTAAATTAATATAATTAAAGTTTAATTTTCATTTGTAACAGTTTCCCAGGCCCTGAAGCAAAAAGCAGTGTGTAAATGTAAAAGTGTTGTAAAAGAAAAGAGATTTAGTTATTTGACATTGGGGAAAATATAGATTAAATGATGTTTAAGAATCTGATCATGCTTTCCATATAATTTAGGAAATAAAAAGAATGAACCAAGCAATACTTCTATTCAGAGTAGCTATTTCAACAGTAGCATCAGCATCTTAACTGTGTATTTGAGCATGGTCTAGAGGATAAAGTATTGTCTAATGATCTGAGGTCAGGCAATCAAGATCTGTGACCCTTTTGCAGGGCCTGTGACCGATCTGGTATTGAGAACTTTACTTAAATTCTTTCTGTGTGTTAGTATCTGCAAAATGGAGACACCTAGGAGAAACCTAGGCTTTGGGATCAGTAATGTTTCCAATGTGGCCTTTTCACCTATGGGTCTCAATGGCTGCAAATAGACATTGTATTTATCCTGGGACAAACCATTTTATCCCAGGACAAAGCGTAGTCATGAAGATATCCATGTCCATTGGCCAGGTATAAATTTGAAAATGATTTCCGATAAAGAGGTAATACTCATTTATCCTGGGATATTGCAAGGTACATCTGTATAGTAATCCCAAGGTTGCATCATTGATTCAGTGGTGGAAAAGCAGCACTGCATTCATCCTCTCACTAAATGCCGATTAGAAGGGCAATGTGTGTACATGCCAATCCTGGGATATTTTTGTTCCAGGGCAAACACAGACAGAACTTACTCAGGTCCAAATGTAGTACCTGTTTCTAGCCAATGAAAGTAGGGTTTCTTTGAAAATCTAGTCTAGGTGTGGATACAGAATTATTTTGGAAAACTGATTTAAGATCAACCTTAACTCAGTAATGTTAGACTTACACACTGTAAGCCTATTGTATTACTAGCTACAACGTGTGTAGATCAGAAGCTGTAGAAAATGATATTATACTACATTATTTGAGAGAGCCCATGTGATCATGTAATTCACAATGCATCATAATGCATAGACATAGGACAGAATTGGAATTGTTCTTCCCACCCTACTGAAAAGTGCTGCCCCATACAATTTATGAAGTTTGAGAAAGAAAGGCCCAACTTTTACCTTACAAGCTGTGATGTTATGGGTAACAATGTGCAACCTGTGAATAAAATTTTACACAAAATTGAAAAAAATTATGTACAAAGGACAACATTTACTGCACTGCTAGGCTCCTATCACTTCATGCAGAAAACTCAATGCAGTGAGCACATAAAGATTTCTATGTGAAAGGCATAGAAGATGCCTTGAAGCAAATGGTCATGTGGAAATTAGGAATAGCTTTTATAAATGCATTTTCCCTACCTACTGGCCCAGAAATAAGCATGTGTACTCATACATGCAACTGAGAGTTTATATAAGGTGCTAGATTGCCCATATTGCAACACTGCAAGGAAAATAACATAATATATTTTGTTGCATTTATTGTCCCTCTTCTTCAGTGGGTGATAATCGAATAATGTCTCTGTCACACC
>NW_017729034.1:68355298-68376726 GCF_001723915.1 Gavialis gangeticus
TTCCCTACCTACTGGCCCAGAAATAAGCATGTGTACTCATACATGCAACTGAGAGTTTATATAAGGTGCTAGATTGCCCATATTGCAACACTGCAAGGAAAATAACATAATATATTTTGTTGCATTTATTGTCCCTCTTCTTCAGTGGGTGATAATCGAATAATGTCTCTCTCACACCTTGGCATTATAAATCTGTTTTGACTGATTAGCATTAACGTGCTTTCTTTTTCTTACACAACCAAATGTTCTTCAATGATGTATTTATATCATGTTGTTGAGTTTAATATTACGTCATCCCAAAATACTTCTACTGTTCTGTGATCTTATTGATGTATTATGCTGTATTTTCCCTCTGACTTGCATTTCCATTTTAGTTTGACATTATTTAGTTTTCCTCTGGATACCCATGACCCATGGCAAGGACAGTATCCTGATTGTGACATTCAAGTGAGCAGTAAATTATGAATAAAAAAAGTAATGAAAAATTTGCAATCGAAGAATAGAAATTTTAAAAAATCTCTTGTGCAACTTCATAAACTTATTTTTGTGAAAAATATCTTAATTTCCAAACTAGCTTTTTAAATTAGCTTAATTTAAATCTTAAATGTCTTAAATTCCAAACTAGCTTATTTTCCTCTCTCTCAATTTAAAAAAAAAAAAACTTCCACTCCCAACTTTTTATATTCTGTAGCAAATTGTTGAAATGCATGTGTAACTTATATTAATAAAATGGGAAGGTTTGGAGGCTGCATTCCTGGAACAGTCAGGGGATGACATTTAGCTGATGTAAACCACTGTTGTCACCTTTCTATTGACTTCATTTTTACACAAGTTGAGTATTTCTCTCCCTATACTTGGATCCTAAGAAATCAATAGGCCCAATTTATAGAAAAGAGTGGGAAATCTGACTGAGTAAAGACTTTGCCAGTGGAGTTCCTGTAAGCTTTGGGTGCACAGGTTAGTTAGGATGAGATCTGTGGATGAAATTCAACTCTCCAAGCATCTGTGCTTCACTTGAGTCTCACCTGAGGTCTAAGTTGAATCCTTTAAGTGGAAAATTCTATAGAGCTCTGGTGCTGGTCCTCTGCACTTTAAGGGCCACATTCTATTACCCTCCACGTGCCCAGATAGCAGTTTTCCAGTCACATAAGTAGCATTTTTGGCACTTACTGTTTTTTATTCTATTCCCTGTATTGGGTAGATGCATAAGTATTCACATGGCTACTGAGCATATAGCATAAGATACACCCTAACCAGGCAACTATGAGGCTACATACACATGTACCCAGCCTAAGTTGTGAAAAAACAGGAAGAGACAGAGGAGGAAGGCCTTTCTATATTTTAAGCCCAATAAGGCTAGGGGCAGAAGTTACATATAAACCTATTTAAATGATCAGAAACTAGTTCAAATTTGTAACACAACAGACGGTAAGTGCACTTAAACCACTTTCAAAATGGCTTAAACTAGTTTGGGATAAACCTGGCTGGATGTTATCATCAGGCTGAACTGGTTTAGGTTAAACCAGTTTATGGAACCTCTGGCCCTGATCCCTTCCAGGTTAGTGTACTTACTTAGGAAGCAGGATACGTACAGTAGCAGGGTAATAAAAATTAGGCCTACATGCATAAATCCTTGGGGTTTTGTTCTCCCACTTTTCTCTTTTTAAAGTGATTTTTGAAAAGCCAAGTAATCCTTATTCTGGGCTGACCATTGATTTGTTACATGTGATCTCATTGAGATATTTACCTCTAAAAATTAAGTTTATGTTTTGAATTCTACATCTTCCTGTGTAACAAGCCATGATAATGGCATTGCTATAGTACATTTGCTTAGTGATTAATAATGGTTCTTATATTTTTTATTTTATGAATTAATCTGGAATTTATTTAGTGTCAAGTTCCACATTCAGAGGGGCCTCAAATTTGTATCTGACAACAGAATCAGAGAGATTATTTTTAAATTCATTATATATTTCATAAAAGCATACATATTTCTCATAATGACTTGCATTACTGGTGTAGTTATTCTGGAACCCTGCTTCAAAAATGTTTATTTTAGAGTGACATGCCTATGAGAGAACTTTTTCCTAAGACTTAACTGCTGCTGGTTGTGGGACTTCTGCACATCAGGTACTTGTAAGATCAAACCTGGTGTCTATTTTCAGAGTAATTTATTTTTAGCAGGGTACAATGTAAAGAAACTGACTTCAGTTTTAGTTCTGTGTAGGACCAACCAAGAGAAGATATAAATGAAAAGAGGCAAGACCCTCAACAGAACCAATGAATGCTTTGAAAATTGTTAGGTATCTAGGTTGCAGCCATATTGTTTTAGAGAAAAATTGTTGTTACTAACCAACAGTATTTAACCTTCCTCAGTATACCTTCCTAAAAAGGAAAATGGGTTGATGGCTATGCAGACAGGTAAGGTTGACAGAAAATTGAGATAAATGTTATTTATTTGCTGTGTTTCTCTAGTAGTTTGATCATCATATTTTTAATAATGTTAACTGTAGTGGCCTTTATAACTTTTGACTGAAAAAGGATATTATAACAGAAATGTTTTACATTGGATTGTATGCTTGTGTATTTTTAATGCACCCAGCTGGAGATCTGGTACTCCTGGTACAAAGTACCTGCTCTTCACCAGGGCCAGCAGGCTGGAGTTGTGGAACACATTGGTATCATGGGCACTGCTCACCCAGCCAGTGCTCACATTGGTGAAGGTGCTGCGATGGTTGGTGATGGCCTGCAGCACAGCAGTGTGAAAGCCTAACTAGCTGTAATGGGGGCGGTCGCCATGGAGCCAGGCAGGTGACAAGAATATGGGTCCCGTCCAGGGTCCTAATACACTGTGGGAAGCCCAGAACACAGAACCCTGCCACCACCTCCATGGAGTCATGCACCAGAAACACGGTGTGACCCAGTGATCACAGAGCCAGGGTCTGGACCTCCCTACTGCTGGGATCTGCCATCAGATTCTGCCCCAGCAGCAGGGAGCTCCTGGGGGCAGGGAGCAATCTCCCAGCCCCTGCTCCAATTGTGGAACTGAGGCTGGGCGCTCCCTGCTGCCATGGCATGGGGGCATTGTCCGAGCCCAGGCTCCATCGTTGAAGCCTGTCCCAGCAGCAGGTAGCTCCTGGGGACAGAGAGCAATCTCCTACTCCCTGGTGCCCGGCTGACTGAGAGAAAATTTGCTCCTGGCTGATCACTTGCATGTGCCTTACTGCACAGTAACTACTCTGCAGTTAATTTTCTAACTGCATTTGCTACCTGCAGGTAGCAAATTAACCATGGTGTAGACCAGTTTACTGCACAGTAAGCATATGCACATGTAGACAGTGACAGTTACTGTGCAGTAAATTGGTCTACTGTGCAGTAATGCATCTTGTGCCTCTGTGTTGTAACCATTGAGGCTAGCAATTCAACCAAAATTGTGGTAGTCTTTTCTTAGTTGGTACTAAACTCATGTAGCAATAATGAAGTTAAATTTCACTGGATTGCAGGAGGATACCATCATTCTTCTGAAAGGCAGAGCTAAGTTCCTGACCACTTGTGATCTTTCAAAATTTCACGTAACCTTTATGGAAGGGAAGGAATGTCTGTCCCTATAGCCTGGCTGTAGTTTATGTAACAATAAGCTGCTTAAGAAGAGATATTTTGACATGGCATCATCTATAGAAGAGGGGGCTGAAATCTCTATTAAAATATATTGGCTCTGCCATGTGTAGCTCCTCAGGGCAAATTCATTTAAGCAGACTTAATGGTAGCTGGATAAGATAGTTTTCTCTACTTGACCTGAATGTAATATTGCTCTGTGCTATTTAAAGGTTGTCTTCTTCCTCTCAGAGGTTGTTGTATTTTAGGGAGATGGGCAGAATGGTCCCCACTCCATTTAACAGGGTGAAATTCAATGTGAATTAAAAGTCATACATCTCAGAAGAAATTTGCACAGCTACAAGATGGGGAAAGATGCACTGAATCATAGAAATATCTGGTGCAAATAGCAAACTGCATATGAACTTCACTATGTGACGCCTTGGCAAAAATGACAGTGGAATGCTTGGAAATCAGGACGGGGCACATGTAAAATTAGGGAAGTAGAAATAACTTTCTGCATAGACCTACTGCAGTCACTGCTGGACTATTACATTCATTTCCAGTATCCAGATTTTTAAAAGGTTATACAAAGAAATGGAGCAAAAATTATATAGTCATTTTCAAATAAGATATATGTAGAGGCTGATGAAACTACCCTAATATTAGAGTGACCATAGTCATTTGAGGGAAATCTGGAACAGTAAGGTACCAAGAGGTGCCCGCTAGCCCTATGACTCCCAGGAGTGGGGCTGGGCACAACCGCGCGCGCGCGCACACACACACACACACACACACACACACACACACACACACACACACACACACACACACACACAGCCCCAGCACTGCAGCTCCCAGGAGTGGGGTTGGGCATGACAGTGCATCATGCGCACAGATGCACATACCACTGACCCTGCAGCTCTGAGGAGCAGGGCAAGGCAGAACACCACAATGCACAAATGCATGCACACACACCCAACTCAGCGATTCCCGAGATGGGGCCAGGCAGGACAGTGCAGTGTACATGGGCATGCATGTGTGCACACACACAACCCCGTGGTTCCTCCCCCACACTCCAAATCTACTGAACAAGACACTCCACTCACAGCCCAGTGGAGTCTAGACCAGAGAGCAGCCCATTGGCTGGGCTTCCTGGAGAAAATAGAAGCAAAAGTCCTGGATTGGCATGAATCCATCAGCATGTGCCTGGCTTCTGAGTCAGGAGCTAGGCACATGCCAATGGATTTGCACAATCTGAGACTTTTTTGCCTCAATTTTCTCCAATGGTCAGGATGCTGAGAAGCCTGTGAAATCCAGGACTGTCCTAGCCAATCCAAGACATATGGCCAGCCTGCCTGATATAGTCTAGAAAATACTTGGGAAGGCTAAAGGATTATAAAAAGCTGAAATGACAGAAGATTAGTATTCATTTTCTAAAGATGGTAGGACAAGCAGTAGTCCGAAGCTAAGGAATGAAAAGTTTAGTGATTTATTACAAATGCACTCTAAGAACATTTGAGCAACGGAGTGGCCTGGTAAGAGGAATGTTTGCACTATATTAGTGTAGACATTCAATAATACATTAGGAAAAGGCATTAATTGGAGTGCATTTGTGATCCATTACTCATTGATATGAATGACAGAGTTTCTATTTGCTGCATTAGGTGTTGGATCAGACCCATTATCTCACAGAATTTAAGGTGTCAGAGTATGTAAACCACCATTTTTGTTGCCAGATTTGTATCTGTAGTCTGTGATTATGCAAAATATGTACACTCATATTATAATTTTGTTCCATATCCTGATCCTGAGTTGTAGGACCCTGAGTCAGGGCATTGCTTAGCTGTCCAGCGAGTCCCACTGAAGTTCAGTACATTTATTAAGTACATCTGTAAACTGGGCCTACATTTGTTTTTGTTTTTTAAGTTTCATCTTTAGGACCTATAAAAAGCTCCCAACAGAAGATGCGGGGACAAGAAACCAAGTGGTAAATTTAACTGCTTGCTGCCAGAAGGATCCAGGCTGCTATGCTGGAAACCAGAGCCAAATGGCTCCTCCTCAAGTGCTTGGGATGAGGCAGAAGGGTTTTGTTTTGTTTGTGTGACTGCTTACCTTTAACTTAAGAACTATATTATTTGTGGGACTGGCTGAGGAGCTGCTCAGGGGGCAAAGCCAGCCTGCAAAAGCCAGCCATCTAGATAACCCGTGTGTCTAAATGTGGGTTGTCTAAATGTGTTGCCTAAACACTCAAGAAGGTTGAAACTAATTAGCTTAGGCTCTCTCTTCCATGAAATTTTTTACCTGCAGGTAAACAGTGCCCATGAATTGTCATGAGGTAAAAGCAGAGTGACAGTGAAACATGTTAGTTTAATAAAAGGTAAACCAGGCAAGGATGGCCCCAGATGGAAGTCTTGTGCTGAATTTCTCTATTTACCTTCAGTGCCTGTTCTTCACTGGATTTTTAACCTCACGATATTAAGTTACTCTGAAGTAAAACAGAATACACCTCTTTTAATAGAGGTAATAAGGTAGTAAGGTCTTGGTAAATTTGTCCTTTTTCCTGAATGTCTGCATTCAGACAACTGTTTGTTTGTTCTTACAATCTGGTGTTCCTATGAGATTCTGTTTTTGCATGTCCAGCAGCAGTGACCAGCACTGCTTTTGCCATTTATTTGTTACAATTTGTATGAACATCCTAGAAAGCATAGTACCTATGTTTTGCAACAGGTGATCTGACAATACGTTAGGTGTACGGTTACAGGTTAGTTCCAGTAATCTCTTCTTATCATGACATCTAATGGCAGTCCAGCACCAAAATACATGTTCAGTTTCCAGTACAGGCAAAAGTTGTTAAGACATCTCATTACATCTACATGAGATGCATATTATGGAGTTGCCTAATTAGCTCTGCAATAAAGTCTCAGCATCTACATGTGTGGCCCTATTTGGCCACAGTAAACAAACACTACTGTAGGTTAGTACTTGTAAACACAAGTACTATCCTGTGGCTGCATTATTTAGTGCACTGCAATGTATGTACAGACACTGGCAGGGCTGGTTGAGGCACAAGGGTGTTTCAATACAGGGGCTGCCTGCCAGCGAGCTCCATATTGGAGCACCCTCATGCCCCAGCCAGCCCCTCTGCAGTGTGTTTAGCTGAGGTGGAACATCCTTGGGCTGGCAAACTGATCCCCCTGTACCCCTGTCAGCCGGGGCTGCTCCGACCCAGCTCAACATGCTGTTGTCTTGAGGTCACATGTAAACATGGCATCTGACAGCAATAAACTCTGGCATGAACTGCGCCAGAGTTTATTCTTTCTTATTAGTTTCACATGTAGATGCACCATGTGTGGATATTTTTTGGTTTGGTCTATATTAAATAGTTTTGTTTGCACAGCTATATTATGCTAGGAGGCATGAATTTATACCTATCTAGACAACATAGCACCAAGAGGGCTCTGTTGGCTTAGTTAATGCCATTTGGCATGGTGGTATATCTACCCTGGAAGAAAGAACCCTTCACTATATCTCCAGAAAGGGGTTGCACCAACCTGGCTAGGCTGGTGTAACTTTAACAGCAGCCCATTTATAATATAGACAAGTGCTTATTGAGAAGGAAAGTAGTTCTAAGACCACTTCACTTCTGAATGAAATTATACACATAGGGGTTTAATGCATTTTAACTTCACACTTCTAGTTAAATAACTGTAACTTTTCAGAGAATCTCTTTGTAGATAAATCTTTTAGCAAAAGGTGAGCAAAATCTCTAACTGAAGAGCAACTGTCACTTCCATCCATTAGTGGAGTTTCACCAACCTATTATCATTACCTCAGTGTTTGGAGTTTAAATTAATGTAAGCCATGGACAGGGATTACATATGCATTGAGATATATGATCTTTTACCACCCTAAAAAGTAGAGGTGCACTGACGCATCAGTCCATATTATATCGGCACTGATAAAAGGAAAATTTACATTATCAGCAATCAGCCTTTTTTGGCTGATGTATCTGATAATGTCCTGGCATGCACATGGCTGGGAATGCAGCCCAGCAGCTTGGAGAACAGCATCCAGCTGGCAAGTCTTTGGGGGGGAACAGGTGTTAGGTGGGGGGCAGATCAAGGCCCTCATGGTAAGGGAGGGGGTGGGGCAGGGGTAGGTACTAACCAGCTGGGGTGGGGTGTGGGATGGAGCCACGAGTGGCTCATCTGGGGGCACAGAGAGTGGGGGGGCTCCCACCACTTCATGCATGGGGGGAGGCATGGGATCTGTGCACAGGCTGAGGGTGGGCTGTTGCTGCAGGCTGGAGCCAGGGGTGGTGCCAGGCTCTTCCCAATTCAGGGGGCTGGACGATTGCAGCACTGGGAGGAGGGGCTAAAGAGTGGCTACAGCCACCCCAAAATTCGCCATAGCCCTTCCCCCCGTAGCCCCTCTTCCCAGCACTGCCACCACTGTCCACCCTGAGTGCAGCCCCAGCCCAGCCCCCCCACTGGGACAAGCCCGTCCCTGAGCACACAGTGGGCAGCCTGCCCTTGCCCCATACACAGATCCATGGAGGCATATGCTTCCCATGCCTTTCCAGGGGTGCATGCAGCGGTGGAAGCCACTCCCTCTCCCTACCTCCCTTCCCGTGTCCCATGGACAAGTTGCTTGCAGCTCTGTCCCGCACCCTTTTCTACCCAGGCTCTGACCTAGCCATAGCCCCACTCACTCACCTCAGGGTCCTCAATCTGCCCCACCATGGCCCTTCCCTCCTCCTGCCCGTTCCCCTCCCCCTCCCCCCAGACTTACCAGCCAGATGCTGCTCTCCAAACTTCCAGGCTGCATATCAGCAGTTGGATCGGTATTAGCTGATACGGCTTGTTAATAATCGTCCATTCTATTGGCCCCCCAAAATCTTTATTGGTACACCCCAGCAAGAAGTGAATGTATTAGTATTCAAGTGTTTTTCTCATAGGAAAAAACCCACAAAAAATGTTAGCTTTTGCCAACAGCAACTTCTTGACAATGTAATGATTTCCAGTTTCCTGTGTAATGCCTGTCCAGTTATGCAAGGTGGCACAAGACATGGTCCTCCAGGATCCCACAAGTTTGTGTTCTTTGCTTCCCCGCCTCTTCCCGCATCACTACAAAGAGTCTGTCACTGAACTGTACTGTCCCAGGGAGGCAGAGCTAGGTTTACAATTTGCCACATGCTTGCACAGCCCAGCCTTTCCTCTCTTCGTGGACAAGAGAAAATCCTTTCTGCCCAAGGAATAGGGCAGGAATCCACCCCTCAGACCTTTCTCCTGTACAAAAAACCCCCCAAACCTGTTCCTGTCATTTCAGCATCTCTGGCATTTATGTATAAGCCAGGCACTGAGCTGGAATTCATGGATGGTTAAACCCGTGTTTGTGTACTTCCACAAGCAGGTATTGGCTTTTAGAAGTGACAAATCCAATCGGGCAAAGGGAAGACTTTTGAGTGCCTCTCCTGAAGTGGAGTCAGTGTTGGAAATCTGCTAGGTGGTAGCACAGCTAAATGGTCTGTGTGTGCTTGGTGCAGAGACTGCTGTAATTTCTGAAGGCCGTGGCTAGAGCAAAGGGTAGTCCCTGCAGACCCCTCTTCTCATGTGGAGCCAGTGTCAGAACCTTCCCCCCACCTCTCACAGGATGACAAAGTAGATGAATCACACTGCCAACATCTGCTAGATAGCCAGGAACAGTTCTCCTACTGTGGACTTGCCTATGACAAACTGCTTGACAAACCAGAGATCAGGACCATGGCCATGCCTGAATAGCTGTACATGTTGCAGTGCAGCAGCCTGCACATGAGCAGAATGGGCTCTTGGAAAAAGCGATGGCAAACTTTAATTGTGCTGGCAGGAGTACGGCATACTCTGGAACTGCCACACAGGACTTTAAAAAAATTCCAGATCTTCTCTGCATTCATTTCCCTGAAATCTTCCCAGTTAATTTCACAAACTAGTTCCCTTAGTTTGTCAAAATGTATTCTTTGGAAATTAAAACATCTTAACTATAGGCATGATTTGTTTGCCCCTCCATTTGGTTTGAAGTCAATCAACTCTTGACTAACGTTCTTCTCCATGGTGCCCAGATAACTTTCCAAAACCAAGTTTAAAATATTATCTTCTGGATCAGGAGGCACTGGGTACACAAGCAGCTGGGATCCAGTAGCATAAGTGGGGTGGGGGCAGTGACTGGACTAGCGGCCCTGGGCACTGCCTTTGTGAGGAGGTGGGCACAACAGCAGTCATTGCCACAGAAGTGGCTGATTGCATCACCACAGTGACCATAACAGGAGCTGGCACTGCCCTGGGCACTATACAGCTGCCCTGGGTGCAGAGTGCACTACTATACCTCTGCAGGGATCTGTGTGGGCTGGAAGTTTAACTGAATAGCATTTTGGCAGTGGGAACTGTGGGCAAATGTATTGTGGCTCTGAATTCTCTGTGTGAGGTAGGGGTGGAAGAAGAGTCCCTGACAAGTGTAGTTTTGTACTTGGCTCTGCTTGGAAATCTCTGGAGACAGGGGCCCCTACAGAGCTGCTGGGTGTGCCAGAAGTACCAGATCTTGCCATGTTCTGTGATGCTGCACATGACTGGGCACTTAAATAACTGTACACAAATTTATTACTTTGTTTTTGTGGCAGTGCAAATTCTGCAGAAATTCTTAGAACCTCAAATGAATACCTGTCCATACCCCCAGCACACCTTCATTTAAGTACAGATCATTTCTATACACTGCTGAAGTGACTGCTCATATTCTCCACAGTTCAGTATTATAATTGTTTGTGTTAAAGTATTATTAGTACACATGATATGTATTTTATTTTTTAACTCCCTGTGCCCTGAGAGGAAAATAAAGTTTAATTCTTAACTTTGCCCTCTTAATCTTATTCTGTTTCTTTTGCTGTATCAAAAACTCTTAATTTAAGCCATTTTAGTGGCATATTATGTGTATAGAAAATCAGCAGAAGTTACATTCTGTAGTTGGTAGCTTTTTTTAAACTGCTCATGGATGTAATTGACAAAGGAAATTACATTTGCAAGAATGAAATGTTTCTTTCTAGAAACTTAAGGGGGGAAAAATAAATGAGCATAAAAGAACATTGCCCTCACCAAAGGTCAATAACCTAGTCACCCAAAGCTCAGAGAATAGAATGGATTACAGCTCTGAATAAAGTAAGATGGAAACCTATGCTCAGAATAAAAACAGTGCACACTCAATAAGACACTGAAATGGTAATTTCTAATGATTTGGGATTTTGTTGTTTCTTTCCTTAATATAATAGGATTGTTTGCTTAATTGGTATCTGTTTCGATTTAAATAGTAGATGACCTTAATTGTGTTTGAAGAGAATTTATGAGTCTTGACATATGCAGTGAGGAATAACTCTGGAATAGTTTCCCTTGGGGGAGGGAAGACAAATCAAGGGATTTCGAGTGATAAAGCATTACTAAACCAACACATGCATCTCTGAAATAATTGTTGAAACTAGCAAGAAGTTTAGTCTTACTTTGTGGAGCAAGTCACAATAGGAGCTTACTCTGCCACCATTAGCAACTGTTCAGTGATGTACAGGATTTAACATTTTGCAGAAAATTAAAAAGGGAAAGGGAGATAGAAAAAAAATGGCCTGTAAGAAGATAAGAACTAACTTCATATTTCCTCGATCATTATTTATATGGTACAATCTTTTTTTTTTCAGTTGTTTTTGTCAGCAGGATGGGTCTTGTCTTGGACCAGAGATATCCAGGGATTGGCATGTATACACATTGCCCTTATATTCAGGATTTAGTGAGCAGCTGATGTACTACCACCTTTCTGCCATTGATTCAATGATGCAGCCCTGGGATAACTGTTCAGATGCCCTTTGTGATATCCTGTTAGTATTTATCCCATAAACCTTTTTATGATTAATCCCAGGACAACAGACATGGATGTTGAAAACCTTACACTTTGTCCCCAAATAAAACATTTTATCCTGGGACATCTGTTTGTAGCCTTGGAAATCAAGTAGATAGGGGTCTTATTAGTCTGCTAGACTAGGGAACGAGAGAGTAAAGTAACTGAGCTGATGGTGACTTCAGTTGTTCAATGGCAGTAGGCTTTTTATGTATGTATGAAAATGAACACTTCACCAGTTTGTAAAAACTCTGTATATAAATCTGCTGCACTTCTCCCTTAATAGTCATGAATTATTTCTTTAGAAACACTGAATGCAGAATTAGGCTAAGCCATAACTCCCACTGGTGAGCAGATTCTCATCTAGAGTAAATGGATGTGGATCCATTGATTACAGTGGAATTATGTCTGTTTTCAGCACTTGAGAATTTGGAGACAGTTAATTTCATTATGCACTACAAAAACACTTTTATGGAGACACTATTGTAAAGTCATCCAGTACTATAGATAGTTAATTTTTTAGATATGTACTTGACAGGATACTTATTTGGTGCCTGGATGTGTGAATAAAGTAGTGTTCTACCCAGTGATGAAAATATTAATATTAGGACTAATGAAATAGAAATGGGTATTGTTAGATGAAATCATACATATTGCATGCAGTCCTTGCATGCATCTTTAGTATCATTCTTGAAATAACTCTCAGAGGGTTTATCTATAATGGGCATCTTTAAATATGTTTCAGGGTCGGGGGGCACTTTAATTAGATTGGCTCTTGGGAGTTGCTCTAATTAAAGAACCCTTAGTGTCTCATGTATTCAGCTCCCTGCACTTCAAAATTGCAGTGGCAGTGCTTTAACTAAAGCTCGTTTGATAAGCTTTAGTTAAAGCACCCCCACCACCATTTTGAAGTGCAAGGACACTTGAATACACATGACACTGAGACTGCGGGAGCATGCTAATTAGTATGCATTGGAGCAGGCATTGGGCACATGTGTAGGTGCCCATTGTGTATAACGTATATAATATATCAGAGTAATATTTGCGCATGACCACAAATTAGAATTCCACCCAAGTTGTAGCATGGTACGCTCTTGTTTTAAGTGAATGATTTGACATCTTAGATCACAGAAAGAAATCCATCAACCCTCCACCACGTTTGCCACCTCCAATCTCTCTTTCTGAGATGCTTCCTGCTCCACCTTTCTACTCTGAGTCCCTTCTGCCCCACTTAAGATACTGACACTATTATTTCGAAGCTTAAAAAACAAAAAATCAGTAGTTGCAGAGCAAGCAGCTAATGTAGAAAGATAAAAAGAATGGAAAAAGTGATTGGTCTCACAATTTTATAAACACACTTGGCTTTTACTAACTTGGAGGGAGGGGTTGAGCTAAGTTGCCCAAGTCAGTCTTCCCAGACATTTAAAAATAAATATTTTAATGCATTTAAAAACCTTTCTGGCTTCCTTAAGTTCTTGAGTTCAGAACAATTACTACAGAATTCTGCTTGCCTTGTAATGTACTTCAGAGTGATGTACAGGTATTAGAATAAAGAAGGCAAAGAGAGTGCTCTATTCTGGCATACACAATGCAAGTCAGTGCGAATGTCTGAGGGCTGCCCAGAATCAACATTTCTCTTCCCCTCCTTTACCTGTTGAGAGGCAGGGGAGCGGGCTCTATCCTGATAAAATGCAATGCTGTATATCTTGCTAGCCTGTCTGTTGCTTGTCTGAACAAAACCCTTCTGTGACCCCTACCAACATGCTTGAGGCTACGTCCTTCAACACTGAGACACATTGTAGAGGCTCATATACACTTATCAGGTGGTTCACCACTACTCAGAAGCAGTGCTCCACTTCATGAAGCTGCTCCAAATAAGTGCCCTGAAGAAACAGCTACTTGATTTCATCCTCTGGCTCTTCCTCTTCCTGTAGCTATATGGCTACACTCTCTGTAGTCATGAAGCCCCAAATTCATAGAGCTGCACAGCTGCCAGTATACCATATATGTACAAGCATTTGAAAATGGTGATTTAAAGGTATAGTTGAATTATGGGATGCCATGAGAGGAATCATGGAAATTTGATATCCAGAGCCCGCATCCCAGAATCTCTGTAGGTTTGGGTAATCATCATGCAATGTACTATGAGGAATTCATAGGCTAAGTACAGATAGCCAAAAGGCTGAGAATGAATTGGTTCCATTTGAAAGAAGTCCATTCCCATGTGGAGGAAAGGTAGCAGAAGGGCTGGGAAGCCCTGTTGGCTTAATAGGGATATTATGGTCCTCTTGAAAAAGAAGAAAGAAGCATACAAACAATGGAAGCTTGAGACAGTCCCCAAGGAAGACTATACAACAATGGCCCACACTTGTAGGGAGAAGATTAGAAAAGCTAAGGTGGCAACTGAATTTAAACTAGCAACAGAAATAAAGGACAATAAGAAGTCCTTCTTTAGGTATGTAGGGAACAGGAGGAAAAAATGGAAGCATGGGGTCATTGCTTAACAACTCAGAACAGCTGGTTACCAACACTCAGGACAAAACTGAACTCCAGAATGACTCTTTTGCCTCGGTATTTCACCGGACTAAGGGGAAGATCATACTAGGTGGTGGAAATGACTGCCTTCCTACTGTTCACCTTGAGCTGGTGCTTGATCAGTTAGAAAAGTTAGACATTTATAAGTCAGCAGGACCGGATGAAGTTCATCCAAGAATGCTGAAAGAGCTGGCCAAGGTCATCATGGGACCTCTGGCAAAACTCTTCCAAAACTTGTGGCACTCAGGGAGAAGTCCCTGAAGATTGGAATAGGGCCAATGCTGTACACATATTCAAGAAGGGGAGAGAGGACCTGGGCAACTATAGGCCAGTTAACGTAACCTCTATCCTGGGGAAGATCCGGGAAAAATTCATCAAGGAGTCCATGTGTGATAGGCATGCAGAAGATAGGATTCGGAATGGCAACCAGCATGGCTTCATCGTGGGTGGGTCTTGTCTTACCGAACTCATCTGCTTCTACAACCAGGTAACCTGCCATCTGAATAAGAGAGGAAGACAGCATTGTGTACTGAGACTGCTAAAAGGCTTTTGATCTAGTATCACATGATGTTCTCACAAAACTGTAGGATTGTGGGCTTAGCTGCACAACAATTAGGTGGATAGGCAGCTGGCTGCGGGGTAGGACCCAGAGAGTTCTAATGAACGGATCTGTCTCATCCTGGTGAGAAGTGGCCAGTGATGTCCCTCAGGGGCCCATGCTTGGTCCAGTGCTTTTCAAGATCTTTATCAATTATATGGATCTGGGGGTGAAGAGGTTAATAGCCAAGTTCACAGACGACACCAAGTTATGGGGGAGTGTGATCATGCTTGAAGATAGGCTGTAGATACAGGCAGACCTAGAAAGCTGGCAAGTTGGGCAGATCAGAACCAGATGAAGTTCAACATTCAGAAGTGTAAAGTGCTCCACTTGGGGTTGAATAATCCCTAACATACTTACAGGCTTAGTGGTGCCAAGCTGACTAGCACCACGACTGAAAGGGACCTAGGGGTACTAATAGACCATAGTATGAATATGAGCCATCAGTGTTATGCTGTAGCCAGCAGGGCAGACAATACTCTGCCATGCATCAAGCAGTGCATCTCAAGCAAAACCAAGGAAGTGATTCTTCCACTTTACTCAGCATTGGTGAGACTACAGTTGGAGTACTGTGTCCAGTTCTGAGCCCTGCACTTCAACAAGGATGTGGAAAAGCTTCAGAGAGTTCAGAAAGGAGCTACCCATATGATCAGAGACTTGCAAGGCAAGCCAAACAAGGTGTCACGGGGCAGGGTCCCAGAAGTGGCCATGATCTCCCCGGCGCCCCCTACTGTGCCAAGTTAGCGTCCATGCACCCTCGTTCTCACCTGCCACGTCTTTGATGATAAAAGTATTAAGGGAGGCTGCCTTTTATCCTCCTTGGCACGGTACCGCTGACGTACTTGGCCAATGTTGTGTCTAATTGCTCAGGTGCACTCCAGCCTTAGGGGCTGCGCGTGGCTCCTACCACCCTTAATACCACGCCCCAAATCTCTCAATTATCCCAGACGTTGTCTAGTCAATTACTGTTGTCCGCCCTCGCAGACGCTCTCTGTCTTCTCTTTCCTTACAGTTGCCCGCGCTCCCCACGGACACTCCCAGGCCTCTCTAGGCTGAGCCCACACCAGGCCCTTCTTGTTTGTGCGCCCTCACAGGCACTCCCTGGCTTCCCTGCGGCTGCTGCCTGCCTTGGGGCCTTTTCCCCATGCTTGCCCTCCCTGGGGCTTCTCTCACACTCGCCCTCCCTGGGGCTTAGCCTCACAATTGGGCTCAGGTGGCTGTAGCCGTGCCTGGCCCCGAATCCCCTCCTTGGGCCTTAATACAAGCCCCCTCTGGGGTTTCTCATCTGTACCCACTCTGGGGTTTCTCACCCTTGGGGCTCAGGTGGCCGTAGCCGTGCCTGGCCCCCTAAATCCCCTCCTTGGGTCTTTAAGCATTTACGGCTCAGGCGGTCTCGGCTCTGCCTGACCCTCAATCCCCCGTGCCCCTTTCGCAGGGCTGGGGTCAATGCCCCCCCTCAATACTGTGCCCTCTCTGGCACCGGGGTCCCCACACCGCCGTGGAGCCCCTCTGAGGCCTCCTCCAACCCCTATAGCCTCACCCGGTCCTCCGGTGTAACCACAAAGCAATATCGTGAGCCAATCGGCTACAACTCAAGCACTAAGCCACCTGGTTAAACGTAAACTCTAAACCATCAGGCCCTTTATCCTCCCAAATCCCCACCAGGGCTTCCTCCACCTGGTCTCCTTCCACGGAAGCTGCTTAGGCCATTGGGCTTCTCTACTCTGCCCGCCTCAACAGAGCTCCTACTTCCTCAGCAGCCAGAGGAGAACTGCCTGCTTGGCCTCAGCCTAGGCTGTTTATATAGGCCAGGCCCTGCCCCCTTCCGGTCAGCTGACCGAACTGCGGTTGCCCCGGCAACTGGCACCTGTACCTTTTCCTAGGAGCAGGCACTTCAGTGCACTGCGACACAAGGAAAGACTGAGGGACTTGGATCTCTTCAGCCTAAAAAAGAGAAGGCTGAGAGGAGACTTGGTAGCAGCTTACCACTATATCAGGGCATACATCAGGGGCACAGTGAACAACTGTTCACCAAGGCACCCTTGGGGAAAACCAGGAGTAATGGCCACAAACTCCTGGAAAACCATTTCAGGCTTAACACTAGGAAAACCTTCTTCACAGTTAGGGTGCCCAGACTGTGGAATAAACTCCCTCCAGAGGTGGTGCAATCACCCACCCTAGAAATCTTCAAGATGAGATTGAACGATCACTTCGCTTGGGTCACCTAACCCCGGTTGTCTTTCCTGCCTAGTGCAGGTGGGCTAAACCTGATGATCTTGTGAGGTCCTTTCTAGCCCCTTACAATCTATGAATCTGTAATTCAATCTTCACGAGTTAGTCTAAGTTACGTAGATTGTAACAACAAACAAGTAAACAGACATTCACTTTTGATTCTGGAAATGCAACCACATGGCTGCAGTGGGCCAAGCCAGAATCCAGGGGCGTACTCGAGCATGCCTCCCTGCTCAGCTGGAGTAGAAAGCTTGGGCCGAGGCTAGCCCACCCACAGGAAAGTGGGAGTTTGGGGGCGAGGTGCAAAGTATCTTAGGATGCTGGTAGACTGTGAGCTAATTTGAATCTGGAGGGGATCTGGGACAGAAGTTTAATAAACTGATTTAACCTAAATCAGTTAAGCCTGATACTACATTCATCCAGGTTTATCTTAAACCAGTTTCAGCCATTTTGAAAGTAGTTTATGTGCACTGAACTTATTTTGTGATACAGATTTGAAATGTTTTTTGCTCACTTATTACACTTATGTGTAATTTTTCTCCCTAGCCATAGAAATGAATGGTGGGCAATCAGATGGGGTATCTAACTAGAAAACTACTCTGTTAATCTGGATGCACATAGAGCTCTGTGGATGTAATAATTAAGCAAAGGTCCTTGAACCAGCACAGCTCTGTACTTGCTTTAGCTTGATATCGTTAATTTAAAGAATTAAGAGTAAAAATCCGAATCTAAAGCATAACTTCCACATGTAGACAAGCCCTAAATGAAATATAGGATCATTCTATAAAACAGACACTGTTCTTTGAGAGTAATAATTTCACTTTGTCTCATTTTGCTTGTAATTTCATTTACGTGCATATATGCCAATATACTGAAGTTTCATGTTTCTGGCACCCCTTAAAATGCAGCAAAAAGAGGTCGAGTGATACAGACCAGGTCAGAATGAGTGGAGTAGAACTCCTGCTTGCAGTCAGTCAAGATGGTAAGAAATGAAAAAAATATTGCTAAGGAAGAACTGATAGGGCACTCCAGTAGCCTTAGTTTAGGTGAGAAATGTCAGCTCTAGCCTCCTGAAATAAATTTAACGGGATAGGTAATTACCTACCAATTATAAATAATATATTTATTCACATTTGTTTATATTTTTTCTAGCAACATATTATACTAAACAAACCAAAATATGTGCATGTGCCATTTAAAGGAAGGTTCTTGGCTCACACTGTGTAGCCATATCACCCGTTGTGTGTGTTGTATTAATACCTAAGGCCTTTTGATCTAGGATTTTCAGAGGACAGTGCTGAATATGAGAACAAGGGAAATATATATATATGTTCATTATGATAAATTTATAAATGGGGAAAAACACAGGTAGAAATGTGTCACTTTTTGTGTCCTTTCTCAGACTTTCACACAAACAAGCTGTTGAAAGTTAGCAGCAGAAGTATGACTTATGCTTTAAGAAAGCCATTGATTGTTTACTGTATATATATTCCTTTGTTCTTTTAATGTATTGAGAAATGTTTTTTTTTTTCCTTCTAGCTAAGAACAGGTCTCAAGAATTCAACTGACACTAGGCTCCAGTGAAAAGCTGTGGAAAGAGGGTGGGAAAAAAAAGATTTCATAATTGGCTGGTGTTCCCATAGCTTTTTTAGTCATTTAATTGGTATAAAATTGCATCTCATTAGGTTTCTACAGGACGGAACAGGGTGTGTGCTGAATTCTAAATAGCCGCATTTTAATTTTTCAGCCTCTTGAGGACCTGATTCCAAGAATATTTAGGTTTTGGTGGATTTGAGCTATAGTATGAATAACATTCAACATGTGCTCAGACTTTTCCAGAGTTCAGGCACATGCTGATCTAAATTTTTTCAAATCCATTTAATTAAAATTGAAAAATAATGTTTTAATCATTACTATTTGCTTCAACATTAGTTTAATAATGAAGTCATAATGATATTAATGTGTACATAAAAATTCTGAATGGATTTCCATTGGAATTCTATGTTACTTAACCACTCTGTGTTACCAAGTATTGCCAAGCTTTTCCTACATTGTTCAAAATTATAGTGCCACATACTGCTGAGTTCATATTTATTGGCAGAAAATTTAAAGGTTAGGATTCTTTGATGCCATAGTTTTGTATTTATTTTGAACAGAATATTTTTTTTCAGAGATTAACAGACAATTAGAGTTCTCTGTTCATGGAAGTATTTAACAGGTGGACTCCGGACTAGCTGCAAAAATTGCCAGAGAAGCTGGATAAATACTTGGACACTGAGTCCATGCGAATAGTACCTGAGGTAGCTAGTTTAAAGCTAACTCAGGTACATCTACATGAGCTGCAGTTGCATCAATTACTCCAGTAGTGGGTGACTTTATCTTTCTATGGAATACAGAGAAAGCCATGTGCTAGCATAGTTGGCAAATCTCAAATTAATTGAGGGACCAGACCTCAGAGCTTTCCATCTTCTTCATGTTTCTGTCAGTGATAAACTAATGTGTTCTGATGGTTGTCATAGCAAGGTTTGTACCATAATGTGGGGTAGGCAAGTGAGTCATATGTCCTGGGGACTGCCTACAGGGAAGAACACCAGAAGGATTCAGCAGAGGGCATTCCTGACACTCCCATTCGCTGTTCAGCTTGCACTTGCTGGCTAAACATTGCAGCAGCATGGGCAATGTGTGCCATGGAATGCGAGGTGTTCTAGGAATCATAGTTTTATAGAGAAGCAATAGAATTCATTGCTGCTGTGGGGAAATTGATGCCATTTTTGGCTGCTGAAATTAGCAATTTTTTGCCTTTCCAAAATGGACTTCAAAGGCAAAAAACAAAAATGAGGTGAACATTCCACCACCAGCAGCAGATTCCATTGCCACTTTGGAGAACTACAGTTCCCTGAACACCGTGCACTTTGTCACACACATTGCCCAATTGCCTGTGACACTTTTGCTGCTGCTCCTGCCTGCATGCTGCCTAATCAGGGAAGGGTGAAAGAGGAGTAGCCCAGGCGCACGTTTTCTCACATTATACCTCTGGGTTTCTGGCACTTTTTGGCTGATTTATCCTCTTTTTAGGCAGTGCAGAAGAACAGAATTCTGTTTGTAGCCAAACAACTAGATGCCAGGAGTATAACAGGACAGGGTTGAATACAGCATTAGCCCTGGGCATTAACTATTGTGTGGGTGCCCTGGGAATACCCTGGGAATCAGAGGCAGCATGACACTGTCCAGCCATAGGAGCCTGGCAGGTGCAGCCCTGAACCCAGCTGTGAACTTTAGGGGTAAAGGATGAATAGAATGAGCAGAATGGTGCCCCACCCCCTTGCCAGGGAGTTTTTGCCAAAGCAGTCACAGCCCTGGAGCAAATGGGGCATCAGGAGTGGCTCCCAGAAAGCCTGCACACTTCGACTGCTGCTGCCTAAGCCAATGCTGCAACAGTAGCTGCAGCAACTGCCTTCATTGTGCAGAGAGCCAGGGCAGGTAAGACTTCACTCCACATGCAGTGAAAATTAGAGCAGCAACAAAGAATGAAGCTTCATGTAGTTACAGGACACACCATCCCACAAAATAGCGAGCTGCAACTGACTCCCTGACTACTTCTTCTGTCAACCTTTTGTGACAGCTTTCACATGGTTATTTTTGTTGTTGGTTAAGAAAAAGAGATGAGAAAGAAATGCAAGTGTTCACTGGTCTCCACTATTTCACAATGTGTGGATTTGTAAGAAATTACTAATATGTGCAAGTAGGTTCATGGGTGGATCTAGGATTTTGAAGAAGGAGGTGCAGATGGTTTGGTGTCTCATCACCAAAAAAAATTACAACATAAAACAACATAAAAAAACATAATGCAATACTTGTTTTTCTCTGGTTAAAAAGAAACTAAAAGGTTTACTAATAAGATAGGGGCCCAGAGCTATTTTATTCAATTCAGGTTTGAAGCAAAAAGAAATATAACTTTATTGGAATGTGCATTGATTTGTTATATCATATATTATACAGAAAAAAACAACAAACTAGACAAAATAATCAAAAGAGGTTGTTTCATTACTCTTGTAATAATAAAAATTAAATCTATATCTGTTTTTTCAGATTCATAAAACAAAATCTAGCCTTCTTAAGGATCTTGACAGTACTTTCAGTGCTTCACTGAAAATTATTTCCATACCTGAATTCATGTTCACCTATGTTAACATTTTCATACCTAAGTTAATGTTTTTAGCTAGAGTTAAAAACACTCCATAGGCCTGTAAAATAGGAGCTACATTATCAGGAACAGCTAACAGAGCAGAATTGCAGAAGAGAGGATAGACTGATTAGTGGAACATCAAGACCATTAAAAAGGAGAGTGTGTCATTAACATCAATAGAATGTGGGATTCCAAGGAAATCAGGTAGATTATAATGAGACATGAAGTCAGATGACTCTTTCACTTCTGCCTGATTAGAAATGCTGCTGCCACTGACAGGAAGTTGCTTTTAAACTTTGGGTGGATGAGGAATTAATGGCACAGGGTGAGGGGGGTTGAAACTGCAATACTGCCCTCCCTCCCCTTGCTCTC
>NW_017729034.1:68376870-68379543 GCF_001723915.1 Gavialis gangeticus
CCCCCCCCCCCCCCAGTAGAATAGATTTTGGAACTTTTAGCTAGATATTAGTTTACTCCTGGAACACACGTACCACTAGAACACCCTCTTGCTTAAGCTAATAGGATGTCTCCTGGAGGGAGCCCCTCATCTGGTAGTTTCAGGACCTTCAAAAATGCTACAGTTCCTCAGATTAAGATTTATTCCTGGGCAAAGCACATAGAAGCTAAAAAGTCTGTAGTAGTGGTGAAGTGAAATTGTAGACATGATAGTGCAGGAAATATGCAAGAGGCAAAGATTTTTGTGAGTGATATCTTTTATGGGACCAACTGCATGGGTGGGATAGACTTAGACAAGATTTTGGGTACCACAGTACTCTTCCTCAGGTCTGCTGCTTTCCCAGAAATGTGAGGAAGGATATTGTGGTACCCAAAATCTTACCTAAGTCTATCCCAAATGTGCAGTTGGTCCCATGAAAGATACCACCCACAAAAATCCTTGCCTTCCACAAAGTCTCTAACAATCTTTCTTGATTTATTGCACCTGTACTTTTTCACTATGCAGCTTACTTGCCTAAATTTGCAAACCATATTTTTTCTTGCTCCAACAGGAACTGTGTGAACAGCTAGTCTGTTGATATAGACTACTTGCTGGGAAACTCAGTGTAGGGCTTTGCCTGCAAATCATAAAAAGCTGAAGCTTGAATTTTTTACAACAAAAGAAATTTAGCTCAGTTAATGGAGTAAAAATCCACTAATAAGAAACTTGGCAATCAAAAACTGATACTCAGTTAAGTATAAGACTTATCATTCTTTCCTGTCTGCGTCCTGAAGTTCAACAAAAAGAATAAAACACAAAAAGGGGAGTTGATTCAAAGATTCATAGGCATTTTTTTCAAGAGCCCTCTGCCACTACCAGTTTGTTCAGGAGACTGGAGCCAGCCAGCTGATGCTTGGCTCCCTTTCACCTTCAGTGATGGGGTAGGGGGCCCCATTAAATCAAGAAAGAAAAAGATATTCTTCAGAAATATATCCAGCCTTGACTTAAAGGCTACAAGTGATAAAGAATCCACCACATCCTTGACTAAATCGTTCCAATGTTTAATTTCCCTCACTGAAAAATGTGTGTCTTGTTTCTAGTCCAAAATAGTCTAAAGTTGTTGTCCTGTGGGGCCAGGCCAACTCTCAGGATCTCAAAATTGTGCTGTTAGATGGGAGGTTGTGACACAATTACACATACGCACAAAAATCAATTGGGCACATACACATCCAAGATTATCAGTCTAAGCACATGCACACCTATCACCAATTCATGCACATACACACTATACACACCAAAAATTAGACAAAAATCAGTTGTCAATACACACACTCAATATACATATGTGTATCACTAATTTGTGTATCACGCACATAATGATATATATGTATGTATATTTGCCAGTTCACACACACAACCACCCACCTACTCATACACACAGGTGAGTTCCTAACTTGGATGGTATGGTGTGTATGTGTGTGCTTGAGGTACTAGGGGTACCTAGGGTGCTTGGTGACTATGGGAGAGGGAATCAAGGGTCAAAGATTTCCAGAAGGAGGGGAAGGAGGGAGATGGTTGGGGGTTAAGGTGAGACAGGGTAAAATAAGAGAGAAAGTTGCCGGGGCCAGGATTAGAACCTGGTGCTGGCCCCGGGTGACAACCTGGTGAGGGGGCTGCAGGTGCTCGACCACCTGGGCAACACTGATCATCGCCTGCTGGAATAAACCATCCAGCACAAGGTGGCAAAGGCCTACAGCAAGGCAGCAGCCCTAGATTTCAGGAGGGCGGACTTCAGTGAGCTAAGAAGAATAGTCGCGGAAGCACTGAGGTCCCAGAGAGGAGGGGAGCCAGGTGTCCAAGCGTGGTTGCTCCTTAAGGAGATGATCCTCCAAGCCCAAAGGGAGGAAATCCCAACACGGATCAAAGGGAGTAGGAGGGCACAAAAGCCCCCATGACTCACCAAAAGCATCCAGAAATGTCTTCTAGCTAAAAGGGAGGCGTACACCCAATGGAAGGGAGGGGCCATCACCAGGGAGGACTATACTGCAGTTGTTCGGGGATGCAGGGGGGCAGTCAGGAAGGCCAAGGTGGAGATGGAACTGGGACTAGCTTACCAGATCAAGGACAACAAGAAGTCCTTTTTTAAATACATAGGGGGCAAAAAGAAGGTACCGGGTAACGTGGGGCCCCTTGCAAGACACGCTAGGAAATTTGGTCATCACACCAGATGACAAAGCTAACCTATTTAATGACTTCTTTGTCTCCATTTTCCTGAGCAGGGACCAGATCATCCCCCACAGTGGGTCCCCCTCAGGCCTAAAGGGAGGCGCACCTAGGCCAAAGGTCAGGGAGGATCTAGTCAGGAAAATTCTGGAGGGACTAGATGTATTTAAATCAGCTGGTCTGGATGATCTCCACCCTCGAGTACTGAGGGAATTGGCTGAGGTCATTGTGGGAACCCTGGCACGGCTTTACGAGCACTCGTGGTGCTCTGGTGTGGTGCCAGAGGACTGGAAGAGAGCCAATGTTGTTCCCATCTTCAAAGAAGGGAGGAAGGAGGACCCGGGGAACAATAGGCCAGTTAGTCTTACCTCGATACTGGGCAAGCTTTTTGATAGAATTATTCTGGCACGTGTCCACAAGGGGCCAGCAGGG
>NW_017729034.1:68379554-68391194 GCF_001723915.1 Gavialis gangeticus
CTTCACTGTCAGGGCAGCTAGGATCTGGAACCAACTTCCAAGCAGAGTGGTGCTGGCTCCTACCCTGGGAGTCTTTAAGACAAGGCTTGACAATCACCTTGCTGGGGTCGTTTGCCCCCAGTACTCTTTCCTGCCATGGCAGGGGGTTGGACTTGATGATCTGCTCAGGGTCCTTCCGACCCTACTAACTATGAAACTGTGAAACCAGCAGCCTGGAGGGGAAGCTGGGGTTACTTAAGGTCAAGTGGCCCCTGGGTTACTTGGGGTCACTGGGGCTTGGGGTTACTTAGGGTTAATGTGCCCCAGGGTTACTCAGGGTCAGCTGGTGCCGGAGTAGAAGTGGCAGGAAAAGCCCGATGGCAAGGAGGACACAGCCAGGAAAGTGAAAGGCAGAAATCTGGGAAATTGGGTCTGGAAACAGAGACAGAAAGCTGGAAGATAGCTGGGAAATCAAGGAGGAAGTTTGGGAGGTCATTAAGACAAAAACCAAACTCAGGGTTTCAAAATAACAGGTTTATTAAACAGACAACACACTATACAGCCCCACAAAGTTATTGGTTCCTACACACACACACACACACGCGCAATGGTAACAGGTGAGAAAAAGGCTTGTTGGAGGGATTGAAATCAAGTTGTGTAGGGACAGATCCAGGTCCTTTGCTCGGGGAAGGAAGGTGGGTGATAGCTACCTATCCTGGGCTGTGAGTGATCCTCGATGGGCAGTTGAGGTCTTCTCCAACAAGGTTGCTGGCAGGGCCTCTGGGTAGATAGGTGATGTGGCATGATGCTGGTCCAGATGAAGAGGGTGTCCCACTGGGTCTGTCTTCACAACCCCCGTTTATAGGGGCAGACCTTCTATGACCCTAGTGGCAGGGGCATGCCCAGGCAAGGGTCGGCCCTGGTGTACTGATCATGTGCAGTCCAGGTTAGGACATGCAGTTTCAGGTATCTCTAATGGTAGGTTGACTGATTTCTGTTGGGTCTTTGTCTTTCAAATGCTGGGTCCATGGTTTCTGGGTGAGTCAATGGAAGGCAAAGGTCCAGTCATTGAGCTGATGGTCCAGTCCTTGAGCTGATTATTCTGCAGAAGCCTGCTACCATTGTATCTCAAGCACCCTCATTCATCCCCATTCATTCAGGAACCAATTTACATGAGACTGGTTAGACACGAGTCATAGGTTACACCCCGGCAGAGGACACAAGATAGAGGCTTGACATTCAAAATAGACACTTGACATTACTTGACATTACTTATGCTAATTTACACATGTAGGCCTAAATCATATAGTATCAATTAAAAAAACCCAGTAAAAATCAGTAAAACAGTAATATAAAACAGTAAAAATCAGTATAAATGTAATAATTATACAATATAAAACAGTGGATCGAAGGACAAGAGAGAGAAGAAAAAAACTTGCTATAAAAATGCTAAAGCTTATCTGATGTCTTAGGTCACTGTATGTCTTAGCTTACTCATACTTATCTATAGGGAATAGAGACGGAGATAAAAAGTCAGAAATAGTTGGGGAAGGGAGGGAATGCATTTTAAAAGAAAAGAAAAACTGGGGGTTTTGCTACAAATTCATCTTACAGCTACTGGATCTCATGCCTTTTTCTGCTAGATTAGACATCTTGTGGCAGAAATGTCTTCCCTTCCCATGATCAAATCACCTTTTAATCTTGGAGAATCAAAATAGATAAGCATCTTCAGTCTCACTCCCATTTTGACGAATTCTCACAGCTCTTTTCTGAATTCCCTCCTGTTTTTATAATATTCTTCCCAAAGTGAGAAGGCCAAAAGTACTCCAGTGAGACTCTCAGTAATGTGGGTTACAGAGGTAATAACACCTTTCTGTTCTAGTGCTTATACATTCAAGAATTTCAGCGATTCAAAATATAGTTATTCAGTTTGGCCAGAAATGGAGTAGGACTGATACTCCTATTGTAAAGAATGTTCTTAGTGACACATAGTCAGGGTTTCAGAATTTCAGATTTATGCCTCAGTCAGTCCTTCACGCTATAAACCAATGGTCAACTATGAACATGTAGAAAACGTTACAAATGTATTGTTTACTTTTCATTAACACCTTACAATTTCTTTGTGACTTCATCCTGTTGCTGATCAGTCAAGACCAGTTTTAGCCCACTAGTTCTAGTGAGTCCACAATACTATGCTTTTAGTTTGTATTGTAGAAAATCAGGTTCTCCACATTGATATTTAGGGATTAGTAAAGTTACCTGCAAAAAGCTGAAGCATTTGATTCAATGTTTTCCCAGTATTAGTAAAACTAACATTTAAGATCATTCTACTTGATTTTTTAGAATTTCTATAGAAGAGTAGTTAATACCTAAATACTAGTTTTAAGCATTTTGGACCCTATGGCTGACCTTTCTTACCCTAGTGCTGGAACGTGTAAATCATTCATACAACAAAAAAGATCTGGAGAGAAAGTTGGGTATCAGGAGTGTTTAACTCTATTCCTGGGCTCCTGCTACAAAACCCTAATTGACCTCTCAGTGGTTTTAGTATGTAGATCATATTAGTGACATCCATGAATGCTTGTTATTTACACCTGAAATGTGCCACTGTATGTTGATTTCTGTTTTTTAACCTCTGTGCAGAAGGAAACAATATAAATAAAAACTACAATGCTGGCCAAAGATACACTGTTAAGTAATTGGCTGCTGCATTAAAATGTCCCTGGGTTTCTATTTTACTGATGCGTCTGTTCAGAATTAAGCCAATCTGTCTTCATATTTCCTCTTCTGTACCATTATAATTGATCTGGCAGTTCGCCACATTTAGACCCAGACAGTAATCACTTGGCATGGAGGATATTCTGCCTCCCTAATTTGACTGACAGAATAAATCCTGCTTTTAAATAGCTGTCATGTGGTTTTTATCAGTAAATAACACACATTTTACTGTGGCATGTGTACATTGAGATAGACAGCTATGTCTTTTTAATGTCCCTTCTCTGCAGCAGAGGAGGAGTCATGAAAAACAATAGCATTGTCATCTGCTGGGCTGTAAGGACTTACCCCTTGAAGAAGTCTCTTTAAAAAAAATCTTAAGCATGTTAACTAATTTGTCTTTCAGAGGAGAACCATATGCATGATACATGGGTTAACAAAGGCCAAGAAAAATGGATTAACACATGTACATATTATTTCCCCATATGAATCATTTCAAATGTCTTTCTGTTTGTGGTAATAAAATGCAAGTGCATTCACTATACAGTACAGGATATTATTTATGAAGATTGTCTCTATGTGAATGTATAATTTATTTATTAGTAGTTGTAAAGTTACTCAAAATGTTGTGCTTTATTCCTGTCTATCTCAATTGGAGTCCGCCTGGCAGAGGACACACTATTTGGAAATCATGCTTAGCATTTTGAATTTAATTCAAAGAAATCTTAGCTATTGTGATAAATAACCTGATGTCAATAAAGAACAGAACTCTGTTCTTTTAACAGAACCACTGCCAAAGCCATTGTGCTAGGTAGATCCTGGAGTCACTATATGCAGAAAACTCCCAAGAAAATCAAACCAAACAACACTGGAAATTAGTATAGCTGAAAATCAAATCAAACAATATACTGTATTCCCTTGCATATAAAATTCATTATTTAAAGCAGAATTTTCATCTAAAAGTGGACTGCATCTTTATTTAATGTTTTTACTTAACATTTTCTTAATTTTTTCTTAAAATTAGGAATGAATGGGTGCTTCTTAAATTTAAAAGTTTCTTATTTTTGAAATAATGCAGTAAATATTAAATAAGTGCACATTAAAAAAGCCCAGCTTCTCAAGACATTAATTTATATTAATAATTTTAAAAAATCAGCTGGTAATGTGCACACACAGGAGATCATCACAGTAGTAAGAAAATAAATATGCTCCAGCAAGTAGTATTTTGTTAAAAGTGGATATGTCTACATGTGCGCCTTAAAGCTCAGTAGACTATTTTACTGCACATTAAAGTATCATGTAAAAAAACATGACATTATGCTAATATGCATTAAAATAGTCTACTGTGCATTAAGCGTTACTAAAAAGTATGTAAATGCACTACTGTGCATTAGCACAGCCAAATGAGCATTAAGTTAGTACGTCATAATCGAGGAACTAAATTTAATGCGCCTTAGAAAAGGCGCATTAATGCACATGTAGATGCACCCAGCGGGTACTTTTCACAGAACGTAAAGGCCTTGCTCAGCCACCACAAAGATCTGACAGTAGGCTGATACTTTGAAGCACCTCACCAAAAGTTTGATCTGAAGTGAAAGGGAGTTATTGGTTGCAATGTGACTTGGTTAAAGCCCCAAGAGGCTAGTTTATACTAGCCTCTTGGGGTACATATTGATATTAGGTACATATCAAAAGGTACATATTGATATTAAGTGCTACATTTGTAATAAGCTTTTCATTTATTGTAATTGAACTCTGCCCGTGGCATCATCAAAAATGAGGTTTTCTTATTGTATGTGTCTAATCTATTTTATTTAATCATTCTATACAGTGCATCTATTTAGGTTCCATTTCGGCAAAGCACTTAGGGCTCCTATAGATATGCAGGGAGCCAGGTCTCAAGTGCTAGAAATCCAGTGCATTGGAGCAGACTCGATTAATTGAGTTTGCTGGAGCACGGTAATAAACATGCTTCAGCAGACTGTAGCATCAGAAATATCAGTGTCCCCATGCTGAAAAATGGTGGTGGGGCGCTTTGAATTAAAGCTTGTTCAATGAGCTTTAGTACAAAGTGCCCCACTGCCATTTTTCAGCACTGGGGATGTTGATACACATGACTCTCGGGCTATTTTAATTAGCGCAGCTCACTAAAGTACCTTGCTGAATTGGAGCCTAGTCTAATCTACCTATGGTAGTGTCTAAACAGCTATCACACTTTAAAAACAAAAATATTAATAATCCTTCTTGCACTCTTCCACCAGCATTTGTAGGAGGAACAACTTGATTAAGATCTGATTAAATGAATGTAGCATTTAGTTTTGCAAACTGATTGATTCATTTTCACTTATTTCTTGTTGGAATAACCTCCACAGAATAGATCTGGCCTTTTCAGAAAGTTGTGTCTTGCACGCATGACTCTCTTTTTATTTGCCTACAGTTTGATTCCACCATAGTGGAACCTAGCTCTCATGGATGATCATGTTTATGGAGTGAGTCTCGGGTGCCTAGCATAAAGGTTGACCAGGCATCAGTGGTAAGTTCAAGGGGATCACACTAGGTCAGGGTATTACTGGAGTGGAAGCCAATGTCAAACTGGGAATCAGTCCTGGTCTAAGATATAGGATCTAGGAGTCAAGTCAAGATCATGGTTAAGGTAAAGAGTTAATTCAAGCTAGGGGGTCCAAGATGGGAACAGGAGTGATCAGGAACAAGAAGAAGCAGGGGTATCCAAGCCAAAGGTTCAGAGCACAAAGTCAGATTTAGGATCTCTAAGCTGTTTCAGGCAGAGTAAGATAATCTATTGTCTAAAAAGCTCTCTGTTGTCTGGTATGAGCCTGTATAGCCAGTGTGAGTGGGACCTGTTCCTGAAGGATGACTCAGCTTGTCTTCCTGATTAACTTCAGCTTGGGTCTGGGACTGCATCTGCTCCAGCTGGGTCCTGGATCCTTCCTGCTAGGGAGAGTGACATGGAGACTATTGAATATCAGAGCAGCTGTTAAACTAGCTTTCAATGGAAAACAGAGCCGGCGTAGAGAGTAGTGTAGTAGAGGATGTGTCCATGCTAACTAGTCAGGCTGGTGCATTTTGTATGATCTGGAACTTCTCCAGTCCTAAAAGTTTCATTCTAAGACCTGATTTTTCTCTCATCTTGCAGCTTGCATTGTTTTTTGTTCCTACGGAAAGTTGGTGTAAATGGCAGTCACATCAATTTTCTCCCCACTTTACAATGGTATAAAGCATTACACAAAGGGTGCAAGACAAGAGACAGTCAAGTCCAGGGAACTGCAGTAATCCAGCCTGAAGATCACAAAGATGGATCCCAATAGCCAGA
The DNA here is from genome assembly GCF_001723915.1 of Gavialis gangeticus. NCBI lineage: Eukaryota > Metazoa > Chordata > Crocodylia > Gavialidae > Gavialis > Gavialis gangeticus. The sequence continues at coordinate 68,385,580 of NW_017729034.1, forward strand.
TTTGTGGATAGTCAGTTGGGACTGAGTCTCAGGATGAGTCAGAAAAGAAAGTAGGTGATTCTTTCTGAATGGCTATTTGGTCATCTATTGGCAATGGAGATTCCAAGGTCATGGAGCAATTTAATAATCTAAGTTGCTTGTAATAGCAGGAAATGTTATACAGGAGATATGTTCCTGAAAGTGGATCACATTTCCTACCAGCAGCACTTCAGTTTTGCTGGAGTTCAGAATAAGCCAGGAAACATAATGCTGGCTTCAGGAAAGCCAGGTGATGGTTTGCTTAATATTTCAAGTAAAACAGGTTTGTGTTATATGTATAATTCTGGAATTTCAGTCCATGTAGTTTAGCAGCTTTCCCAGTAATGACATATAGATATTGAATAATGAGAGAGAAAACTTGGCTGCGTTTGACTTCAGAAATTTTCAGTGGAGAAATAGCTACCCAGATTTAAGTTTAGGAAGCATCTAAAATGTTTTATGACAGTGGTGCCCAACCTTTTGCCTCCATAAGCCACATGAGTGATTTGGGGTTGATCCGCAGGCCAGATCCCACATACCCCAGTTTGGACCCATGCTGCCTGATCCAGGCTCATGCCTCCTTGATCCAGACCTGTACTGTTGTCATCAAGACCCATGCCTCCAAATCCATCCACGTATCACCCAATCCAGACCCATGCCACCAGATCCAGCCATGTGCTGTCTCAGTTCATGCCACCAGATCTGGCCACACACTGCTCAGATCTAGACCCATGCCACCAGTCTGCTGCACAGTCTGGACTTGTGCTGCTGGATCCAGCTATACACTGCCTTGATCCAGACCTATGTTGCCTGGATCCAGACCTGCATCTCCCAAACCCGCCACGTACCACCCTATCTGGAACTGTGCTGCTGGATCCAGCCACACATTGCCCTAATGAGGACTCATGCCGCTTGATTGGGCCCCTTGTTGCCCAATCTGAACCCACCTGCTCTGATTCAACCTGCTTACCACCTAATTCAGTCCTGTGACAACCTGGTCTGGCATGCAAGGCCATATTGTCCATTGCATGGGGCTCTCCATGTGTCTGGAAATTTGGTATTGGTGATGTCTCACCTAGAGTATTGTGTCTAATTCTGAGTCCATCTCTTCAAGAAAGATGTGGACAGATTGGAAAGAGTCCAGCAGAGAGCAGCGATCATGATTAGGGGCCTTGGAGGAAGACTTACAAGGAAGGGCTGAAAAAAATCAATGTTTTTTAGTTTAGAGGAGAGAAGACATGGAATTGGATAACGGTCTTCAAATACCTGGAGGTAGATTACAAGGAGGATAAAGATAGAGTATTTTCTGTGATCACATGGTGGTTATAAGGGTAGTTAAGCATGGGAACAGACTACCCAGAGAGGCTGTGTAATCTTTATCCTTGGAAGTTTATAAGAGGTTAGACAGATCTGCCCTTAATGGCATGATTTAGTCAGGGATGATCCTAACTTGAAGAGGGGGCTTGATGACCTCTGGAGGTCCCTTCCTGCCCTGCTTTTCTACAATTCTGTGACTTTAACAGACTTTTGTAGGGCAAGAGGTTTTAATCAGGTCTATGAAAAGGGTTGCTATCATGCAGATTCTCAGCTCAGATCTCTGGTAGTACACTTCGGGCCTCAGGAACATCTAATCCTAGCTGTTAGCTGTCATGTGGGGCAAGGTGTTTAAGGATCTGATCACCAAGGAGCCAGACCTTGTCCTACCCTAGAGTATATTGCTGCAGCTACTCTTTTTCCTTTTTATATTTAGTCATTGGCTAAACTTTCTTATGAGGACAGAAGGTGGAAGTGACTAGATGTGCCTGCTAGTCCCCACATGACACAGGGAAGCAGCAGGGTCTGAACCTACATAAATGGAGTAACTCCAAATCTCCTCCAAACCAAACATCCCCATTTTACAGAAAAGAAGACATAAGACCTCCGATTTACATTAATTAACTCAAATTTGCAAAATTTTTCCAAATTATATGCTTTGAAGCAGAATCAATTTTACAAAGCACTTACTTTTCAGTTACTTTGGTCAAGTCTGATTTTAGCTTTCTGAAATTGTAGGTCATTACATTGGTCCTCTGTATTGTTGTATAGTAGCTTTGAACAAACAGAAAATGATTAGTATAAAAGGATTTTTAATTTGCTTGTTTCTTGTTTCATTACAACTGTGCAGTTTAATTTCCCTTGGGTTTAAGTATTCATAGCCTCCATTCTTTCAGCCTTATCTGGCTTTATCAGGGTTTTGGCTCAACAGACAAAAAATTAGTTTTCCTAAATAGTAAAGCATTTTGAAAAACTTTTTCCAGTATAAGAGAAGCTCAAAATTTGAACTTTTCTCTCAGCTCATATTTCTCTTTCATTGAATAAAACTATGTAAGTCTCTTTTTGAGTTTGTAAGATTTGCCTCTAAAGGAAAACAATTATAAGAAAAGCCAGTGGAATTCAAAATTTTGTTTATATTTTGCATTAACTAATATTTTTATTTTACTACAGAACAATATACTCTGAAATAAATAGCTGCTTTAACAGTTACACATTTACTTTTCAACCATACTGCTCTGCTGATAGATGAAAGCATCATAAAACAATATTTTTCTTGTAGTGCTTTTTGTGTGGGTTGGTGGTTTGGTGTATTGACTGTCCTATGGAAAACAAAAATGATGTGGTATTTTATACTATTGTATGTCTTTTTTTGCCCTGAAAAAACATGTCATTTATAGTAAAAATTACAGAAGGTTTCAGGAGCTTTTCAGATAGAGCTATTACTTTTGTATTACATCAAGTGTGTTTTCCACTTTGAATTACTGTAACAGGTCATATTTCAACTTTCTCTTCGGATTTTTTTCTGATGTCCTAACCTAGGAAGGAAAAGTAAGCTACAAAAGGCATTTTAAAATACAATGTGCATATTTTTAAGATTGGGCAATTTATAGGACAATGTTTTTCTTCTTTTAGAGTGGCTTGCATAATAAAATGACATTAATCAAAATTAGCTTCCATCACAAAGGATCTGCATCCTACCACTTAAATAGTGCAGGTCGATCTCAGTTAGCAAAGAATTGTTCAAATGATTCAGATTTTTATACCCAGGTTGTCAATAATGAGTGCATAAAGCTAATTCATAGTGAAAACAAAGAAAACCCCTGCTATTGATGAAAGAGGAAAGAGTAACTATTGTGTTAAAATACAACCGTCAGTGACTTAATCATTAAAATAGTGGCAGTGATCTGTTGTTTTTATTTACAATAATATTGAGTCAATATCATTTCTGTTAATATAAGAGTATAAATGCCAAGTCTGTTCCCTTATCTCCTTCACATAATAAATGAGAAGTATGTCAGTGCAGCTGATGAACACCTTTAGCCAAAAATGTTTTTTAGCTTGTCAGTGTTTGGGAGATGATATTGCCAGGACATGATTGCTTTGTTTCTGCTCTATTAAAGTAGAGCTAAAATGATGCCTTCCACATCTAGTTTCTGGCTACAGTGTACAATGGTGGATACTATATGTATTTCCATACTTACCTCCCAAATAAAGTAAGAGAGTAACTGTTGTTTGTTAGTAAGATTTCTCATAGAATTTGACATGAATGTGTTCTTTAAATGTTAAGTCTTAAAAGTCCTGTACAAACATGGATTTTCTTTATTTATGATGCTTAAAATCCACTAAATAGAAAATAGCTTAGCCTAATTACTTCACCTTAACCCTTGACAGAAGGTCGTGTGTTTTTATTTATATATTTATTTAAACCTTATTATCTTGAAACTTAGTGTGAATATATATTGAACCTTTCTGCTATAGGCCATAGTCCAAGAGGGCCAGAGTTGGAATTGCCAGACATAGGTAAAAGAACTGACTGATTGACCTAATTGAATGTTAACTACTCTGCAGATGGATTAAGTATAGAGAAAAATCTCATGCGTGTTTTATGAATGCATGAATTACAGGAGGTCTCACATGAGTAAGATAAAACCATAATCCACTTCTAACAGGGAGGCTAGCATATGCATTCCATAACATATAATAGGGTCATGTGTCATGACCCCTCCCCCCCACACACACACACATACACATTTAGAGGTTGTATATTTTCAAAGTTGCTGGACTGCTAGCTTATTACTTCATATAGTCAGTCCATAAAGGCATTTGCAGCAACTCAGAGGCAGATGGCTGGACTTCTGTTTTGATGGTTGGGTCAGGAATCATAGCTGTGAATACCATCTGGAGGAAGAAGGAGAGAAATTTAAGTGAGAAGGCACATTGAATGTGTAGGACATTTTATTAAAAGAATGTCCTTTTTTTACAGGCCTGAAGAACCAGTAGAAAGTGGTTTAGTGGACAGTGTAATAAATAATTTGAAAATTATTTAAAATAATCTAAATGGGAAATATAATGAATGGAATGCCATTTATTTTACCAGGATACTGAAGGGGATTTGTTAGCAAATCAATACCCTTGAGGCTTATACCACGTTTTTCACAGATATGGAAAAAAGACCCCAAATGGCACTTTACTTTCAGCTCAGCATGTCCTCATGCCAAGCACAGCACATGCCCAGGAGAGGAGCCATGTCAGTTTGATCCAGCACACCCAGCATCTGTATAGACTGTGCACTTCAAAGGGTCTTTTTGGCACTTTTATCTAATAGCTGATTGAATCAGCTATTAGATAAAAATGTGAAAAAGCCCTACTGTGAAGTGCATGATATATACAGATGTTGGGTGAGCCTGGTCAAACTGATACGGTTTTTTTCCCAGTAAAGCACCTTTTCTTCATGTCTGTCAGTGGCCCCAGTGTCTTCTCTTTAACCGATTTTATTTAGTCTGGTTACTGATGGCCCTGAGCTTGTTTATATGTCTTTATTTTCCCTATAGAATTAGGACGTGGCATATCTATAGAGTGACATGCTGGGAGTCCACAGATTTTCTTTTCTCTTGTGGAAACTTGTTTCCTTGGAGATGTTGTTTCTCAGTCAGGTGTGCAATCATGCCAAGGGAGATTGAGTAGGGTGGCATTCATTTCAGAAGTGTATAAAACCTAAAGAGTATGTCTGAGTCGATGCAAATCCCAACAATTTTGTGTTGTTATTCTGTGACAGATTTTTAGCTGCCCCTAACAATTTATCAAAACAGTACTATGTTTAGGTTATTCTATTGTTAAATATATGCATATGTTGAGTTAATTCACTAGCAGTGTTGTCAGGCATTGCTTCCCAGGAGACGGAGATGCTCTTGATATAACCCTTTTCACAAACACTTAAGAGAGCATACTGGAGCCATTTCCTGTGAAGTGCCAGCTCCAGCCCCTACTGAGCTGGCTAAAAACGTTTCTCTGACGATGTCTTAGCCTCCCTGATGATAAGAGGTAGATGGAAAGCCTGAAAATGGCACAAAAATTCCATGTAAAATGTCAGACACTTAAGGGGATGACTGAAACAGAGACTTTTGGACAGCAGGCAGACACCCAAGGTTGGGGATGGAGGGTCTGAGTAATATGGTTACCTAAACCTATGGTTAAGATAGATATACATATTAGGGCTATGCATAGCAGGTAATATTTGATTTGACAGCCATGTCAAATATTAAATTGGGTCCTGCTTTGATTTG
>NW_017729034.1:68391205-68404578 GCF_001723915.1 Gavialis gangeticus
TGCTGGTTGCAGTTATGGTGGGAGAGGTTGTGGCTGCTGCGTCTGAACATGAGTCTCAGGCACAGGCAGTGGCTCTGGTCGTACTGCTGCTCCCCTCTCTTTACTGCTTGTAGCAGCCTCTTCCCTTGTAGCAGGAGGAAAGAGGCTGCGTCTGAGTTTGATGGGGGGAAAAACTGCAGCTCTCCCACTTGCAACCCCCCTCACTCCCCTTCGTGCAGGCTGGCCAGTGTGGCCACCTGCCTTTCCACCCCACTTCATAATGTGTTCCTTCGTATGTAAACTGGAACCTCTAAGTGTGCTATGCGCTGCGGATTAGATTTCCGGATGTTACGTAAATGTGTTTGTGTGTGTAGATAATATATTGAGGAGCATTGGTGTGGTGGAAAGAATGAATGATGTATAAAAAATACATATATAAACTAAATTCCTATATATAGAATAGATCCTAGACTACTACTAACCCTATCCAATAAAAGCATAAACTAATATGAATAGTTATAAAATAAAAGCACCAAGCTCTCAGAAATCCCTGTTGCTAGCATTGCAAGCAGGGAATCTGTTGAAGATCAGGGCTTTCAGCCATCGTGGTCTGACACGGAGGTGCTGGAGAACACCAGCAGCTCAGAAATCGACCCCAAAGCAGAAAGCGGGGGAGCTGAAAAACTGCTGCCTTTTATGCATTTTCTCTGCCCCTCCCCCAGAGCACTGGGATTGGAAGGGACCTCAGAGAATGCTGACAGGTCACTGGCCAGCCACATGTCAGTCATGAAAGCACTCCTTCCCCCTCTCCCCCTCCCTCCCCTCACTTTCCTTTTTCTTCCCCCCCACAGGGAATCCAGTATAGGCAAGTCGAATATTTGACCCCCGCTGTTAATATTTGACTTGCACTGTTAATATTCGACTTCCGGTATTCGATTTGACAGCTATTCGACCAGCTGCTATTCTACTTGACTTTCACTTTTCAAGGTCAAATATGTTGAATATTGTTGAATCAAATATTAAGTCGAAGCTTTGCACAGCCCTAATACATATAGACTGTTAATATATTGTTAACATAGATCAACTATAGATTAAACAATACTTTGGTTTAAGAAGGCTCTTTGGAGTCCCTGTGTTCAGCAGTGGTTATAGCTTCCAAAGAACTGCAGGACCTGCTGGGTAAGCTTGGTTGATGAACACAGTCTGGTAGTTCAGGGATCTGATCAGAGGGAGAAATTGTATGACTTAGGCCCGGAGAAATGAAGGCTTAAGGCCTGGGACTTCAAGAGTTTGGACCAGAAGACAGGAGAGAAGTGCAGCTAGCCCTGATCTGTGACTTTGAATCTTCAAGAATCAAAGACCTAGGCTTATGTTCCCTTTCCTACTTGGACAGCACAAATACATTTTTTTTCTTTTGTGTACAATGGTTAAATACACTACAGATAGATTAGGTATGGAAGAAGTCTGACAATTCCCATTTCAACAGTCCAAGGGCAATATTTCTGACTCAGGTTCTGATTCTAGGGCTCATTTGTTTAGATTTATTAAAGAATAAGATATAATTGCATTCAGTTTTCACACAGAATTAGCACATACTTACCAAATATATATGTCAGGGGATATAGTTATTCAGAAGGTTAATGATGTAAACCATGTAAAAGAACTATAACTGTAACTGAGATTCTATGCAGAAGTCTGAACAGCTATGGCAATACAGGACAGGCCTTGCACTGATTTAGCTATGTCAGGAGTAGCCGGTAAAGATCAGGTAATTTTCCTAGCAGGAAACTAGATGAACACATAAAAAGTGACAACACACATAACTCTTAGGATGGTCTAAATGTGATTTAAACCTGAAGTGCACAGACATGTTCAAGTAACCAGCCTGTTCAACTGGTTTATCCACCAGAAGAGTTCAAAAGCATACCTGGAGAATCAAGTACTTTTGAGCTGGGTCACTGTGAGCTGGTTCAGTGTTATGTGTTGACATCAAGCATTCTGTGACACGGATCTGGTCAATCCTCCAATCTTCCCACACTGCATTGCTCTTTGCCCCCTCCAACCATATGCTAACAACCAGCTGTGTCCTTACTTCCTACTTAACTACAGCCCTTACCATGGGTCCAAGCACTCCCCTCCTCCACTTGAGTCAAACAAGCACACTGAAAACTTTGGTAATTTGCAGACCGTTAAAATATATCGAGCTCATATTAAGGAAAACAGGGAAATCCACAGGTCACGCACCCATGGGACTTTGAAAGCATGGGTTCAAGTATTCCCACCCCACTGACCCACTGTGAGGCATGCAGGGATGAGTGCTTACTTCCACCCCTTGTACTAGAGCTGTAGCACTTCACCCAACTGTGAACTGGTTCCGAATCAGTGACATTTTGGATGCAATTGTTATATGTGTGTCTGCACCCCATATATGGCTTTGTGTGACCTATTTGTGCTTGTCTATTTCTTTACTACTTGATACTAGAATTTTTCTTGATGCAAACTTTGTTTTCTTTCACTGCTAGCAGTAGACTTTGTTATAGTCTTCTTTTTTAATGGGGAGAAGGAAAGTAATGTATTATTAATTTCAAGTGGACAGTTGAATTTTTTTTGGTAACTGTCGAGTTAAAAATAGTTGTTAATCTTAGCACTTTCTGGACTAATTCAGAATACTTTCATTTTGCCATGTCACACTCATGGAATAGCCAATCTTTCAGTGGGCTTGGAACGGCTGAACCAGGGATTTTATGTATGTGCAATTTGTCAACCATGAGCATTTTTATATTCTTTTTATTGCTTAAGTCAACAACATCTGAAAATGTAATTTTCACTAAGTGTATTTCTTGAATGGGAGTTTATACCCTTGTGCTTTTTTTCTCCTTCATCTGCTCTTTTTAGGTTGTTTTGACTGCTGGCCAGTTTATTTGATCAGTAACTACTAAATAGTACAGTATTTTATATTTTTGGGTCCTACTTCTTATTTGAATGTCTGCAGAGAGAGAGAGAGAGAAAGCAATCCATGTGCTTAGAATATATATATAGTCAGATAGAGACCCATACAGTGTTACCAACTTTTTAGTAAAAAAAGGCTACAATGCTTGTCCATAACGTCCATAAAAAATTGAGCTGTCTTTATAAGACTAAGAAATGGTGAACTTGACTGAAGACCCATCGTTAGAATGAATCTGGATGCAAATGTTCATGGACAGACAGAGTAGAGAAGCAGCACTTTGTGTCTGAATGGCAGTGTAAATCAGAACCCTGCAGGGAGCTCTCCATCAGGGCTTTGTGATCCACAGGAGTCTCCTTAGTCCCCTCTCCCCACCAACTATAGCATCCTGTCACCTGTAAAAACTGCTTAAATCAAAAGTAGGCAGACTGCATGGCCCTGGGAAGTCTGTGGTACTGGATGTGACGAGGAGTGAGGTGGTGTGTTCAGGATGAAGCAGATGAGCTGGGGGAGCAGGGACAGTGACCCTGTCAAGATGGGGAGAGTAGAACTGGCAGGGGTAGGTTTGGTGGTGGGCTGAAGTAGGGGCAGCACAATGAGGGATGTGGTCTGGGATATCAGGACATGGAAGTTAGTACTGGACCCCTGGAGTGGGGACAGCATGGGATAAAATCATTGCTGCAGTCAAGTAAGACTTATTTGTCAACTTGTCATCACTCATGTTGGTGTTGTATATATATAAGGGCAGGTGAGAAAAGAACATGGATAAACCTAAGAAAGCAAAAGTAGGCCAGATGTATATGCTTCAGTCTTCTTAGACTACAGATAGAGAGTTCAAATAATGGATTTGTGAAGACAAGGAAGGCAAGTACAATACTAAATGCAGCTGATGTAAGATGTTTACTGTAGCACATGGTGGTATATGAAGATATATGCAGCCATGCTGTGATAAGCCCCATGTCAGTTGAATATTACTTGCATGTGGGAGACTATTTACATTTGAACACCCAGATAACATTGATTTTCCTGGGTTTCTGGGTGCAAGCTTGAGCCAGATTTAGAAAGTTAAATAAGTTAACCCTTATTTAAGCCTTTGTTACTGCTGTCCAGAGCCTGGTAGGAGGGTTGTATTTATATTATCTAAAAGGTAAGTCAGGAAAACATATGTCAGTAAAAATTCTGGTCATCAATAAAAATATTTGCAGATTATCAGTAAAAAAAAGTCTTGGTTTGGCAGCCCTATCCAGAATGGATAGAATGTAGCCATCTTAATGCAGGGCTGGGCACATGCAAATAAGCACTGGGTCAGTCCTTGAGCCAGGTGCATATTTCTGGAACTCATCCTCTCCTTTTTCCCTGCCACTGAATGCAGCAATAGGGAAAAGGAGGGAATGAGTGGCAGTGGTGTTCAGCCACACTGACATGCTGATGAGTTCAGAGCTTTCATGCAGCTCTGGAGCCCAGGAGCTGAGCCCAGCTGCTGCCCACCTCCCATTCTTCCCCACTGAATTCACTATCAGGGTAAAGAGGGGATGAGTGGGAGATGAACAGTATCTGGGAGTGCTCCGGCAGTGCTCAGCTCCAGAGCTGCAAAAAAGCTCTGAGCTCAGTGGCATGTCAGCGCAGGCTCTGGTTGGAGCCACAACTTTCATGCAGCTCTGGAGTCCAGGCACTGAGCACCACCACTGCTGCTTATTCCACCCCCACTCCCCCTCTTTTCATGCTTCTGAATTCAGTGTGGGGAAATGGGTGGTGGTAGAAGTGGGAGGCAAATGGCAGTGATGCTCAACTCCTGGCCTCCAGAGCCCTATGAAAACTTTGTCAGCTGGAAGGGGAAAGGCAGTGGAGACCTGCTCTTGGAAGCCCCATATATACAAATCTGTGGGGCTCTAGAACAGCACAGGGCTGGCTACAGCACCTGAAAAAAAGTTATTTCAATGAAAGCTCTGCTGCTCTAGTCCCTATCCCACTGTGTTCCTGAAGTACACAATTCTTCCTTCAGGAGAGACTGGCAAAGTAGTGGGAAGCTCAGGGAGGGAGCTGAGGTTTGGTACAGTGCTGTTATCTGGACAATCTCCAACTGTCATCTGAAAGAATTCTTTAATTACCTTGTGTATTAATCTTAGGGGTGCACCAGTAGAGATTTTTTGGGCTGATACCGATGGTCGATTTTTAAAGAGCCATATTGGCCGATACTGATCCAATTCTAATATGCACCGAAGCAGGTTTGAGACTAGTGTTGGAGTGGTAAGTCTGGTGTGGGGGAAGGGATGAGGGGGCCAAGGCCCACACAGTGAGGGAGGGAGTGGGGCAGCGGCAGATGTTGCTCAGTCCAGGTGGGGGGGGCATGGAGCTGTGAGCAGCTTGTCTGGGGAGTGTGTGGGGGGGCAGCTCCTGCCCTGCATGCACCCTGGGAGGGCACAGGGGGCATGTGCCCCCAGTTCTAAGTGCAGGGTGGGGCAGGCTGCTGTTGCAAGCTGCAGCTGGGGGTTGCACCGGGCTCTTCCAGCAGGGGACTTGGCTAGGCTGGGCTGTGCTTGGAGCGGGTGATGATGGTGCTGGGAGGGGGCTATGGAGGGAGATGCAGTCTCCTCAAAATTTTCTGTAGCTGCCCTGTAGTCCCCTCCCAGTGCTGCCACCGCCCACCCTGAGTGCAGCCCAGCCCATCCCCCTGCTGGGAAGAGCCTGGTATAGCCCCCAGCCTTAGCCCGCAGCAACAGCCTGCCCTGTCCTGTGCAAAGATCTAGGGGCACATGCCCCACCATGCCCTCCCAGGGCGCGTGCAGCAGCAGGACCTGCCCTGGACAAGCCACTCATGGCTCCATCCTGCAACCCACCCAGGCTGAGCAGTGCCTGCCCCTGCTCCACTTTCTCCCTCACTGCAGGGCGCTCAATGTACCCCACCATGCCCTTTCCCTGCCCCCACTCCTTCCCTCACACGAGACTTACCAGGTCGACACTGGTCTCCAAGCTGCCGGGCTGCACTCCTGGCCCTGTGCATGCTGCAGCTGTGCACATGCATGGGGCATTTATCGGCCACATTATTGGCCAAAATAGGGGGAAAAAAGCCCATTTCAAATACAGTCAATTTTCTCTATATCAGTGCCGATCCAATATGGGACCACTATGTCAGTGCACCACTAGTTAATCTAATCAGAGGATAACAAAGTGTAGTTGATACAAACCAAAAAGAGTCTGGGAATGAGAAAAGACTATGCAAAGTTGGAGAAATTTTAAAACTAAGGTTTGCATATAAGTAAAAAGCTAAGAATGCTGTTTTAATGTAGTTGAACAGCAAGTCTCATGGGCTAAGGACAGAAGTTAGACATAAACCAGTTTAAGTGATTAGAAACCAGTTTAAACCTGTAGCTGAACAGAAATTCAGTGCACATAAACTTCTTTCAACTGCTTTCAAAATGGTCAAAACTGGCCAGCCTTCTGGCCACTGCAGAAGGGGAGGGAGGGGTCAATCTAGTGTTCCCAGTTTCTAGCATGAGTCACTGCAGGCATGTGGCTGCATTTCTGGAATCAAAAGTGAATGTCTATTTACTTGCTTCTTCGTTCAACCTACGTAGGTTAGAGTAACCCGCAAAGATTGAATCATTTCAGGCTTGGGCTTTTTGAATGTCTGTATTTGGCCATAAAGATACAAATTCACTGCAGCATCGGTGGAACTGATAAGCCACACTGATACTTACATTGGCAACATCACACAAGCAAAGTTTTCATTAGGATAAAATGTTATTGGGTACAGGCAACTTTTGGTTTTGTAAGAGCAAATACATATTTAATTGTGAATTATTATTTTACCAATGTGGTGGTCCTTGGAAAATTTCACTTGCCATTTCTGTCTCAGTTACTTTGTGACCTTTGACAAGGGGAGTGATTCACTGTACAGTTGTGCCCCAAAGCCTGTGTCTGGTGTGAGAGTGATTTGTGATTAGGAGTTTGAAGGCTAGGCATACATCTCCTCAAAACTGGATTACTTGTGGTGTTTTGGATTGTATAATGAACTGGCATTTTACAAAACTGTTCGTGTCAAGACAGCACTCTACTTCATGGACTCTGAATGGGATCAGATAGTGACTGATAATCATACAATACTATTTTTCTTTGTTCTGTCTTCTCTGATGGCCACTGCATGTGTTCTTAAACAGTTGCTGTTTTGTCTCCTAATAGGGTTATAAAGAGCTATAATGATACTGCCAGTGAATTTTAATCCATTTAATTTATAATTGACTTCTCAGCTGGGGAAAATATTTCCCTAAATACGTTTTGTTTTTTAAATGATATATTACAGTGGTCTCAAAGCATGACTGTAGCTGTAAAAACTACATCTTCAGCCTGATCATGTCTGCAGATTTTTGTTCACAATCAGCTTTCATGGTACAAATTTTATAGATGGAGTTTAGTGAATTTTTATACTTTTTCAGGCTATAAGTGTGATTTCATCATTTTAGCATGTGAAAACACGAGAAAAAAGGCAATCTTAGAGTTTATGTAAGAGTGGGGGAGTGCCATGATAGGAGATGTAAAAGCAGCAGCATTTCAGGCTTTTGAACTGGAATAACAAGAATGAACAAAATGTTCTCAGCCTGTTCTTCTTCATTCTTCCATGAATTCTGTCTGCATTTTATTTTTTTGCTTAACTCTGACAGAAGCTAAGTACAGACGTTCAGAATGCCTGAAGGGGAAGCAATCTAATTTTTGTGCTTTACTCTAAGGGCTGTAGGTTAGGTTGGGGTGAACATAACAGACATTTTCTCATTGGTGGCAGTGACATGCAGGCTGCTTGTACTGGCCAAAGCCAGTAGTTTGGGGGCACGCCAGCATACCTCCCAGCAGGCTGCTGGAGAATGCAAAGCCCAGCCGAGCAACCAGCCACTCCTGATTGGCCAGCATGGCCCTCTCCCCAGCCCCACCCTGCCAGCCAGTGGATGGCTATCAGCAGTGGCAGGGGGAGAGGGCCCCACCCTGGCCCTCCCAGGCCCAAGCCAGAACAGCTTGGGGAGGGGCACACGGCAGGGGTCTCCATTTGCCCACTGCCCAACTTTCCTGACAGCCGGCATGGCCCTGTTGGGATCCAGAGGCCTTTAGGCCTGGGTTTGACCTTTGTCTTTAGCTCAAGCTGCGTGCTTAGCTTGAATTGTGGTCAAGACATGCACCCAGTGAAAGGAGCAGACAGAAAAATACTGTCCCTGACTTAAAACAAATCAGGAAGTTGTCTAACTAAATTGAATAAATGTAACCTGAGCAAAAGAGGAATAGTCAGAGCAAAATCGACCCCACCTAAGAATGAAAAGAATGAAATTCCAGTTAAAGGTAACCATATTTGGAAAACAGAAGAAAAATTATTATTATGCATTAGGAGGAAGTCTTAAGCTAATTTTCTGTATTAAGACATGCCAGCTCTCTGGTATATAAAGAGAGGTAAGAGAGTGTACCCTTCATGATACTCCTGAAGAAAGCTTGAAGAGATCCTATCTTGACATCAAATGTGGGAACCAGGAGCCCCGGACAAGACTTCACAGCCTGATCAACCAGTGAAGTTGTGTTCACAACATTATGGGGTGGTGAGCATCTGCTTTGACTAGCTGCAAACCTAATTTTTTAAACTTCTAATGGTGCTTTAATTGTAAGTAAATTTGTATCTCTTAGGGTTCAATAAACTTGCCTTTAAGACAACTGCATCTTAGTCTCCTTGCCTGGTATAAGACTCATTATAGCATAATAGGAAAGCAACATCCCTCAGCCCCACCTCCTGCCTGTGGCTGTCAGCCAAGCTAGGTGGCAGGGGGCAGAGGCCCCTGCTACAGGGGTCCCCCCCACCTGTGCTGGTTCAGGTCTGGGGGGGTTGGGATTGGGTCCCTGTGGTGGGGGTTTCTGCTCCTTACCTGCTACCTGGCCCTGCAGAGACCCATAGGCAGGAGGTGGGACTGGGGGCCATGTTGGCTGTCAGTTGGTTCAGGCATTGTGGGGGCAGGGTGGAGGCTCCTACCACGTGCTTCCCCCAGCTGTGCTGGCTTGTGCTGGGGCCAGGTTTGGGCCAGGCCTGGGCCCACTAACAGGTACCATGGCCCCCAGCCCTACCCCTTGCCTGCAGCTGGCTCTGTGGAAGCCGACTCAGCTAGAGCAGACAAGTCCAGGTTGAGGTTAGCATTGTGCCCTCCCATGTGAGGGGAAGTTAGCAAGACCCTGCAAAGCAACCTGGGAGGCTGGGGTTCTGCAATCTGACTTGAGTTGCTAGGGGATCTGGTACAGAAGTTTCACAGACCAGTCTAACCTAAATCACTTAAGTCTAATACTATATCCTTCCAGGTCTATCTGAGACTGGGATCTGCCATTTTTAAGTGCCCATTGAAATTCTGTTTGGTTGTAGGTATAGACCAGTTTCTAATCACTTATACTGATATAAGTATAACTTCTGTACCTGGCCAGGCACTGCATTTTTTATTACTATAAACTGTGTACTTTGACTGCTTGAGAGTAGATCAGTTACCTTCCTCTGCCAAATGAAACTTCCCACCAGGGCTAAGTATAGACAGTTGAAAAGCCAGAGATTGAATCGATTCAATTTTTGCAGGTTAGTCTAAGATGCAAAGATTAAATTAAGAAACAACTGGACACACATTCACTTTTGATTCAGGAAATGCAGCCACATGCCTAGAACATATAGCCAGCCAATGTATTCACTTCATTTCCTCTTCCTGCTGCCCCAAGGTCTCTGGGTTTTGGGGTCCATAATCACAAAAGCAGGACTCTGCAGAGTTGCTCATCATTTTATCCTCCTTCCAGGGGCCTCTGGGATTTATCGTCCATAGTTGCAGCCAGCAGTAACTTTCAGTAAGTTTATCAGGGCAGGACAGCTGTGTTCTGGGGGAAGAGGGTTTAGGCAGGGAAGAAAGGTTTAATCCCCACTCCCTGGCCACAGACCCCAGCTGGGGTATGCCGAGACTGGGGGAAGTCCCTGCCTTCTTCTCCCCTGCCCCCAACCCTTCTCTTCTGGAGGAGACAGCACTGCCCAGCGCAGGGTTGGAAAGCATACTGGGATGCTGGGGAACTCTGACTGAACTTACAACAGGAAGGAGTTTGGGACAGAAGTTTCATAAATAGATTTAACCTAAATCAGTTCAGTCTGATACTACATTCTATCTGGTTTACCTTAAACCAAGTTCAGCCATTTTGGCTAGGGGCAGACATTCAAAAAGCTAGAGCCTGAACGGATTCAATTTTTGTGGGTTAGTCTCACCTGGCTAGGCTAAAACGGTTTATAACTGCACAGACATCCCCTCTGGACTGAAAAAATTAGGGCACATGCTTGCAGTGGCTCAGGCTACAAGCCAGGGGGTGCTAGAGCAGCTCTCCCTTCCCATCCACAGAGCTGAGCTGAGGGAGGGCGTGGCCAGGTCCTGGCAGGATGCTCTGATATTCTCCCTCTCCTGAGTGGCCCAGCAGGGAATGTTTATCACCCCTAACTCAGTGTTTATCAACCCATTAAGAAAACAAAGCCTCTCTTCATTAGTTCAAGCTCTTCTTAAACAGTGTTTCCAGGGAAGGACATTAAGCTACCTGTTGATTAGCTCCAAAAAGCCTGCTGTGGAGCAGAGAGCCCCACCCAGTCCAGAGAGCATCCTGGGATGCTTCAGTGGTATGCTTTATCTTAAGCCAGGAAGGGGTCTGAGACAGACATTGAATAGACCGGTTTGACCCAAATCAGTTAAGTGTGATACTACATTCAACCAGGTTTATCTCAAAACAGTTTCAGCCATTCTCAAACTGGTTTATGTGCACTGAACATCTGTTCTGGTACAGGTTTAAACCAGTTTCTGATCACTTAAGCTGTTTTATTTGTAATATCTGTCCCTAGCCTTTGAAACTGGTTTATGTGCACTGATTTTCTCTTCTGTTACAGGTTTTAACTGGTTTCTGATTACTTAAACCTGTTTATGTGTAACTTCTGTCCATAGCCTACCAGGTTAAAATCTTCACTTAAGTATGCAGTTTTCTCATACCTTACCTACTATGCTTGCTCTCATACTGCTGATATATCTGGCTTGCTTGCTAAAGGATAGTGTGGACCAAACCCCACCCCAAGTTCCCCAAAAGGAAACCTTTGAACTTACCTACTGACCAAGAATATGTCATGTTCTGTGATTGTTGCACATTAAGAAATATGCTTTAAAAACACAAGTCCCAGAATGTTATAGGAAAGTAAAGGGAAAAGGAGTTTTAGGAATCTTTCAGTATGAGCATACCTGTAGTAAGCTGTGCAGAAATATGGGATAATTTGGAAATTCCTCTTAATGCTTCCTTCTTAGTATAAATGTAAATGAAACCACAAAGGAGATTTAAAGCTATAACTAGACTTTAACTAACCTATCACAGTGGTGAACATAATTATTGTGGCTTTTTTTAACCTGCAGCAAACTGTGATCATTGAGCACTGAGTTGCATTATTCATCTATGTTTGTGGCATACACACAACTATGTCTTCAGGGTAAAGAAAGAAGAAAAAACAAGTTGTCCTTTTTCAAACTCAGATGGCAGCATCTTTCTGATGTTTAACATTAATGTTGTGTCATATGTTTGTAATTTATAAATAATCCAATATGTAAAGGGGGTCATATCCTTGTGCACTGTTGCTAATATTATCTTACTTTGTTAAGAAGCAGTTTCTGTGTTGTCTGTCTAGTCCAAAGAAGTATCAGTAATGACATGCACAGGTTATGCAAATCTTCAGCATATCTGGGTTTGGTTTGGGGATTTTTTGGTTTTTTTTTTTTTTAGCAATTTTGAAAAATCTTCTTTCTCTCTCCATTAGTACAACACCTATACATAAAGAGGACTTAATCCTAATTGGGGGTTTCTGGCATAAACTCTAAGTAATTTATGCCATTACTATCTTAAGATGGAGAAAATGAAAGGTTTTGGAAAAAATAGTTTTAACTGAAGTTCAGTTGTCACTTAATAAAGAGAAGACAAGTACTTTTTTTCTTATCTTGACAGTTGTTCTCATAAATGAATAATAGATACGCAGTAGGCCCTGTTTACAACTTGCTAATACTTAGAACATAAAATTGTAATTGGGCATAAAAAGCATTATTTTTCTAGCACAAAGTGTTTCTTATTCAGATAAACGTGTCAGTATGGTGATACAAGCAAGAAGATTGGATTACAAGCACGTGGACTAGAAATCTTTATGAGTAATCTCACAAAGGGCTTCCCTTATTGACTTACATTTTAAGACTGAATTTTCTAAGATTTTCATCAGACTAAGAACACGATTGAGAAAAACAGGATAAAATGCAAGGGATGGTGCCTTACTTTTGCTTTATTGTGCTCACAGTTAGTAGGGACAGAAGTTACTACTCTGATTTGCTAGGTCATTTTATTTTATGAATGAAAAATATGTACTGGTATGTGTATTTGCATCTGAAGAAAAGCCAGCTAGCTGCTGAGCATATTTGCACATATAAACCTATATTCATGCATTATGCCTAGGCCTTTCTCATTATTCTTTTTATTATCTGCACTGAAATTTACAACATAGCAAATGAAAACCAAATAATTAAAACATAAATTTATAAACATTATATAGTGTAGTGACCTGGTGAAAATATATGTGCATCCTTTCCTTGTGTGCTCAGTTTTGCAGAATGATAAGGATTGTTTTTAACTTAAGAGGTAAGAGCTTGTATGTTGAAAAAAAGTAGGTGCAAGTCCTAGTTAAGTAGCTGCTTTGAAGTTTCACATGACTATGGTGCAGGCCATGATGGTAACTCTTCAGTCATAGATTTCGTAGACATTTGGGCTGGAAAGGACCCTGGAGGATCATCGAGTCCAGCCCCTGCCCCACGCGCAGGAAATCAGCAGGGATCATAGGATCCCAGCAAGATAAGCATCCAAACGTGTCTTGAAGGCATTCAAAGTGGGTGCTTGAACCACCTCTGGTGGCAGTCTATTCCAAACCTTGGGGGCTCACACAGTGAAGAAGTTCTTCCTTATGTCCAGCCTTGAATTGGTTGCAGCAGAGTTTGTGACCGTTCGATCTTGTCATCCCCTGGGGCACTCTGGTGAACAGATGTTCTCTCAGATCCTGATAAGCACCCAGATAAACTTCTAGGTGGCCACCAGCTAACCCCTGAATCTGCATTTTTCTAGGCTGAAGAGTCCCATGGCTCTCAGCCTCTCATCACAAGGTCTGTTTTCCTGACCTCTGATCATGTCCATGGCTCTCCTCTGCACTCTCTCAGGCTTTTCCACATTCTTTTTGAATTGTGGAGCCCAAAACTGGACACAGTACTCCAGCTGTTGCCTCACCAAGGCCGAGTACAGGGGGAGAATGATGTCCTGGGATTTGCTTGAGAAGCATCTATGGATGCAAGCCAGCATTTTGCTCGCTGTGCTAGCCGCAGCATCACACTGAAGGCTCATGTTCATCTTGTGG
>NW_017729034.1:68404834-68407097 GCF_001723915.1 Gavialis gangeticus
AGGAGCCAGCACCACTTCTCTTGGAAGTTGGTTCCAGATCCTAGCTTCCCTGACAGTGAAGTAGTGCCTCCTCACATCTAGCCTGAATCTACCCTCTGCCAGCTTTGTGACCATTTTTTCTTGTCACTCCTGGTAGCGCTCGGGGGAATAGGGACTCCCCCAAAGCCTGCTGGTCTCCCCTGACTAGTTTGTAAACAGCCACTAGATCCCTGCTCAGCCTTCTCTTGTGGAGGCTGAACAGGTTCAGGTCCCGTAGCCTCTCCTCATATGGCCTGCCCTGCTGCCCCCTGATCATGCGGGTGGCCCTCCTCTGGACCCTCTCCATGTTGTTCACAACCATCCTGAAGTGCGGCGCCCAGAACTGGATGCAGTATTCCAACTGCAGCCTGACCAGTGTCGCATAGAGGGGGATGATCACCTCCTTGGACCTGCTTGAGATGCATATGTGGATGCATGACAAGGTACGGTTGGCCTTCCTTACCGTGTCTCCACACTGTCGGCCCATGTTCATTTTGGCATCAATAATGACTCCAAGATCCTTTTCTGCCTCTGCACTGATGAGAAGTGAGTTCCCCAGCCTGCAGGTATGCTGCTGGTTCTTCTTCCCCAGGTGCAGTACCTTGCACTTTTCAGTGTTGAAACCCATCCTGTTCTCATCCGCCCACCCCTGTAACCTGTCAAGGTTCGATTGCAGCCTATTTCTCCCTTCCAGCATGCCCACTTTGCCCCACATCTTAGTGTCATCTGCGAATTTGAACAGGGTGCTTTTTGCCCCCTCGTCCAAGTAGTTGATGAAGATGCTGAACAGTGCAGGCCTGAGGACCGAGCCCTGCAGAACCCCACTGCCCGCATCACTCCAGGTCAAATAAGACCCGTCCACCACCACTCTCTGGGTGTGGCCCTCCAGGCATTAGTGACCCATTTGACTGTCTAGGTGTCAATGGCACAGTCTCCTAGTTTTTTAATGAGAATGGGGTGAGAGACAGTGTCGAATGCCTTCCTAAAGTCCACAAAGACTACATCCACTGCTACACCTACATATAAGGATTTTGTGACCTGGTCATAGAAGGCCACTAGGTTGGTATGATAGGACCTGCCTCTAATGAACCCATGTTAGTTGTCCCTAAGCATAATCTCCCCTGGTGGCCCCTTGCAGACATGCACCAGGGTAATTCTCTCCAAAAGCTTCCCCAGAATCAAGGTAAGGCTGACCAGCATATAGTTTCCTGGGTCCTCCTTCCTCCCTTTTTTGAAAATGGGAACCACATTGGCCCTTTTCCAGTCTTTTGGCACCACATCAGAGAACCATGAGTGCTTGTAAAGCTGTGCCAGGGGTCCCACAATGATCTCTGCTAATTCTTTTAGCACTCTGGGGTGGAGATCATCAGGACCAGCTGATTTAAATATGTCCAGTCCCTTCAGAAGTTCCCTGACTAGGTCCTCACTGACCCTAGACCTCAGTACACAACCCCTGGGTCCTATGGGGGTCCCAGTGAGGGGGGTGACTCGGTCTCTGCTTAGAAAAATGGAGGCAAAGAAGTCGTTAAATAGGTTAGCTTTGCTGTCTGGTGTGATGACCAGATTTCCTAGCATGTCTTGCAGAGGCCGCATGTTACCCGGTACCTTCTTTTTGCCTCCTATGTATTTAAAAAAGGACTTCTTGTTGTCCTTGATCCAGGTAGGTAGTCCCAGTTCCAGCTCCACCTTGGCCTTCCTGACTGCCCCCCTACAGCCCCGAGCAACCGAGGTATAGTCCTTCCTGGTGATGGCCTCTCCCTTCCATTGGGTGTACACCTCCTTTTTAGCTAGGAGACATTCCCATATGCTTTTGGTGAGCCATGGGGGCTTTTGTGCCCTCTTTCCCCCTTTGTTTTGTGTTGGGATTACTTCCCTTTGGGCTTGGAGAATGGTCTCCGTAAGGAATGACCACTCTTCCTGGGCATCTGACTCCTCTCCCCTCTCTGACCTCAGTGCCTCCCTGACTATTCTCCTTACCTCATTGAAATCTGCCCTCTTGAAGTGCAGGACTGCTGCCTTGCTGCAGGCCTTTGCCACCTTGCACTGGATGGTGAATTTCAGCAGGTGATGATCACTGTTGCCCAGGTGGTCGAGCACCCACAGACCCCTCACCAGGTCATGGCCCGTGGCCAGAACCAGATCCAACAAGGCATCTCCCCAGGTTGGGCTGTGCACCTTCTTGGTTAGATGGAGGCCCTATATCTTGGCTAGAAACCTACGTGAGCAGTCAGACCTGGCTGACTGC
>NW_017729034.1:68407108-68416552 GCF_001723915.1 Gavialis gangeticus
TCCTGGGCATCTGACTCCTCTCCCCTCTCTGACCTCAGTGCCTCCCTGACTATTCTCCTTACCTCATTGAAATCTGCCCTCTTGAAGTGCAGGACTGCTGCCTTGCTGCAGGCCTTTGCCACCTTGCACTGGATGGTGAATTTCAGCAGGTGATGATCACTGTTGCCCAGGTGGTCGAGCACCCACAGACCCCTCACCAGGTCATGGCCCGTGGCCAGAACCAGATCCAACAAGGCATCTCCCCAGGTTGGGCTGTGCACCTTCTTGGTTAGATGGAGGCCCTATATCTTGGCTAGAAACCTACGTGAGCAGTCAGACCTGGCTGACTGCTCTTCCCAGTAGATGTCTGGAAAGTTCAGGTCACCCCTGATGACCTTGAGGGACCCCACTGGTGACCGCACACCAAGATGATTGGCTTCCATCAACCACCATCTTCTGGGTCCTACCACGGAGCCAATTCCTCAGCCAGCAGATCATGGTAAGGTCAAGGCCACAGTTAGCCAGTTTTGCCAAGAGGTGATCGTGGGATACCAGATCAAAGGCTTTTTTAAAGTCAAGATATATGACATCAATCTATTCCCCTTTGTCCAGGTGATAGGTCACCTGGTTGTAAAAGGAAATGAGATTGATCAAGCAAGACCTACCCACAACAAACCCATGCTGGGTATCCCTCAGGATATTGCCATCAGCTAGTCTGTTAAGGATGACCTCTTTGATAATCTTTTCCAAGACCTTGCCCAGAATAGAAGTCAGGCTGATGCGTCTGTAGTTTGCCGGATCTACTTTCCTCCCTTTCTTGAAGATTGTCCTATTAATTGGACACATTTTCCCCAATTCTTCTTACTATTTTTGTCCTTTGTTTTTGCATTACTTATTTCTTGGACATTGCAAATAGACTGGATACTAGCTATCTAATTTCATTTTCAGGTTCCCATAAAATAGCAAAAGCTATAGGGCCAGATTCAAAAAGATGTTGTAAGTATCTAAGCAGTACTCGGGTTTACTTTAGTGGCACTAGGTCACAGAAAGCAATCCCCAACCCCATTCCATCAGTGGCAAAACTGTTTAAGCAATTTGATTCATTAGGTATCTCCATTTTGCCCAGAACAGATACCCAGTTCAGCTTAGGCTATTGTCCATAATCCAGAGCAATCCAAATCATCACTTAACTCCCATCCAATCAATTATTATAATCTAGATCAGTGCTGGGTGATATTCAAGGTCCACCTAAATCCTGGATTCCATAGACAGCCATAGAGCATGCCTAGTAATTGATTAACATGGATGGATTAATATGCAGTACTTTACAATACACAACTCCTGATGGTGATTGTGCTCATCTTTTGTCCAGTGCTTTAGAAGTTAAAGTGGTTGCCCAGGAAATGGGAGACCTAAAGGGCACCTATACATGTGCTCCACACCTGCTCTGATGTTTTCTAATTAGAACATGTCAGAACAGACTCAATTAATTGAGTCTGCTCGATAAAGCCTGCTGGAGCATTCCAGCCTTGGCATCATATGTATTCAGTGCCCCCATGTCTTAAAATGGTGGCAGGACCACTTTAACTAAAGCTCATTGAACGAGTTTTAGTTAAAGCTCCCCCACTGCTGTTCTGAAGCATGGGATGCTGAATACACAAGACACTCCCAAGAGCAGCTCTAATTAAAACACCCCTCCTCCTGCCTGGAACATGTGTAAAGATGTCCCTAGATTTTAGGCCTTCCTCAGTCTGAAGAGAATCAAATTCAGCCCCACATCACAGGAAACCACCCGTACCAACAGTGCATAGGATAGACCTTCACTCCTCTGATTCAAGCAGGTTCACTGTAAAGCCAAGAGTGTAAAATTCTTGGGGCCAAGAAAGCAAGCAATAGGGAGGTGGACTCTGTATACCAATAAGAAGAGCACTCCCTTGGAAGGAGTGAGTTGGGTTCTGGTCCATACTTCCAGCAGTCTTTATGTATTTAACATTGGACAAATATTTGTTAAAAAAGCAGAAATAACCCTGGCAGGAGGGACCAGAACAAAAATTCAGAATTAGTTTAGGCAACTTTCACTGTACCTTTTTGATTGATTTGGCTGAACATATTTTGGCAGGGGAGGCTTGCTTTTATTAGAGCTGATAAAAAGAATAATCCAGAGGTTCTGGGTTCTTTGTTGTTGAAGGAGGTCAGTACATTTTCTTTTTACCTCTGATATGTGGATGTCAGAGGCTACAAGGGGATTTAAATTGTATGTCAATATTGTGTTCATTAAAGGTGCTGAACTGTCAGTCCTGTAACATAGGGCTGTTGTTCTGCTGTAGTAGAGGACTCAAGTAGCAGTGGCTGCAGTTCCTATTTCTCCAGGCTACCCTACTAAAGTACCCTCCCCACTCTGGAAGGATCACGTGGAGAGGTGAGCAAGTAGCTCATTTGCTATGTCCCTTCAATCCTTGGCCTCTGTCTCCTGTGATTTATTATTAAGGGCATTTTTTCACATGCTCCAAGAGTTGGTCGGTGCGGGGGGCAGGGATTTAATTAGTGACTCCAAGAGCTGTTCTAATTAAGGTGCCTGGAGCATCTCATGTAACAGCGTCCCCACACTTCAAAATGGTGGCAGGGGCACTTTATCTAAAACTCATTGAGAAAGCTTTAGATAAAGTGCCTCTGCTGTCATTTTGAAGTACAAGGATGCTGATACATGAAGCACAGAGGCTTGCTCGAGTACAGCGATCACCATGCTCCAGCATGGGCTGGATTAATCAAGTCTGCTCCAATGCACTGTAATTACAGCGCATCAGAGCAACCCCCAGGCTCCTGTACAAGCACCTTAAATTCATAAATTAATCTTAATAGTGTTTTATTATGTCAATACATGAGGGTTGACTTTATGTATTTACATAAAGATCACTAACTGGGGCCTGACTTTAGATCACTGTAGAGCAGATGAGAACTTAAACTTGTGCTTTAAAGATGAAAAGCACTATATTAATTCTTAAAGTCATGTAAATACATTTTATGTCCTGCCTAGATATAACAGTGCAGTGGCAGGGTGGTTAAGGTATTTTGCTATATCACCAGAAGCATGACTTTGAGCATTAGGACCTTTTATGTTATACTATAAGCCACACAAATGTATAGCAGCTTAGTGCTATTTTCTAGTCACACCTTCAATTTGAGTGGCACATTGGTGGGGAGTGGCCACACCTTAATGGAACAGGACACGGGTTTTGCAGATCAAAAGATAATCCTGCCCTAGACTGGCATAACTTTGAGCTGCATATGTGCTTTAAGCCACTTAAATGTGTTAACATGTGAAGAGTCCGGTGGTTAAGAGTTCTAGGAGCCTCCCAATATTAACATTTAACAAGGCCCTTAAACTTGACACACAGAAAAGATTGCACCTGTCTGTTGACCCAGCTGTGATTGGTCACCTGGTAATCACAAGGGACCAAAGGCTGGCATATGTAATGCTGGCCTACCACTTGCTTGTTTGCCAATGGCTTACTGACATTGGCACACTCTGAAAACATTCTATACTGCCTTGAGCCACCTAGGCACGAGGTACATTCTGGGTGCATGTAAAATAAAATAGGTTAAGACTCTAAGTGGAGAACCCACTTCAGGCAGAATGACTGAATAGAGCCTTACATCCTGCTCAGTTTATTTCTCAATCTTGGACTATGCCACTGGGTGTACTGTTCTAAAGATAAAATACTGGGTGTCCAAAAGTCAGGACTTCTGTTCTGCAGGAAAAAAAAAAATTCTGTGATATTTCAAGCAAACTGAGCCATACAGCAAATATCAGGCCACTTACCTAATCTCTCCCCCACATGTAACCTGGCCCTGTATCCCTGTGGTTAAATTTTCGTAATGAAAGCATCACACCCTTCATTGCCTGCCTCAATATATTGAAGTAATCCTTATCCTTGTTAATATTAAGTATGTATTTCAAAGTAATTTTCATCTCATCGGTCCATTACAAGTAGAGATTAATTTAAGAAACAAAAACCCTGGTGCTATTATGTTGGGAAAGAGAAGGAAAAGGTAGTGAATGGACAGTTATATTGCCAGCTCTTCACAGCAGGAACTGCTTCTTTCTTTTTGTTTGCATAGTGTTAAATGCAATGAGTTATACAATACAATGAATGGAGTTCACCTCTAGACCCCTCCTAAAAACTATACTCATTCTGCCACTAATGTCACTGAGAACATGCTTGGTTCATGCTGCTGGTCACTAAGCTTTTAAAACAAGAGAGGATTGTGTTTGTTTATGAAAAATAATTTTAAATAACTTATTTTTTCCCTCAAATATGATAATAAATAGAACATTATGCATTTCTGTGGCAATATTAGCATCAAAGTGTGATCCATTTCTAATTTAAATTGTAACAGGCATGCACTCTTAAGCCCAAATTCTATTCCCTTTTAGGAACCTAAGTGGCACTTACTCAACCATGTTAAGTGCCTTTTTGGCACTCAGGCATGGCTTGTAATTCTCTGCAGTGTGGACCTGTAAGCATGTGCATAACTCCCGGCTTGGTCAATAAGTTACACACTACTTAGTCAGATACAGGGCTATGTAGTGATCTAACTTGGGCAGGGCAACTGGGGCAGCTGTCCCATATGTTGGCTTGCAAGGGGAGGCTGGAAAAAACAGCTGCTTCTGCAGCCACACAATGGCAATCATTATCATGTGGTGCAGTGAGTACTGGAAGCTGCTCTGTGTGTGGCAGCTCCCCCAAGTGCCTTGGCCACATTGGTACACCTTTGGTGCTATGTACAGATGTACACTGGACAAACATAAATTGCAAAATTCTGCCTCCTAAACACCCATTGTTACCAGGTGTTAGATGAAAGAGGAGCCTCCTTTGTTTTAGTCCCAGTAGAGGAGACTAGCTAGCACCTCATTTGTGGCATGGTGATTAGAGCACCACAGTAGGTTGAAGAGATGCAAGTTTAAATCCCTTGAGAGTGAGGGAGTGCTTATAACTAGGGTGATCATGCATCCCAGATTAGCCAGGACAGGCCCAGATTTCAAAGGCTGGTCCTAGCCGTCTGGTGGAAAGTAAAATAGATGTCATGGGCACGGGGCATGGGTTGAGGAGGTGGAGCAGCAGGAGCTGTGAAATAGGAAACTCTAGGGAAGAGCAGTGTCCTGGGTTTCACATTGTTCCATACGGTCACCATACTTATAGCCCAAATCTCTCACTTCCTAGGTGAGTAGTGAGAGCTTCCTATGGAAGCTCTGAAAAATGGGATGGAAGGTCCCAGCAACAACTGAGGCCCTCCTTCAGGCATTACATGAATATGTAGCTGTGCATTGGCTTTGTCAGTCAATAACCTACTGCACATGCTCAGTGCCATGTGGGCATTTATGTTGTGCTACTAGGTTTGTCATTTAGGCAGGTAAAATGTACCAGAATTTCACCTGTAGAGTTGCATTCATTACATTTTTCATAAGTGGAATGGAACTTTGCAAAAAAAGTATTAATCATAGATTTGTCCTAGATTTCTCTATATATGCTGTACTGAATGCTTATATTATAAGCTGCAAATAGTTTGCTAAGTAGCCATAATTTGAGAGTAATTTAGATTAAAGATTTTTAAGGCTCGTTTCTACAATGCTTGTGGTATTTTAGCAGTTTTAAAAGATTTGCTTGGCTTCAGACCATTGGATCAGGATGATTTTGACATCCTTAATCTTCCTTTAAGAGCATTAGATATTTTATATTTAAAAATTTGAATGATAAAAAATAGAAAGAAGTTGTTTTCTAGAAATAGAACTTTAAAAATCTTATGTCAGCATACAGTGGAGTTGAGAAGAATAAATCCTAAGCTAACAGCACTAAAGACAATTGTAAAAAAGACAGTGTTCATAAGGCCTTAGGGTATGATTTTAAATGAATTTGAGAGTCCTGCATAGACTATTCTATATATCCCCATGTAAGCAAGAAATTCAGGTTCACATTACAAAGTAGCATTTGGGAAGATTGCAGAAAGTGATGTAGTCTTTAGAGATCTGCAATATGTTCATCTCAAAATGAAAACTCCATACCATCTATCAGTATTAGTGTATAATTCTGAGCAGAGACTATCACTAACTATTTGGAAGATTGCTGCTTAGGTGTAGGTCAGTAACGTGTATGTTCAAGCAATGCTTAAAGGATTACAATAGGTTATCAGCTTAAAATTTGTCACCTGAGTAATTAACAGGAGTTAATGGGGATGTCACTTTCACCATCAGAGTACTGAGAGCATTCAAAGTTAGTTTTGTCCACTTAACTTATACTGAAAGAAAACATAAAAACACTGATGACAAAGTTTGCATGCCAAAATGGGTAGACTGGCAAATAGCAAAAGGTTTGTTCTGTAAGTCAGTTCCTCTCTTGAACAACAGTGTGTTTTAAATATAGATGAATGCAAGATCATAATCTATTGAGGAAGAAGGAATGCCACTTTCAGAATGGAGCTTTTTTGTAAAGCAGTGACTTGGGAAAGAACTTTGGGGTCATGATAAATAATCAATGAAATATAAATTCTTGATATGATGCAGTGGCTAAAAGGAAATATCATCCTTGTATAGAAACTGGGCATATCTAGTAAACTTAAGGAGGTGTTATTGCCTCTGCATATGATATTAATGAGATAATTATTGTGTCCACTTCTGTTCTATTGTGTCTATCATACTTTAAAAAGGATGATAGAGGAAAGAGCTCAGGAAAGAGTTATAAGACTGATTCAAGATGTAGAAAATATGCCCTGCAATGACAATTAGACTAGAGTTGGAAAGGCGTTAGTTTTTCAGACAGCTGGTTTAGAGACTTGATTATAGTTTATAATTAATTACATGGGGACACTTTCTTGATTATAGAATGCTTTATAATGTAGTAGACATAACAAAATCCAATGGGTGGAAGGGGAAGCTAGACAAATTCAGAATAGAAATAAAAGGCAAATTTTTAACAGTGAGGATAATTAACTATCAGAACAATTATTTACGGGGAATAAATTTCTTTTACTTGAAAGGTTTAAATCATGGTGGAACGTCTTTCTAAAAGATATGCTATAGGTCAGTCCAAAATTAGGGCTTGATGTAGGCATTGCTTGGTGAAAGTTGTTGGCTGGTTTTATACAACAGGTAAGACAGTGATAAGAAACAAAATAATTTCTTTTTGCCTTAACACTGCAGGTGAAAAATAGGCCTTACTGGGTGCATGCTGACTGTGCTGTAGCCAAATAATACTGTGCAGTAGTACATCAAAGCACCGACAGTGCTAATATGCTACTATGCAGTATAGGCTACTGTGCAGTAGCGTCACTTAAAAGACATTCACCAGCACTACTGTGCAGTAACTCTGGCTACTGTGCGTTTATTTAGTACTTGATTATACAAGTACGAAATAAATGCACAGTAACCACTGTGCAGTAGTGTCTTGTGTAGATGTGTCTGCTGAGAACAATAGTTTGACCACCTCAAGTATGCCCAGGATTTCACCTTATGAACCTGGAAAGGTCCAGACTATAGCTACAAGCTGTAAGAAATGCAAGAAGCTTCTTTCAGAATTTATTTTGAAGCTATGTGCTATTGAGGTCAGACTGGTGAGCCAGTAGTTGCCCGATTATTTCCCCCTCCTTCTTAAATACATTTACATTCTTAAAAGCAGTCAAGGTTCTTTGGGTAAATGTGGTAACTTTTATTGGTCCAACTAAATAGTTGAAAAAAGTTCTTTGCAAACTTCTGGGCACAAGCACTCTTCTTTAGGCCTCCTTAGACCAACATGGATACAACAGATACCATCTGTATTCTTAAATGCATTTATTCTTTGCCATTCAGGGAGGTGGCACTTATCCTGATTTGGCAGTATTATTTAAAATCGTTCGTTCTGGGCTTAATTACATCTGCCAATTCTTTTCATAATCTAGGTGAAGATGATCTGTTACCCCTATTTGAAGCATAATATATTATTTGTATTTTGCTGCCCCTATCTGCTTGCCAGGATGTGGCAAATTCCATTTCTATACACTGATTTTGACTAGACACAGTGTCCTTTATATACCATCATCCTTACTGATGTATCGGTGAGGTATTTCCAGCTGAGATGAGCATTAATTCTATTAAATAAGGCACTGGCAGGACCTAATCTTGAATACTGTGTGTAGTTCTGGACAGCCACATTCAAAAAAACTCAAAGCAAAGCAATAAAGAGCTAGTAGAATGATTAGGGAATGGAGAGATTCTCTCAGAGAGAAGGCTAGAAAAAATTGGCTTGCTTAGCTGAGCTAAATGAAGGCTGAAATGTTATGGGTTTTTTTGTCTATATATAAGGAGGTAAAAAAGTGCGGGAAGGGAGGAGAATTGCTATTTAAGCTTGCAAGCAATGCTGGCACACAAACAACTGTATAACTTTTACACTGGAAAACAGAATGCTCCTAACCATGAAAGAAGTAAAGTTCAGGAACAGCCTTCCAGTAGGAGCACTGAAAGCAAAAAGCCTCACTAATTTTAAATTGGAGTTTGGTAAGTGTATAAGATTACATGCCCTAGTTGCTTGGATCACTGGACTTGGTGACCCAGAAGGCCCTTTCCTGTCCTACATCATATGTTTGTGCAACTTGGATAATGCTCTACATGTTGTACCTGATGGTCTAATGCCATTTGTAGCACCCATGAGATGCATCCATATGAGTTACTGTAGAAGAAAGAATTGACTTTCAGAACCACTGAGAAACTCTTGTATCAGTAGAGGTAAAATGTGGTGAAATACTTTCAGTAGAAACTGTTCAGCAAAAATGAAGATTCAGCAGCACCAAAATGTTTTGCAATTTTGTTTTGATTTCAGTGAATTAAATTAAAAATATAAAGGTTAAAAATATTTTCAGAACTAGTCCTTCCATTTTTTATTTGAAATGACTTGTCTCTAGATTTCCTTTAGTTTTTAAACTTCTAAAAATCTTCCAAATCAAAACTAAATGTTTTATTCTGGATGGAACAAAACATGTTTGTTTGATCCAAAACATTTGTTTTGATTTTTCAGTTTTCCAGCACTTCTGAATGAAAGGAATTCCTTTTTTTTCCCTCCACAATATGATGAAAACATGTTTTAAATCAGGGACAGAATTGAACATCTCCAGAGTAATCGTGTTTTGCTTTATCTTTACTTTAAATGTAACAAATATAAGCACTGTATATAAAAGCAAAATTGTCTTTTTATTGTGATCTTCTTAGTCAATAGTGCATATTTTAAAATATTTACAAAAACAGACCTGTGTTTTAAGAAACCTCTAATAATAAGTATTTACATAAATAAATTTTTTTGGTTGCTTGGTAATTAAGTGTAGATGACTGAAAAGTTAACTTAGTACTCAGTTCTGCAAAGTCTCCTGCATGCAAATAATTTTATGTATGAGTAGCCAGTCAAATGGGGGGAAGTGGGCACAATTGAGGGGAGCAACAGGCTA
>NW_017729034.1:68416563-68417955 GCF_001723915.1 Gavialis gangeticus
TCCGACCCTAGAAACTATGAAACTATGAAACTATGAAATTTAAGAAGACTACATAAGTGTACGTTTCTTGCATAAGTAAGATTTTGCAGGACAGATAAATGTGGATCTGTGCAACTGAGGTTCACTTTTGCATTTAAGAATTTTACGTTCTAAATGCTTTCCCCCCCTAAATTGTTTTATTTGAGGTGTGAGGGTAGGGGGAAGCCACTGGGGCAGATCTTTACTTCCCAAATCTATTAACATCATTCTGGTGGCATTCTAGCAGTTACTTTAATAAAAAGCTGTTGAGGGGATCCTTATAGACAGCCAGCCAGTGGTGCTTGCTTAACTCCTCCAGCTTCAGGTCACACAGCATAGCTGATGCCTCCAGCCTGGAGATATTGGTGAGATTGTGGCTGGAGTACTTCTCTACCTGGGTCTATAATAACTGACATAGTATTTTGGGAACTGCCTGGAGCTAGGGACACAAGATTACACCTAAACCGGTTTAAGTGATCAAAAACTGGTTTAAACCTGTAACAGAACAGAAGTTCAGTGTACATAAAACAGTTTCAAAATGGCTGAAACTGGTTTAAGATAAATCTGACAGAATGTAGTATCAGACTGAACTGATTTGGGTCAAACCCTTTTATGAAATTTCTATCCCTGACCTCTTCCTGGTTTAAGTTGGATCAGAGTCCCCCAACATCCCAGCATGCTTTCTAGCCTTCGGCTGGGCAGTGCTGCTTGCTCCAGCAGAGAAGGGTTTGGTGGGGAGGGGGAGAAGGCAGAAACTGCCCACCCCAGGCAAACCCTTGCTGGAGTCCAGGGCCAGGGAGAGAGGTTAAAGTATAGAGCTGCTCTGCCTTGCTAAACATACTGAAAGTTACTGCTAGCTGTGACGGTGGACTGCAAATCCCAGAGACACCTGGAAGTAGAAGAGGAGGTGATGAGCAACCCTACAGAGTCCTGCTTCTGTGATACTGGAGAGCAAATCCCAGAGACCTCGAGGGCAGCAGGAAGAGGAAGCGAACACACAGCCCAGGCTGGCTACATGCCAAAGAGCTGTGTTCTAGCACCCCCACCCCCGGCTTCTGGCCTGAGCCACTGCAGGCATGTGGCTGCATTTCCTGAATCAACGGTAAATGTGTGTCCAGTTGTTTCTCACTTTAATCTGCAGTTTAGACTAATCTGCAAAGACTGAATTGATTTAGCCCTGGCCTTTTTGACTGTCTGTACTTAGCCAGGAAGCACATATTAGATGAAGGCTGTCCGTTATCTAAGTGCCTGGGGCCAAACGCTCCATGAGCTACACCACTGTTGGGTGACTGTCCATCCTCTCACCCTGTGATGGGGGCAGGCTGCTTGTCATTCTCACAAGTTTTATTAACTCAGTAATTGATTCATTCCTTA
>NW_017729034.1:68422955-68426558 GCF_001723915.1 Gavialis gangeticus
CACTCCATGAGCTACACCACTGTTGGGTGACTGTCCATCCTCTCACCCTGTGATGGGGGCAGGCTGCTTGTCATTCTCACAAGTTTTATTAACTCAGTAATTGATTCATTCCTTAATTGATTCATTGCATATCTGCTTATTAACATAACTGATTCACCTCATTACTGATTATCTATGATATTGATTCATATTTCTTTCTTTCTCCACATATTTACTGTACTCAGTAGTTGCTTCATCATATAATTGCTTCATGGCTTAATTGGTTCTTTGCACTATTGAGCAATTCCACAGTAATCGTTTCTTAGGATAACTGATTACTAGTTGGTATGGCCAGTTACTACTCACCTGTCATTCTTTCCACTGAATTTCCGTATGTTTTATTTTCTTGCCTCCACCTCCATCTCAGGTTTTTTGTCCTCCACTTCCTTTGGCTCCATATAGTCCTGTGTCCCACTCTCATAAATTAGTACGCCTCAGCTTTTCCACTTCATTGCTTAACTCCTTCATTGTGCCATCTATAACTGCAGTCTTAAATTCTTGACTTCCCACTCCATCCTACTTCCTCTTCAGTTGAGATTTTTCCCTTCCCTGTCCTCCTCATGCTAGGATCTTTTATGACCTTTTCTTAGCCA
This sequence comes from Gavialis gangeticus, assembly GCF_001723915.1. Lineage (NCBI taxonomy): Eukaryota > Metazoa > Chordata > Crocodylia > Gavialidae > Gavialis > Gavialis gangeticus. The sequence continues at coordinate 68,423,588 of NW_017729034.1, forward strand.
TATCTCAAGGCCTCTACTCCATCCTCATCTTCCTTCACCCAACAGTTTCTAATATTGTTGTTCATACCCTTTTGCTCAGTCTTGTCCTTCCTTAGCTTCCATGAATCTGTCCCCTCCTGTTTTTTCCTATAATTATTCCTTCAGTGCTTTGCTGGATGATCCCTCCTCTTCTACCATGCTCTCATTTCCAGTGGAGATCCTACAGACTCCACTGTTGTTTTTCTTCTGTTTTCCCTTATAGTCTGTCTCCACAGGATCTTATCCACTCATGGAGCTTCAGTAACCATCTTTACACCAACAAATCAGACTTACCGATGTAGTCTGACCTGTCCACCTCTGCAGTCTTGCATCTTGGCCTGTATTTCTGACAGCTCATGAATGAATGACTCTTATTTTAAAATTGCCATTATTTCAGTTTATAGGCTATGAAAGCAAATAAGAAGGCCTAAAGGCTGTTGGCAGGTTGCGAGCAACTACTTCTGTCTTCCTGAAAATTCTGCCATCCCCACCTCAAAGCCCAGTAGTTCACCCTTTGTGGAAAAAGGGGTGAATTTCTTTCTAGTGTCAATTGATAGTATATCTATAGTAGAATATTATAATCAATTTCAGCAAAAAAACTAAACAAAAACAACTAAACACCTTCCAGTACAGAAAAGATACACAAAAAAAGATATAAAACATTAAATTAACATTACCTGCCCTAAAGAGCTAGAGAGGCTCAGACTCAAAAGCACTACAATGTTGAAGAATATTTGCAGCTGTGCCTCTGATTTTACAGGGTAACATTTGCTGGAGTTTGTTCATAATATAGTTAGCTAGCTAACCAGCTAGCTATGAACAAAGTCCCAATGTCTGATATCTATCTATCTATCTCTCTATCTATCAGACACCAGCAAGAAACACAATGAATCAATCTGCTTCTGCATACAATATATTTCCTAAATGCAATTTTTTGCTCTCTTCACACCCCAGTAATGGTCCTTTATGGTAGCACCTCCCTTTTAAAAAATGTTTTCATGAGCTGAGCTGTACCTGTTTTACATACCAGTAGCAGTGCTTTGATGTTTGAAAAATGCCGAGCTAGAACATTTCTAAGTATACTAAGATTAATCACTTAGAATTTTCTAGCTCAAGGTTTCTCAAACATCAAAGCACTCCTACCTGTATGTAAAACAGATACGGCTCACCTCATATAGAAACACTTTTAAAGGGAGATACTACCATGAAGGGCTATTATTGGGGATTGGGAGGTGTGAGGAGGGCAAAATACTGCATTTAGGAAATATATTCTGATAGTGTACAGAGGCAGATTGCTTGATTTTGTTTCTTGCTGGACTGTTTCCGTTTTTGGTTTCAGCAAATCAGGCACCATGCATTGAGTGATAATGATCTTACATTTATTTAGTGGATTTCATCCAAATAGATCCCAAAGGGCTTCATAAACTTTGCTAATGGATTACTAATTCTATGTAGTATATAAGAAATGCTTCATCCAGTACTGCATTTTAGTTGTGTGTGGGGTGGGCAATATCGCATACCATAGTCTAATTATAACATCACCAATACAGCTAGGTATTTAAGCATGTGCTAACCTTTAAGCAAGTAAGTCTCAAAGTCAATTAAGTATTCATGTGCTTTAACACAAGCTGCACTTTTAGTAGAAAGGATGGTTTAACAGATAATGCCCTGAATTGGAACTGGGGAGATGTGGGTTTTAGCTCAGTCACACCTCCTATAGGACTGCAGGAGGGTTATATTTTCTACCCTGTGCCTCAGTTCCCTCCCTATTATATGTATTTTATATTTCCATATCTCACAAGGCTGCTGTAAGAATAAACTCAACTAATAACTGAGAGATGTTCAGATACTTTGGCAGTAAAGACCATATTAAAGATCTAGATTAGTGAATCAGGACGCAACATACTGGGTGTGTCTACAAGAGATGTTTACTGTGCAGTTGCCTAATTAACTGTGCAGTAAATGTCTCAGCATCTACACATGTGCCCCTATTAGAGTACATGAAACTAATAAACTCACTAGCAGGTTAGGGCTTGTAAATACTAGTCGTGACCTGCTGCAGAGTTTTTTTGTGTGCAGCAACACATATGTAGATGCTGCCCCAGCTGACTGGAGCACAGGGTGCTTCAGTGCAGGGCTAGTCAGTAGGCAGCCCGGGCACGAAGCACACTGTGCCCCAGCGACCTGCTCCAAAGCATGTGGAGTCATGTTGGAGCCCTGCGCTAAAGCACCCTTGTGCCTTAGCCAGCCCCTCTGTGGCACGTGGAGCCCTGTTGGAACAGCCCTTGGCTGGGAGGCTGACTTCCCAGGTCCCCTGCCAACCTGAACTGCTCTGACTAGGCTCCATGTGCCACATACAAATAAACTCTGGAGCTTTATGCTCTGGAGCTTATTTGTGTGCATTAATCACATGAGTAGATGCCCCCACTGATGTTGGACTGAAACTGAAGGGAGACTGTAATTGTCTGGATGAATACAATCACCAACATTTAATTTTTGCTAGATTAAAATCTAATGCACCTTTGTTAATATTAAACTATATTTTCATATAAAGATCTCAGAGTTCTTTAGAAAAGTAAAGGAAGGCATGGGCACACAAAAAAAGGCTTTGGCTAGGGACAGACATTACACATAAACCAGTTAAGTGATCATAAACTGGTTTAAACCTGTAACAGAACAGACATTCAGCACACATAAACCAGTTTGAAAATAGCTGAAACAGGTTTGAGATAAGCCTGGTTGAATGTAGTATCAGACTTGGGCCAAACTGATTTATGCAATGTCTGTTCTGAACCCCTTCCTGGTTTAAGTTTAATCAGAGTCCTCCATCATCCCAGATGCTTTGCAACTCTGGCGGGTCTCTACTCTCTGCTCCAGCCCAGCAGGGCTGGCCTGCCCCCTCTGCTCCCTGGCTGAAGCTCTGACAGAGACTTCAGGTACAGAGACATCTGCC
>NW_017729034.1:68431558-68435378 GCF_001723915.1 Gavialis gangeticus
CCTCTCAGCATTAGCCAGCATACCACATGCTGGCTATGGTCCATGCTGTGGGAAACCAGACAAAGGCAGACAGCACAGTGTTGCTTAGGGCTTTTTTGGAGCTAATCAACAAGTAGCTGGTAATGTCCCTCCATTCCTTCCTTGGATAAACTTGTTTAAGAAGACCATGAAGGCAGTTGTTTTGTTTGATGGGCTGATAAACACTAAGAACTCCCTGTGCATGTGCTGTGTAACTCAATCCTCTGTTATCAACAGCAAGCAGGGGAACCCTTCCCTAATCAGTGCATCCTGCTGGGGCCTGGCCACACACCCCCTCAGCTCAGCACTGTGGAAGGGATGGGAGGACTGCTCTAGTACCCCCTGGCTTTTAGCCTGAATCCTTGCAGGCATATGCCTGTATTTCTTCAGTACAAAGGGGATGTCTTTATGGTTACAAAGTGATTCAGCCTAGCCAGGTTAGACTAACCTGCAAAGGTTGAATCAATTTAGGCTCAGGCTTTTTGAATGTCTGTCCCTATGCTTTGTGAAGTAAATGTGGGTGGGATTTATAGCACCTCAGCTACTCCATGGTAATTGACTGTGTCCATGTTCTCACCCTGTGGCAAATGAAAACTAAACTGTAGTATCCTTCTGCTTTCTTAGTGAAAAAGGGTCCTCTAAGGTTTTCAGTTTCACTAGGCAATAAGTGACTGGGCCAGTTTATAAATTTCAGGCAGATCAGGAACATTGGGAGTGGTTCTGTATCTCAAAAGCCCACTGACCAAATGACCGCAAATTTCAGTGCTAAATCTATGTTAGAATCAAATCAGGCACAATAATTTTCAAGACAATCTGAATATGTATGTTGACTTTAAAGTGCTCTAGAAATCAGCTGTTAAGCTGTAAACTCATTAAGAAAAATAAATGCAATGACATTCTGTTATTATATACAATGTACCTTTATAAAATATGCATTGTTTACCTGAAAGAATCATCTCACATAGAAAAATCAACAGCATCCTGTATATACACTAGTCATTTAATATGTATTATTTCTCTGGCCAGATGTTTGGTTACACATACTCTTTTTTACTAATAAATGTCTAAGGGTTTGACCTCTGGTTAAATTTATATTGTGATTTGCATACTTTCAAACTCTACATTATTTCCTGGGTATAACTTTGTACTGAATAAACAGAAATCTTAGCACATTTACTAATTTTGGAAATACACGATATTTACATAAACCCTATTACTGAGGTATGCATAATGTGTTCAAGAACTGTTTGTGTTTAGTATTAATTAGGAAGGTAATTTATCTTCTAATGGACACTAAAAGCTGTTGAGGTCTTCTCTGTCATTTGTTCTTTGTTAAAAAATTATGGCTCAGAAGTCTCCTAGTGATATCTGTTTCATTAATCTAGGTGTCCTGCTAAAGTTTTTATACATTTTTGTTTAATGTGTTAAATTATATTCTCCCATGTTTTTATTCAAAAAAGTTTAAAGCCCTATATTACTGTATTTTGAATAACAGAAGCATGTTTTGATTTATACATGTTGAAAAAAGCTTTTAGATACACTAACTTCAACCTTCCCTTCATCAAATTTACTACAAGAAAATTATTTCTATGATGACTCTGTGGATATCTTATCTTAGGTTTACACTTGAGTTATATCTAGGGACTTAGTCAATTTGCAATTTTGTGGATTTCACGGAAATTGTAAAATCAGGCATTGTCTGCAAAATCAGCAATGTCTGTAAAATCCCTGAAAATAAAATGCTGCCTCCCCACTTAGAGGAGCAGCCACCCTCACACCAACCACTGATTGGCTGAGAAGGCCTGTTGCACAGCTCTGCCTCTCTGCCAATCAGCAGCAAGAGGCAGGGCCACATGACAGTTCTCTCAACCAGTCAGTGGTGAGGGGTGGGGTCACTTGGGCCCCTTTGCCAGTCAGAGGCATGTGGGGACTCACCACGGTAAACCATAAAAATGACAGCTCGCAAAATCAGCCTCCTGCATCCTCAATTTTGTTAGGTCCCTGGTTATATCCCACAAGGTATTGATATCCACAATAATGCTGATGCCTAATTTAATGCTTGACTTGACTACATTAAGATTATTTGACAAGCTAACCTTGGTGCAAATCACTTGTGTGCCTGCGTGTGTATGTGTCTGGGTTTGTTTTTTTTCAATAGAGCGGTTTCTTTTGCAGTGCAAATCTGTGTTCCATCCTGAGCCATGTCTGAGTGGGTGGTGTTCATTCAGATCTTTGGAAAGAACAGGGAGCATGTTAGCTTAATGTTAAGAACATGTAATTTATTTTTTAAGTTAGCTTTCATTTAGAAGGTGACGGGCTTTAGTCTATAGCCTTCTTTTTTGGCTCTCTTTCAAAAGAGAATTACAGACTTCCTCTCTACCTGTTTCTAGAATGACAGTTCTGTGTGCCTCATGATACTAGTCTCTAGACAAGGAGTGAGGTCTGAGCAAGTTGACTGCACATTTATGCAGATTGCCTAAGGAAATATACTTAGTGAATGCTGTCGCTCTGTGGTTATATAAAATGATGATCATTCTGACAGAGATAGTTGCTGCCCCCAACAATCTTGTTAACATATGGATTGATACTCCCTTCAGGCATGATTTTGAGGCCTCTGTGGATGTCCCAAAGCTTGTTTTTTCTTTCATGTGCATACTTGCTTTGGTTCTTTTATGGTTGGCATCAGTAAACATATTTCAATTGATGTGGATAAAAATTGTGGAGGACTTGGAAAGCTGCATGATGTTGCTTTTCATTAGATCAGTCCTTAACTGGATATATATGTGTGAATATAATTTGCAATGAAGAGTATAAATGCATCTTTAAGACAGCTGTCTAGAGATAATTATTACCATGGACTTATGGACCAGGGACTTATATCAGCAGTCCTCAACCCAGGGTTGAGGTTCATGAGCAACATGTTATAGTCACAGCAAATTAAAAAGATAAAACTGAGGTTGGTAGAGAGAGTAAAATATGTTGCCTGTAGTGTGTTACTCGCTCATTTATGTTGCCTGTAGACGAGCAAAAGCTGGGGATCACTAACTTAGTTTATCCTCAAGGTCCAGCTGATATTTCTGATGAGAGTCAGATTCAAAGACTTCAGCCCAAGGCAAAGCTCTAGTTGTAGAGATTTTGCTGTAGCAATCTATTATGTTAGGGTTTCTGTCAGTTTGGTATTTTATGCCTTTAAAAAAAAGCATCAATGGCAAGTTTGCTATGGGAAGTTTGCTTATAACAGCTTTATACCGCGACCTATAGCCAGTGGGAGAACTAGGCAATGATGAAAAAAAACGTGAAAAGTTGAAGGGGAAAATGCTCAATATTTTGAACAATTTGCAACCTAAATTAACAAGCATCCATCTATTACTTCTATGGTACTCTGATTTATTCCTCTCAGACAACAATGCTTTGGTAGTACCAATCAGCTATCCCCTCACCAATGACAATGATTGAGAGTTGGCTGAGCATCCACCTGCTTGAGTAGGCCTATTTTGTCACAAAATGCATGCTCCTATTATGTACAAAGCAAATGTAAGACAGTAGAATTTGTTCATGCAAAGAAATACAAATTTACCTCTCTCTGATCAGGATTCCCAACAATTTATCATTTTAATGTATGCATTGTCTCAGCATAAAAACCTTAAGGGGCTCTAGCCTACTGTGGTAAGACGTTGAACAAAGTAATGCTGCCTAAAGAACACTACCTGCTTTCAGGTAGGTTTAAAGCAGCATTGTAGTCAACATATTCTTATAATCTATATATATATATATATATTTAGATTATAAGAATATGTTTTTT
>NW_017729034.1:68435438-68444764 GCF_001723915.1 Gavialis gangeticus
TATATATATATATATATAAAATGATATGTAATAAGAGACGGGAGGAGGTGACTTCTGTCCCTTCTGCTAGACTCATGAGGGGAACAGAGGCTGTGGAATAACATCTTCATATTTTTACATTGATTTGTTTTGGCTTATTTTTTGTTTTCCAGCCTCTGGGATCCTAATTACATTAAATGGAATTGTTTACTATATTGATTAGTAAAGCTGTAGGTAGCTGGCATTACTTTAAAATCCTGGGTTGAAAATACATAGATACCTATTGGATCATGTTGTTAAAGAAGCCTCCTAAATATAAGGACCTGATTGTGTTGTTGTTCTTTTTTTCTATGGCTGAAGAAGTAGAAAAAACTTCTTTATTTTTCTCATGCTAAATAAGCTGTGAACATGGAATGTTTTAGAGAATTTTCATGAAAAATATCTTTTAAAATATAAAATCAGGTGTAAGAGTCAACCTAGTTTGGATAAATTCAAAATTGTTTAATTCAAGTTGAAAACATTTTAAATATATTTTAAAATTATTTTTTAAAAGAAAATTCATTTACAACAAATAATCAAATTTCTCCATTCCCATATATTAAAATACGCTATTTTGAAATTATCAAATTAAGATTTTTCCCTTCAAACAAAATGTTGTTTACATTGATTTTTTCCCCTTCAATAATAGATGTTCCAAAAGAAACTGTTTTAAGAAAAAAAATGAGCATCTTGAGTATACATTTTCAAGATATCTATTTAATATTAATTCAATATTTAAATTACACACACATGTCACTAGAAGTCATATTTGAGGCTGGTAATATTCTCAATTCCATTAATTAAAAAAAAAATATTGGTACATATCCTACAAAGTTTAAATGCCTCTATTAAAGTCATAATAAGCGCTATGCAAATAGGTCAACATTTTCCATGAGGTTAGTGTATAAAAAGTAGAAGGCCAAATTCCTACTGACTATACTTGATTATATAATATTTTTTGGGAAAAGAGAAATGCTAGCAATTAATGTCAAAGGTACCAAAATATATTGTTTTCAGTCAGTATGTGAACTAACAAGAATTTCTTGTAAAATTGCTTTATGACTAAATATTTGTAATTTCTTATGTTGTGCTAGCTGATTCAATATTTATGTAACAACTGTTAGAATAACAGCAATTCTGTACTCAGCCACACAACCAGTGAGAATATAAAAATAGAATTTAAACATATTAAGTCTTGTTCCATGTGTAAATGTTATTTAAACATGCTAGAGGTTTTAAATTTTATTAAAAACTGCTTTATATTATCATTTCATTTTTATTCATCATTTAGTTCTTTAAATTTTAAAATGTCAATATAAATGAAAAAAGGCAGATATAAAAATAAAATCCATGTAAATGATATCTAGGGTTGTCTAGTAATGTATGTGAATTACCAAACTTTTCTAAAACAAAAAGGTTACAATTCTGTTACCTTTTGTGTACACAGCTGGCATTACTCTACCCATGTACGTGGGCATTTTTGGCCCTGCTTCTGCACTGTGGTTTGTTTAAGCATATGCAGTATACTGTACACTGGCCAGGGACATCCACTTGTGCCTGAGTATCAGTCCAGGAAGAGGAGGAGAACCACTCCCATTTTTTTGTTCTAAATACCTGAGTGGTTAGGGCATTCACCCAGGAAGGAGTAGACCCAATTCTAGGCATATTTCATCCATTTCTACTATTCCAGGTGTTAGGTACTATCCAATTCTCCTCTCCAGAGCTCCTTTTGAAGCTGAGCCATTGCATCTTGTGTCACATCATTGGCTAAAATGGATCGAGAGCTTTTGCATGGGCAAGTTTCTGCTTTATATGGAACCCAGGCTTCTTCCTTTATAAGGCAGCATTTAGATCACTGAACCAAGATCCCAAGCCAAGAATTTCCCTTTTTTAGGCTGCTCAGGCAGGCAGCTTCAAAAGAAGCACTGGAGGCTGCCAGGCTGGCTCCATGTCTCCATGTGCAGCTCTCCATTGGAGTGTTGGAAGCCCCAGGTGGAGTCAGGGAGCTGGCCTGGTCTGGCCCAATGGTGCACGGCTCCTGCCTGCAGTACCAGGAGCCCCCCATGTACTGATATGGAGCCAGCTTGGTCTGACTCAAAAGCACGCACCACTGGGCCCAGGACAGTTCTGTGCCACCATGCGTGGCTCCTGGGACTCACCTGGAGCTGTGGGGCACTGGGGGGCTCTGCCTGCCTTGGGCCATGAGTGCCCAAAGGTCCCATCGCCTGATACTGCTGCCATCAGAGGGGGCTGTGCACTATGGGGGGGCATGTGGCGGGAGGCATACACGCACCCACAAACCCCACACCCATCCACACACATACTCCCACACCCTCATCCTCAAAGACCCCCCACAAACCCCACATACAGCCATGCACACCCCCACACCCCTTCTCAACCCCACAACAAACCCTATACCCACTTACAACCACACCCTGCCACAACCCCCCACACCCTCCACACTGCCCCACACAGCATACAAGAGTAAGACTTTATTTTGAGCTGTTATATAATCACCTCTATATACACTATGCAAACATACATAAATCAGGACAAAAATATTTGAAGAAATAAAAATAAAACATATTATAGCAAATGTATGATTTTTAGTACTTGTTTTATTTTTTCTGGTTCCAAGATGGCAAACCCCCTCCCAAAAGAAGTATTTCTGGGGGCAAGGGGAGGGACTTCTGGTGGCAAAGATCAGAGGTTAGGGGTGGGACTTTCAGCCTCAAGATGGTAATCAGGGGGCAGAGCTAGCTTTGCAGCCCTCACAGCTCACCAAAAGTCATTCAGTGGCCCTCCAGCCAAAATCATTGCCCACCCCTGCACTAGTATCATCCTTTTGATTTAAACAGAGTTGCTCCTATTTTCAGTTTAGGAGACAGACAAATCAGGACCAAGGTTTTTTTCTTTAATTTGAGTTTGCTGCATTTGTGGAAATGTACTGTCTAGTTAATTGAGTCGCAGTGTTTGTGGTTAAGTGGAAAGGTCTCCAGAGACCTTGTGAATAGCAAAATAGCTAAAACATTTTTCTGTTATAGCATGGAGTTCTGATGTAGGTAAAGGTGAGAACCACTTGTGTAGTTAACTGAACAAAGAGCTAAAATATCTGGAATTTTTTCTTCATCTGTTCTATTGATGTGTCATGTGATCATGGGAAAATTACTTAAAATCTGAGAGTTTAGGTTCCTCACGTTTTGATATGTACAGATTGGACAAGATTTTCAGAGATGCCTATGTTTCTTACTGTCTTCAACTGTGCGTCAAGTTCATGCAACATAACTTTTGAAACTCAGGCTGAAGATAGCACTCAAACTATAAATCCCCAAAGTACCACTCATTTATGGCTCATTTACTTAAAGTAGTAATACTAATTCTTATGCAGGCAAAAGGGACTAAGGAACTAAGAAACCACTGTGTCTGTCTATTTCTGAGTCTCAAAAAAGCCATGTGGGTCTATGGGCAGTATATATAAAACATTGTATGGTCATTTCAAAGCAGCTGTAGTCATTGAAGGCAGAATATTAAATCTCCTAACAACAATTTTTGATGTGATCTCATTTATCCTTTGTGTGGTTTTGATCTTTCTGAAACTGAAACATATGTGTATTTTCACCTTCTTTGAAAGGATGAAAACCGAAGATCACATTTTTAGATATGATTGCCAATATATACAGGCTACTTTCTGTTTTCTTTAAGTTATTGCTTTTCCTCATTTCAATAATATTTAAAACAGCTGGTATTTCAGCAGAAGCTGTTCATAAATTTAATAATTTACTTTTTCAGGTAGCATTAAATATCTGAAGGTAACTGTTATTGATGGCGTAAAGAAGTTAAAATGTCCCAGCCACATTAGAAGAATGTAAGCTGGATTTATTGTGTTACTCTGTTTTCTCTTTATCATTCTCTGCTAGACAACATTATGTTAAGATGAATATTCTACCAGGACTATTACATGTTATGCAAATATGGCCTATAACTTTTTTTTTTCTAGCAAAGATATTAAATCAATTGAACAACAGCTCTCTAGGTTCATTTGGGTAGGGAAAAGACATAGAATTGCACTATTTTGACAAGCAACATTAAATCAGGCAAGAAAAGTGTTGGATAATCTGAAATGGTATAATTTAGTTGGTAATTCAAAGTGTACAAAAGACTGGCTATTTCACAGTAATATTTGTAGTGATATCTATTTGTCCATGGTTTCACATAGGATGGAGACTTTATTTTTATACTCAATAACCTCCTGTATTTTGATTAACAATATGTACATTTTGAAGATATATATCTGCAGATTCCTTATATCTTCTATACACCTTTTATTGAACCTGTAGTGAAGTTTCGTACCTCTGCCAAACTAAGATACATTTTCCACATCATGCTTTTTGCTGGAGTCCAAAACCTATAAATCATTAGAATGAGGGAACATCCTTGATGCTCATATTATTAATTTTTTATCAGTTGGAAATGCATCCTCATAAAATAGACAGCTTTAAGTATTGTAAATCTATGGCTGATTTTATCATCTTTGGAATTTTGGTTAACTAAAATAATTCACTGGAAATATAGGACTGCCTAAAAACATGAGGTAATTATTTAATGTTTTAACAGCAGATAGAGTTGTTGCATGGATTGCATAATGGAATATGAACAAGAATTTCTTTCCCACTCCCTACCCCTTTGCAATTAAAGATTGTGTTACACATCTTCTCTTTTCTACATTACTGTTTTTCTAAAATTAATATAAAACATTTGTTAAGCAATATTTACAATAAAAAAGAAACCAAAGGAAAGATTATGGAATGACAGTAAGATTAATATTCTTTTTTTTAATATGTCACCTGTGCAACATGCTTACCCTGGCTTGAGGTATATAGGACTCCACACGTTCTTTCTGTTTTGGCTCCTAAAATAAACAGCTTGGAGTAGGAGTGTACTTAAGTGTAGCTCACTTAAAGGGATATTGCCCATTCTATATTCAGACTCACGTATTTTATATACACATTTGAAGTCTACTTACTTTATTGTTGACATTTTTTAGATCAAAATAGAGAATCATGAAACTAAGATCTATCTTAACTTAGCAGAGAAGGAAAATTCTGCCCTTCCTTACCAGATCTACTTCTCTTCTTTCCTCAGTTCACTTCCTGTTCCAGTTTTTTACTTCTTTGGGTTTCCTCTCTGTATCACCTCTGCCTGCCAGTAAAATACTTTCACTTTTCAATTCATATACCTTGGCTTTTTCAGTGTAAATAACTCTGGAATGTGGTCTGGATACAGACCTCAGAATCCTCAGGTCCTGTGATGCTTTATAGTTCCTTAAGCTTAGTTTTAGCACTTTGGTTTAGTCTAGGGCTAGGGACAGAAGTTACACATAAACCGATTTAAGTGATCAGAAACTATTTTAAACCTGTAACAGAACAGAACTTCAGTACACATAAGCCAGTTTCAAAATGGCTGAAACTGGTTTAAGATAAACCTGGTTGAATGTAGTATCAGACTTAACTTATACAGGTCAAATCAGTTTATGAAACTTCTTTCACAGACCCGTTCCTGGTTCAAATTAAATCAGAGTCCCCCAGCATCCCAGCATGCTTTGTAGCCCTGGGCTGGGCCATGCTGTCTGCTCCAAAGAAAAGGACTGGCCCAGCCCCTCTGCACCCTAGGTGGGGCAGTGAGGACTGGCTCACTGGCTGGCTCACTGCCACCCCTCAGACAAACCCCCGCTGGGGTCTGGAGCCAGGAAGGAGGTTAAAGTCATGTTCCCCCAAGTACTGAGCTGCCGTACCTTGCCCTTCTGGCTGCAGCTGTGGACTACAAATCCTAGAGGTAGGGACTGTGGACTACAAATCCTTGGATGGAGGAAGAGGAAGTAACATGCAACCCTGCACAGTAGGGCTGTGCGAAATTTCGCCGTCTGTTTCATTTTGACACTGTTTCAACTCACTTCAAGGTCAAAACAGCAAAATCAAAATGAAACAAAGGCTGTCAAAATAGCCTCAAAACAAAACGAGGCTAGTTGAAACGTTTCAACCATAGCACTGGGGATGGGAGCATGGGAAATCAGCCCAGCTGGGTTGACTTCCCATCCCCTGTGCTAGATTGCACCGGGGTGAGAGGCAGCCCAGCTGGGCTGGCTTCCTCCCCAGCAAGATCTAGTGCTGGGGATGGGAAGTCAGCCCAGCTGTGCTGACTTCCCATCCCCAGCAAAAAGTCAAAACAGTGTTGAAACAGTATTTTTGTTTCAGTGGAACAGAACAGCTGTTTCAAATTGAAATGAAATTCAAAGTGGAACATTGTTTCATGGATCCCTCAAAACTTAAGATGAAATGGAACGGTGCCATTTTGCACAGCCCTACTGGACAGTCCTGCTGCTCTGATTCTGGATTGCAAATCCCAGAGACCTCAGGGGCAGCAGGAAGAGTAAACAAACTTATAGCTCATGCTGTGTTTATAGTTCTTCAGTTTAAAGTTTTTCAGAGAAATAACTGTTCTTGTTCAAGCTTTTATGAATTCAGTGCCACTTCCTTCCCCTTTTACCTCCCCCTGCCTAGGCAGAACAGGGGTTTGGGCCTGGCCATGCCCACTCCATTCCAGCAGGCTTGGAAGGCTTCTGTCTTCCCTCCCTTTGGCAGTGGCTGGCAGGCGTGCTCTAGTGCTCCTGGCTTCTGGCCTGAGCCATTGTGAGCATGTGGCTGCATTTCCTGAATCAAAAGTGAATGTGTGTTCATTTGCTTACCATTTCAATCTCTGCAATTTAGGCTAACCTGCAAATTCAGCCTCAGGCATTTTGACTGTCTGTACTTAGCCTAGATGTTTGATGCTTAGTTCTGCATTCAGCAGGAAGCCCTGTGATGCTTAAGTACCTCAGTTGGATGTGCTGTCTCTAACAGTAGAATAAGTGTCATCTTGAGGTCATGGTCACTTTTACTGCCTGTAAAAGCTAGGACCATAGGAGCTTATATTCAGGAGTGAAAATCACACACTGATTTTTTCAGAAAAGCAGAATTGCAAGCTAAGTAGCATTCCCTTTTTAATGTAATCTAATATACTAGTTGATTTTCTTGCTTCAAGTAAGTAATATCCTTGTACAGGATGTTGATTATGGCAATAAAACTATTTTACTGAAATGGTGTAACTAAAGTAAACAAATATTATTACTGTCTCAGTAATATCAATAATGCAAAAAAAAAATCTTGGCCTGGATTTATTATTAAACCAAACAATGGCATGCTTTGATAAATTTAAAGAAGAAAAAGCTGTTCTAAAATGAAATAATGTTTCATATTTCTTTGCAGATGTTTGATGCTTGATATGACATGTGCCCTCCATCCTGTTCAATTAAATGTTTGCAGAAATTCCAAGAATCTAATAACACTATAGATAGATGAAATTCAGCTCAACATTGACTTATTCCTTGCCCTTTATACTTTTCTATTCCTACTTTCTTTTCTCCAACAATCTATGTCTATAGAGTCACAAATACACCTTAAATAATGAATAGCAATATTTATATCTGCTGGGAGGAGCAGTTAGCCAGGTCTGACCACTCACGTAGGTTTCTAGCTGGGATCCAGGACCTCCACCTATCCCAGGAGGTGCATAGACCCACCAGGGGAAATTCCTTGCTGGACTTGGTCCTTGCCACAGGTGAAGACCTGGTGAGGGGTCTGTGGGTACTCGACCACCTGGGTGACAGTGATCATCGCCTGCTGGAATTTTACTATCCAGCTCAGGGTGGTGAAAGCAAGCAGTAAGGCAAAAGTCCTCGACTTTAGGAGGGCTGACTACAATGAACTAAGAAGATTAGTAGGAGAGGCATTGGGGTCTTGGAACCTCAATGAGATGGAAGTGCAAGATGGGTGGTTGTTCCTCAAGGAGACGATCCTCTGAGCTCAAAGGGAGTCAGTCCCAATGCACACCAAGGGGGGCAGGAGTGCTAAAAAACCCCCATGGCTTGGTAAAGGCATTTAGGATTGCCTGAGGGTCAAAAAGGAGGCATACAAACAGTGGAAGCAAAAGGCTATCACCAAGGAGGATTATACCTCCATTGCTCGTGACTGCAGGGAGGCTGTTAAGAAGGTCAAGGCAGAGATGGAGGTAGAGCTAGCAACCAGAATTAGGGATAACAAAAAGTCCTTTTTCAAATACGGAGTAAGAAGGCGCCGGGTAATGTGGGGCCCCTACAGGACAGGCTTGGCAATCTGGTGATTGCAGCAAACGGAAAAGCTGATCTCTTTAACAAATTCTTTGCCTCCATATTCCTGGACAGAAACCGGGACATTTCCCCTGCTAGGATTATGGAAGGACCCAAAGGACGCACCACCATGCCTAGGGTCAGGGATGACCTAGTTAGCGAACTTTTGGAGAGGCTGGACATGTTTAAATCAGCAGGTCCAGATGCTCTTCACCCAAGGCTGCTGAGGGGATTGGTGGGGGTCATAGCGGGGCCTGTGGCATTTCTGTCTGAGCATTTGTGGGGCTCTGGCCAGGTACCAGAGGATTGGAAAAGGGCCAATATGGTCCCCATTTACAAGAAGAGGAGAAAGGAGGACCCCGGCAACTATAGGCCAATCGTCTTACCTCGGTCCTTGGGAATGCCTTTGAGAAAATCATCAAGGAGCACCTCTGCAAGGGCCCAGCAGGGGAGGTAATGCTCAGGGGCAACCAACATGGGTTCATTCAGGGCAGATCCTGCCTGACTAACTTGGTTTCCTTTTATGATCAGATTACAAAGTCCCTGGACGAGGGTTTCAAGGTGGATGTTGTCTTCCTGAACTTTAAGAAGGCCTTTGACACTGTTTCCCACCACATTCTCTTTAAAAAAACTAGGTAACTGCAGCACTGTTGCCTACACAGTCAGATGGGTGGCAAGTTAGCTAGATGGTCACACCCAGAGAGTGGTGGTGGACAGGCTGTTTTTGACCTGGAGAGATGTGGGCAGTGGAGTCCTCTAGGGCTTGGTCCAGGTTACAGAGGTGGGCGGATGAGAATAGAATGGAATTCAACACAGACAAGTGCAGGGTACTGCATCTAGGGAGACGGAACCAGCAACACACCAATAGGCTGGGGATCACCCCTCTTGTCAAAACAGTGGCAGAAAGGGATCTTGGAGTCATTGTTGACTCCAGGATGAGCATGAGCTGCCAGTGTGAGGAAGCAGTCAGTAAAGCTAACCACACAAATTTGCTACAAATGAATATGAGCTCACAATGTAAAATTAGAATGTTGCCTCTTCAAAATAAGAAAATATTATATGCTGCTAACTTAACAGAAGTGTGACTTTTTGGGTTGGGTATTTGTGT
>NW_017729034.1:68449764-68451706 GCF_001723915.1 Gavialis gangeticus
CTGCCAGTGTGAGGAAGCAGTCAGTAAAGCTAACCACACAAATTTGCTACAAATGAATATGAGCTCACAATGTAAAATTAGAATGTTGCCTCTTCAAAATAAGAAAATATTATATGCTGCTAACTTAACAGAAGTGTGACTTTTTGGGTTGGGTATTTGTGTATTTTGTACACAAAATAAATTTGTGTATTTATTGGTTAAAAAGCAATGACGGAACCAGAAAAACTGGAAAGTAAAGCCAAGTAGAAAGAACATGTTCTATTTTTCTCCCCCACCACATTCAGAACTTGCATAAAACTGTATGTTTTAATTACTCCTACTTTACAAAGAGTGATTCCCAATCATTTTAAAAATTACATTTGTTCAACAGGTAGAAATATTGCTATTTTAAATATATACATAGCCACTTTATCCACAAATAATTTTTATAATTAGAGTCCTAATCCTTCAAATGTGCATATGATTAATTTTATGGAGGTGAAAAGTCTCACAGGAGTTCACATACATACATTTATTCACAAGATTACAAGTCTGCAAGGACAGGGCATGTGTATGATAGGGTATAAAAATATAGCTATAAATGGGTGGTTATGCATCAGGCGCACAGCCTGTTCTCCTGCAATATGCAAAAAGAAATTTTGACTATAGGAAAGCTGGGGTAAAAAAATAAGGGAGAAAAAATAGTTATTAAAGTCCTTTCCAAAAGTATTATATACTCATACATAAAGTATCACAGAGCACTCAGTTGTATGTTACTGTTCCAGTATGAAACTTTTCTCATCTGAAAGTTGTTAAAACCATCAGGTGGGTTTTTTGATTTATAGACCCTGTTAAAACTGATGAGTGTACCAAATCCTTCTTCAGACTAAATGGAAAGAACAATTAAACAACAATTTTATATAGGTATGGCTGCAAACAGTAGGCAGCCAGTGGTCAAGGCAGTGGATTGAATAGTGGCTGGGCTGAGAGGTTTTCCTATGACTGATTGCAAAATGCAGGGATAGGAGGCCAAATGATCACAGCTAGGAAACTAGGAGGAGACTTCAGAAGCAGTCAGTGAAATGGGTGTAGGAGGCTGCAGGACATAGGACTTCTGAGTATGGAGCTTTGGTAGAAATGGCAGACTTGCATTTTTAGCAAGAAAACTGCCTCTTTTTTGTTTTGTCCTTCTGTAGTATAACACCACAGAATAAACAGTAGACCTCAGATTCTTCACAGACTTAGATTTCTAACCACAACCTCTTTCCCCCCACAGCAATGTTGAGGGTTTGCAAACTTACCCAGTTATATATAACCATAGCAATCAGCTGCATCGGACCTTAGTTGTGCTCCAGCAGATGAAAAAAAGCTGAACCCTTTTGAAGAAAAAGCTGCAGCCAGCAGTTGGACAGATTGTTCTTAATTTGGCAACCTGCTGTGAGATATGCAGGTTGAGAAACATCCCTCTGAAAAGAATTGGGCTCTGCTATACATACTCCTAGCAACAGTTTCTTCTTCTAATGGCAGTAACCCTGCAAGGCCCCAACTATGGGTTAAGGTTAGGCACAGACACTGAAAAAACCTGAGGTAAAATTGATTTAAGTTTCACCGTTTTCTGTAAGTGGCTTAGTTTAGAGATTTAGAGTGTGTGTAGACAAAATGAGGGGCATGTGTGCACAACACTTCAAAGTGGGTTAAATGCTTTTGCACTGTTTTAATGATGTTGATGTTTGCGCACATCGGCAGCATATTGCGCATTAATTCCAGCCGCTGTAGTACATTTGGCAGTGTAATGTGCCTTAATGACTTTCGGGGCGCAGCAAACTAAAACACCTCCGAGGTGCCCTACAGCTGTGGAGTGAAGCACCAGGCTCTGTGCAGTTCAGGGACTGTATAGGCAACCTGGCAGCAGCCCTGGAAGGCAGGCTTCACCGAAGGACAAAAAAATGTGGAGAGCCTGAAT
>NW_017729034.1:68451718-68462903 GCF_001723915.1 Gavialis gangeticus
CCCACCCCAGAGTCTACCTGCCTGCATGAGCTGCGCAGGGATCCAGTCCTTGCTTCCATGGCTGCAGTGCCCCCCAAGACCACCCTAGTCAGGTGCCTGTGGGTGGGTACTGCCTGGGGGGGGGCACCGCCGCTGCTGCAGAGGGAAGCACCAGCCCTGCCCCACAGCCCAGGGACTGCTCCGCCTGCCAGCAGCTCACCCTGCCTCCCCAATGCCAGAGGCAGGTAAGACATGGGTGTACATGACACTGGGGTTTACTTTGCCCTAATTTGAAGTGGTGTTTTAAAAAACCCACTGCTTCAATTTTGGGCCCCTGTTTCGTCTACACACACCCTTAATGAACAGAACACATTTACTCTTTGGTGGTGGGATGGGCATCTCTTAGACCAAGCTATGCAACTTTTAAACCATTCTGTGCATGCCAAACTTCTGTTCTGTTACAGGTATAGACCAATTTCTGATCATTTATAAAAGTGTAATGTCTGTACCTGGCCTAAATGTTTAGGGCAAAGGGGGAAACAGCATTAATATTGTGAATTGGGCCAAATATACTCATTTTGGAAGAATGAGGGGCTAAGCTCAATCTGTCAGAATTTGAAATTGTAAAGAGAATCAAGTTACTCTGAGCTCTTTTAGAATCAATTTCAACCCAAACATATCCTGATTAGGCATGTGATGTGCAAGCTTTGGGCTGAAATTGTGTGCTGTTATTGTTGAATATTAGTATTATTGCTATCATTGAAATCTATTTGCATTAATAGATTAAACTGGGGTTCCTTAGTGTTTGGATTGCAACATCTTTTATTAGACCAACTTAAATAGTTGGAAAAAAAAATTCAAGCAAGCTTTTGGGTTTAAAAACCCTTTGTCATGCTGAGGAAGTTTCTGCAGTTAGTGTGTGCTCTTCCAGGATGGATTCTCAGTGGGTGAGAGACAGGCTGGGTACGGGGAAGAGAGAAGGGGGATGAATAGTGGAGAGGCACCTGGGAAGTCAGATGTTAGGCAGGTTATAGTTGTCATAAATCCTATGTCTGTATTTAGTCCATTATTTTTAGTGTCCAGGAGGTTGATGAAGTGGAGTTCATAGGCTCGTCTCTGGGAAGTGTTTTGTCAGTTTCCTTTGAGGATCAGGACTGAGAGTTTGGAGAGAGCGTGGTTTTCTTGTGAGAAATGTGATCCCACAGGTAACTGGGTATTCCTGTCTTTGATAGATTTCCGGTGTGCGTTCATTCTGGTGCACAGCTGTTGTTTGTCTCTCCTACACATTTTCCATCAGGGCATTTGGTGCATTGAATAAGATATATTACATTTCTGGAGCCTTGCTTAACATTTTTTTTCCAACTATTTAAGTTGGTCTAATAAAAGATATCAGATTCACTCAAAGAATCTTGTCTGCCATTCAGATCTCAAGTTTTTTACTGGAAAGGAAAGCTTAGAATTCTTATTCTGATTTAGAATAATAAAAATTAATATTTATGACCTTGCCACAGACCAGAAATTTCAGGTCTGATCAGCACTGATTGTCTATATTAGTAAGTTAGTTTTCCCTTGCACTGTCAAGAGTATTAAACTGAAGTGAGACGGTCATTATAACCCTCATCTTTCCAATAGTGCAAGGGGTATACAGATTCTATCTGTAGCGCAGGTAAACCGGTGGAATTTGCACAGCACATTGTTGCAATCCAAACAGTAAGGAACCCTAGTTTTATTTCAAAAGGTGTCTTGGCAAATTAAATCATAATGGGTCTGAAATGCCATTAATAAAAATAGACTTCAATGTCAACAATAATAATAATATTCAACAATAACAACACACAATTTCAACACGCAGTTTCTGGAGTTAGATTTTTTTTTCCAACTATTTAAGTTGGTCTAATAAAAGATATCACATTTACCCAAAGTACCTTGTCCTTAGACCAACACAGCTACTACTTATACTCCTGAAATCTGTTTGAAAGTTGAACAAAAGTCTGGAATACTAGTAATGCTTCCATTGAGAGAAACAGATCAAGTGATGCAAAATGCATGGTAAATTAATCGCATGGCTTTGCAAATAATCACATGAATTTCAAAGCTAAGTGTTCTTATATATTACATAAGCACACTATATGCTTAGCTTCTGCTCCAAGTTGATTTAAAAAAAAAGTTCAAGCAAAATCTTTTGTGTAGTTTTCAAATTTGTGCCACTACTTACTACACATCCTACTGAACTGAAGCCAAATGAATGGTCACCCTTTTCTGACACGGGTTCTCTACTGTTTTAGACTCAAGGCATCCCTTATTAGATTCAAGGTACCTTTGGGAAACTGTAAGCTCTTAGCTTTGACTCCATTTTTGACTATGGAAAAATAACAGAATGATTATTTTGTTGAAAGGAACTCAGAAAGACAACAACAGAATATTTTGACTCTGGGATTCCTATTTGAAATCTCTTGGCTTATCTTGTGAACCGTGGGTAAGTATTAACATGCCTAAAAAGGCAAATATTGAGTGGTACACTGCACCATCCTTAAAAGTATCTTTGCTGAAGTATACTGATTGAGAATCACTAGTCTAACAGCTCAGTGGCCTTGCATGGTTAAACAACACCAGTTTCTGTAGCCATTTGCATACAAGAGAAGTGACTGTATCATATCTGTGCATATTTGACTATTTAACCTGGATGATCATGTACCAGTTCTCAGTCAGGTTGTACAGGATATAGCTGTTGGCGTAAGAGCAGGAGCAAGGCATGTACTCACTTCATTAGAACCATAGTAAGATGCCTTAACTGCTCTGCCTTTGTACCCCATTGAGCTGAAGTATTGCAAATCTTTATCATTCATTGATCTGAGTCTTCTTGTGCTAGGCACTTTAAGATGTATCAATGTTATTAATTTATCTTCTATTTTTAATGGTACAGTAGTTTATAGAATGTGCAGTAAAAAATTCTTGTACTCCCCAGTTTGTTTTTAGTCAGACAAAATTCCCATGGTAGTCTGTTAACTCCATAAGTACCGCAAGGTTCAACTCTGTAATTGACTCTAAAATAGGGATTGATTATATAAAACCATGTCATGATTTTTAGTATTGTTTTAGGGGATTGCAAATGCCTGTTTAGAGAATATTTCAAATATCACTCTAATCGTCTATACCAAGGGTGGGCAAAATGCGGCCCAGGGGCTGGATGTGGCCCGCCAGGAAATTCTATCCAGCCCATGGGGCCCCTAAAAAATTTAGAAAATTAATATTTATCTGCCCTAGGCTGTATGTTACGTGGCCCTCGATGGCTTGCCAAAACTCAGTAAGTGGCCCTCTGCCTAAAATAATTGCCCACCCCTGGTCTATACCTATCTCTTCTATAGAGAATACAGCAAATGTATAACTGATGTAACTGCTCAGTGTTTGAAATGTGTGTTTTCCCTCTTTCAGTTGGCCACCTATTTTTCAGTAGATATAGTTTATGATAGAGTATTCTTGGCAATGAGGTCATGTCATGTAATGTTATGTGGCAAAAGTGGCCTCTGGCTATTCTGCTAGGTGGTGGACTTAGAATCTAAATCACATATGAAGCATTTGATCCTTAACAGAGATTTATTATTTGGGTAGGAGCTAGGTAACAAAGAAAGATTCAATGTTAAAACTTTTTAAAATTACTGCCACCAGGAAGAAAGAGGTAGGTAGAATTTGGGAAGAGCTCAAGAGGGATAAAGTTATTTTTTAAATGTGGCAAATCTTCCATCTTTACTGCAAGAACCTCTACTTTATGGCTGAGAACAAAAGTCAAGCACAGATTTATCACTTCTCTCACAGTATAACAGCACAATCCTTTGAAGGACTGTTATTTTACAAAACTTCAGTATCTAAAAGGGTTAAATTCTACTTTCACTTGCAGCGGTGTATATTCTGATTAACTCCACTGAAGTCAATGGAGGTTTTTTAGGATTTTTCAGTAGCTAATTGTGAGGTGAATTCAACCCCAAGAGTCCAATCTGGAGATGGTAAAAAGCCATAATTTGTTGTTCTGTGGGAATTTCCAAATTATGAAGAAATGTGTTCCATTTTCCATTTTAGAATAAAAAGTATAATTTTCAGCATATTGCCATAGAAAAGGGAAAATATTTCAGAACATTTGTAACATTTCATTGGGAAAATTTAGAAATGGAAATGAGCCAGCTACAGAGGAGGGAGGAAACTCAGGAGCACCTGGCCCTGGGGCAATGTACATGATAGGGAAACCCTATGGTCCCCATCATTCCAGCAGGTGAGCTGGCAGTGTTTTCTCAGGAGCTCGTTCAATCACCTTTTTCTTGTTTTCAGTGATTCAACAGTTTCCAACAAAAAAGATATCCAGAAATTCCTCGTCATCTTTAAACAAAAATGTACTTAAAAAATCTTCAAGATGGAAGTTTTATTATTCATAAAATCGCTAGCATCAACAGTTGTATGAGGCCTTTCTGCTTGTACTGGGTTTTGCTAATACTGCTTTCTATAAACAAGGCCTCTCTGGCTGCTTGTGCTGTAGATCAGTAGTGCACAACCTTCCAGCCCCATGGGTTGGATGAATGGCATGGGACTAGTTGGTGGGCCTGATCCTGCAAGAAGGGTTGGTCAGCAGGCTGGATCCTGCATAGGGTTGATGCATCAGTGTGAGGCCTGCAAGCCTCCCCTTAGGTCCAGAAATTCAGTGGTGGGGGAGTGATAGAAGCATTAATTGCTGCAGCTGTGGAAGCTATGGAAATGTAATGCTGTTACCACTCCCTTGCCACCAAATTTCTGGGACTGGAAGAGGCCTGTGGGCTGGATGACATGGCCCCGCAGGCTGGATATGACCTGCAGACCAGAGATTGAGCACCGCTGTTGTAGATAGTCAGGCTGGGAATGAGCTCTGCCATCCCCATACTTATTAGCAGAAAGGGAGGAGCTATCTAGATTTGTATTTAGCCATCTCTTTTTCTTTCAATGAAGAGCTGAAGAAGGGTGGAGCTGGAGATGCTTTAGTTTCCCACAGCACAGGCATGCTTATAGAATTCCTTGCTCTACCAACCTGAGCCAGGTCACATCAAAATTAATGAAAAGGCACCAGAGACTCTCGTGAAAGTACTCATGCAAACCCTTGGATTTTGAGGTGCCAGAAATGTGGCTGGCATAATGAAAATCTCCACTGTGTTCGATAAGGATGAGCCCCAGTATGACAGGGCAGACTAACCTGTGGCATGATTGCCTGAAATGGCACAAACTGCATGTGTGTGTGGCATGCTGCAGATTGGGGCAAGGACAGGCAGCAAAATGGCAGGTAGGATAGGAATCAGAAAACAGAGCAACAGATCAGAGAAGGAGCAAAGCTGAGCAGCAGATGGATAAGGGAAAGGTACTTGGGGATAGTGCAAGGCTATTTTGTGGCACAGGTGCCAAAACATTTGACCTCTACTGCAGTATGAAATGCCTGAAGACCAGCCTGACCAGTGTCATGTATTGCTTCATAACACATACTCAGTTCACAGTGTGCTGGTTCAAAATGTACCTGATGGGGTTTTTCCTGCTAAAAAAAGGTCTTTTAAAGGAAAATGTCTATGTGAATTCAACATTAGTTTAGCTATTTGTGTATTCCT
Source organism: Gavialis gangeticus (assembly GCF_001723915.1). Classification (NCBI taxonomy): domain Eukaryota; kingdom Metazoa; phylum Chordata; order Crocodylia; family Gavialidae; genus Gavialis; species Gavialis gangeticus. Next base: position 68,457,310 of record NW_017729034.1, read on the forward strand.
CAAAATATTCAAAGGGAATTTGGGTTTTAAGCAAAGCTGAGCAAGTAATACACAGAAAATGATCTTTTTGACAAATGTAGCTTTTTTTTCTCCTTAAGCAGCATAGTTCTTAGAAAAATTAGGTTATGGTGAGATTTGCTGAGTTTAAGTTCTATCTCATCAAAATCCTACAAAGGATCTGCATGAGCATGCATAGTCCTGGCAGCAGAGTGGGTGGTAAGATCCTATCTAACTTTGTTAATTGCCTCTGTAAGTCCAGAATACTTAGAGCTTGCAGGGTGCCAACAGTGCTGTTTACCTGCTAGACTTCAATCAGTGTTGCAACCCATGAAACATACCACATTGCTGTGAATAGTTTTGTGTTCAAACTTCAGATATGCTTTCTATGAGCATTTGTTAAATAAAATTCAGTTGCTCCAATTTTCTACCAAAATGAATATAAAATGAGCACAAGCCCAGACAAAACTGCTTTAACACTTGAGCTAATAATTGTGGGGAACTTTTAGTAATACCCATCCAACTCTAACTATTACCAAGTATGCTTTATATCAGAGAGAAGGAACTACAGAGATGTAGCTTATAAACTAAGCCAAAGATTCATAAGCTTTCATAACCAGCAGTTTGCCTCATCAAATGCTATGAGGGACAGCAGGAAGCAGAGCCTTTAAGTAGAAAGCAATGATTAAAATACAAAGGGTAGGGAAGGGGAAAAAGGTAGGGATACTGCTGGGAGAGACAAAGAGGGTAGGAAAAAGAAAAACAAATCAGTTAACCTATTTGAGGGGCACAGGGGTTATAAAAGTTAATCCAGGTGATGGGGTAAGAATCCAGAGTCTTGATTTTGAGAGGTATGTTCCTTTTTGGGGGGAATGTCTCAAATGATGCATGTGACTTACAGATGGCAGACACATCTACATTTGCACTTTACTGCACAGTAGACTACTGTGCAGTAAAGCATCACTCTACATGTGCGCCACAATTATGGTGCAGCAAATTAATTTACTTCAGTATAAGACAGTCCTGTCAGACACAGGTACTATCTGCTGGCAAAGTAAATTACTGCACTTTAAACATGCGTGTAGACAGTGATGTTGGGATTAGTTTACTCCTGCTCAAATTGCGCCAGAGTTTAACCAGTCTCACATTAATTTCACATGTAGATGTGTCTAGACAACTTTTTCTGTTAGACTATTACAATTGTCTCCTACATAGGGCTGTCTCATAAGAGTAGTCAGAGATGGATTTGGAGGCAAAAGATAACAGATTTTTTTTTTTTAACCAACGGAGCAAAGGATATAAATGCTTTAAGATCTTCACTGGTAGCCTGCTGGTTTCCAGGCAAAACTTAAGGGGTTGGATATGGCATATAAAGTGTAAATTACCTGGAACTAGCCTGCCAGAGGGATTACCTCCTTGTGCTGGTCTGTCACAGGTAAAGCAGAAGAAGTGTCTGTGTTGGATTCCCCTTGTTATAGAAGAGAGGAGAATCCAACTCAGACACCTGGTAGTTGCTCTCTGAGGGCTCCTTCCTTTGGCCTGAATTTTCTATGTGAAAGACTCTTACTTGATCTGGCATTTGGAGAGGGATGAAGATGCTCTTCTTAGCTGATGAAGGAGGCTCGTGACTGATTGTGTTCAGGTGCAACCAACAATTTTAATGCTATAGAGATTTAATTTTATTGTCTTTAGGAAGCAAAAAACAAACAAACAAACCGCCCCAAAAGCACTGCAGAGGAACCAGCCTGTAGGACTGGCTTCAACCTGTAGGATCAGCAGAAAGAGCAGTCAATGGAAGAACTGATTGACTCGGAGAAGTGAAGAGGGGGAATAAAATTGGCCCTAGCGAGAGCTGCCACCCCTCCCTTCAGCACCTGGGGAAGCAGGACAACAGGCACAGAAAACCTTAGTATAGAAGCACAAGGATCATTTCATACCTCACCACTCCAGCTCCCCTCGTGTGGGTTTGGGAAAATCTGCAGAGAAGCCAAGAGGAGACTGTAACTGGTGGGAACTAGTACAAAAATAGCCAAGGCCGGGACCCTGGACATTCAGAGAACTTTGTACGGTTCTGACTGGAATTTCAGTCTGTCTTGGGCTGATTGATTGCTTGCTTTCCACTCCCCCATCACAAGTCTTCTCAGCCTTTTTGCCTACCAGTCTGCCTTGGGACCCTTCCCAATTTTCTGTTCTTCCATTTAGCAGATCCCTACCTAGTTATATTTCCCTCAAAGCTTCCATCCTGCCTCTCCAAAAAAAAAAAAAGGGAGGGGTATGACATTTACTATTGTCCAGTTAGTCACTCTGCCCATAAGTTTTACTCTTTCACCCACTCACGTCTTTTTCTTCTGTCTGGATCAGAAGTTGTTCAAGGCAGGATCTATCTGGTCCTCTGAGTTTATAATGTACCTCGCTTAATGGGGCCCCATTCTTTGAGAGGTATGGCTAATAATGATAATGAATTCATAGTTCATTGTATAATTAAGTATGCTGGAGCCCTGCCGACTGGGACACACACCTTTATTATTTAAAATCTAAATAAATAAACACAACATATATCTGCTGGTTCCTGCCATGAGAAGTGACATGCAATTGAACTGTATTACAGAATGCCTTGCAGAATGTTTCCATAAATATCCTAACAGGTGGTTAGGATATTAAAATATCTCTTCTGTTTCTTTTTTTTCTCCTGTGATTTATTCTTAATATATGTCTCCTTTTATTTATGGTGGACTGGATAGAATGCTTGTATTAGATCAAATAATTGAACAGTGCTTTTGAGAAGACTGTAATCTATCCTCTGAAAAGAAACTGGATGATATAAAGTTACATGCAGCAGTTTGTGTGTAGTTCCTAAGAGAGGCTGTGTTCTCAGCTCATATGTTGGGCCAAAGAGGAACTATAGAGATGGCAAAAGTAATAGGTCTTGTCATGCCAGTATTTTCACATTCCTGCAAAAAATACATTTTTAAAGGTCCTGTCATCTGCTTTAGCCAGGAAAAGGCTTAAAAATGAGCTTCGCATACTTCATACAGCTCTTGGGTTAACCCTTGACTGTATCCTTTCTAGCCCATGGCATCAAGGGGGGATAAAGAACTTTTGAAGCAATTGTCATCTTTTACAAAAAACAAATCATCAGTCAGTAACAAGAACTTAAAGTTTAAAGGTGACAGTTCTATTATGTTAGATCACAGATTGCAGGGTATAGCTTTCACTTGTTGTACTGAGAAGCAGGATGGTATACTTTTGTGAACAAAGAGGAGGAGGAGTTGGCTATTCTGGATTGAAGTTAACATCAGATAGTGTTTCCTAAGCTACTGCCCCAGTCCTGGGAAGAAAGCCCCAGCTCATGGGAACCAGATTCAGATCCCTGTCTCCACTCCCTGGGAATGGGCTGAGTGGGGGTGGCTGGGCAGTGAGGCTAGGGACAGACATTAAAAAAGCCTGAGCCTGAATTCATTCAATTTTTGCAGGTTAGTTTAATCTGGCTAGGGTGAACTGGTTTGTAACTGTACAGACATCCCCTCTGCACTGAAGAAATGCAGGCACATGCTTGCAGCGGCTCAGACTAGAAGCCGGGGGTGCTGGAGCAGCCCCCTCTTACCTTTTACAGTGCTGAGCTGAGGGGGGCGTGGCCAGGCCCTGGAGGATGTTCTGATTAAAAAGACTCTCTCATTAATTCAGGCTCTTTTTTTAGCTCTAAAAAGCCCTAAGTGGACACTATCCTGTCCGCCTTTCTCCTGTCTGCCTTACACAGACACTTCTCAGCATTACCTACCATACCACATGCTGGCTATGGTACATGCTGTGGGAGGTGAGGGGGGAATCCCTGCTTGAGCAGAGAATGGTAGGGGGTGAGGGCGGTGCAGGGAAGCCAGGCAGACCCTGCTGTGCCTGCTGTCTCTGCTGGAGCTCCATCTAGGGAGCAGAGGGGAGGGGCCAGCCCAGCTTTCTCAAGCAGAGAGCCCCACCCAGGGCTATGAAGTTTAGTTTAAGTTAAACCAGGAAGGGGTCTGGGACAGACATTGCATAAGCTGGTTTGACCCAAATCAATTAAGTCTAATACTACTTTCAACCAGGTTTATCTCAAATCGGTTTAAGCCATTTTCATACTGGTTATGTGCACTGAACATCTGTTCTGTTACAGGTTTAAACCAGTTTCTGATCACTTAAACTGGTTTATGTGTAATGTCTGTCCCTAGGCTGAGAGGTCACTGGGATGGGCCAGGGGCTGGTGGGGAAATGTGCTCCCACAGGCCAGTCCCAGACTAAGCTGACTGTTCAGCTAGCTTTGGAACAGTTCCACCGCTGCTTCCCAAGACCACAAAGAAGAAGATTCAGTTTTTCTAGGGATTGTTATAGATCACACTGAATCAGAATGGAGACAGTCTCAATAGTGTTAATATCATTGAATTATTACAGAAGCTTCAGTACTGTTTCCTGAAAAAAGAGTAGTGAGGTCTTTGCAATCTTAGCTAGAGTCCAGTTTCTTGCTTCTATTCTGTCTACTTACAACTCCCCAATATAAAATATATGTTTCACTTCCTGTCTTAAGTGGTTGAATTGCATTACTTGTCTCATTCTTGTGGTGGGTGAAATGATTCGTAGACAGTTGTTAAAAAACTTTGATTTCCTTCACAGTGACACTAAATAGCTGCCAAATGATAACTTCTTTCTTTCATCATAGATATAGGTTTAAGAGGAGACCACTGATTTAAAGTGAAAGGACCCCCTCATTTAGTTACAAATCAATTGAAAGGCATTAAGTAGAGCTGTTTGGGAATTCTCCAGCCAAATGAATTTCATTCCAATTCTTTTTTTAACTAAACATTATTATTATTTTTCTATTAAAATAAAACAAAATATTTAGTTTTAGAGTGAAATATTTTTTGTTTGAAATTAATTTAAGCATTCATTTTTTAGTGAATTTTGATGTTTGCATCTGCTTAGGATATTGTGTACTTGTTTTAGTTTGTATACTTCCTGGCCTTGTTCTGTCCTGTGCCTTGGGGCTGTTTGACTGGACTCCATCAACATGTTCTTTCCTTTGACTAAATCACGTTTCATCCTGGGAATTGCATGACTACTGTGTATTATGGAGGAAACTGCCTGACTGGGAACCTAGCCCATATGGAAGAAAGTTGGCCAGAGGTAATGGCCAATGTGTGCTCCTGATTGGCAACTCCCTTTTTGCCTTTTAAAGCAATTAAGAGTTATACATAGCCTTAATTATGGGCATCAGGGTAGTTAGTTTAGCCCCGTCCTCCTAAATGTAAGGTACCTGATTTTTGGTTTCACTGAAACAGTAACTGATGTAACATAATTTAATGCAATTATTCATGATAATTTACACAGATTATATGTAAAATCAAAATGAGGCCATATGGCTTTCAGTGGAAAAATGAAAGTCTTCAGATTGCTCTTAAAATTGGCCCTTGCTGTTACTGAAAAAGTAGGGACTGCTCTAATGCAATTTTTCATTTGCTGAGTAAAGAGGAAGTGCATTCTTTATGAATGTAAAGTTCTTTTAAATAGGGTTCTTCTTTTTTATTGTACAATTGTTCTTTAGGCTAGAAAGCCATGCTTTGTTTTGAAAT
>NW_017729034.1:68467903-68475445 GCF_001723915.1 Gavialis gangeticus
TTAAAATTGGCCCTTGCTGTTACTGAAAAAGTAGGGACTGCTCTAATGCAATTTTTCATTTGCTGAGTAAAGAGGAAGTGCATTCTTTATGAATGTAAAGTTCTTTTAAATAGGGTTCTTCTTTTTTATTGTACAATTGTTCTTTAGGCTAGAAAGCCATGCTTTGTTTTGAAATTGTCCATTATTTTTTTCAGTGAAGAGTGATGTACAGGCTTTCAGATATAAATTGATTCTTATCTACTGTTTTGTGTGAACTGGGGAGAATATGCCTTCAGTTGGCCACAGGCCATGAGTTAATAATTCAGAAGAAAATAAGGTCATTTCTGGACCTCTTATATATTCCTGGATGGAGGGTCAGCATGTCTGTATATGCTAGCGGTTTTCAAGTTTTCTAATGTCATGGAACCCCTATCCCTGGCTCCATGGATGATGTGAGCTGACATGGAGCCAGGTGACCCAGCCCCGCAATGATAAGAGATTACTTTTAATCTCTTTGCACAGCCTCTGATGACCTATCATGGAAACTCAGGTTTCTATGGAACACTTTGGAAAACACTGATATATGCAATTTTAGTGGTCCTCCTTCAGTTTCAATCTGAACACATACAGCATACCCTGCAACACAGTGTATTTGGAGCTTGTAGAGCTAGTCCAAAATTTCTGGAGGGAAAGAGAAAGGCCACTCAGTGCCAATACTTAAGAGTGAGAGGATGTCCCCTGTGGCACACGCAGCACCATGTACAAGAAAGAGTTCTGCATTCCTCTTCTAGAAACACATGCTAGGCCAGCATAAACTATATAGGAGCAGTGATGTAAGATGGTTTACTTCTTTTAAAATGGTGAATTCTGCTGGAAACATTGATATTTCTAACAATGGAATGAACCAGAAGTGTGACCCAAGTGTCACACAACCTATCTATAATCTCCAGTTTATGCAGACTTCACTGTATTCACAGAAACTTTGCTGATGCTTCCAAACAAGAGATTGCATTATCCGACTCACTGAATGTAAAACTGAAGGTATTGAATGATGATATATACCTTAGTCTTCTAAAAGCCACAGTAAACGATTGTTATACTTCTGTTTTTCTCTTCCACGTAGCACACTTTTTCCCTTTCAGTTGTTTTGGCTTCTTTTTGTCTTTGAGTCTGATGGGTTTGGGTAAGATTTTTTCTGAAGGTACATAAGTATCTAAAGGTACAAAAAGATTCTCAGGAGCATATAGGCATGTAAGTGTGTTTGAACCCTCTCCCACCTCCCCCCAAGATACTTACATGCCTTTAAAAAACTGGCCCTTTGTGTCCTAGAAAAATTGTTTTGCAGCAACAAAGTTTGATCAAATCAAGTTTGTTATTCAGGAAGCTCTCCTGCACCTCGTTCAAATGCATGAAGGGAAAAAGGTACTAGCTTGGACCTCTATTCTTCTGACTGCATCATCTGGATCATGCTGCTGCTTCACATTAAAAAAACCAGTTGATTTTTTTTTTCAGTAGGGTTACCAAGGCAAGTTGGGCCATTAAGCAAACTCTCACATTTTGCTAGGGAGTGTCCATAAATCAAGATTTGATTTGATTTATGTTTCTGTAAACAGACTTTAAATTTATAATCCTTTTTCAGGGAATTTGTTTACTAAGGAGTTTCTTCTTTAATGCAGCTCTCAGTTTACTATAACTTGAAAAAAGTATGCATTCTTAAAAGTATCCAGTAAATACTCTTTTGATTTAAGGCCTAAGCTTGACTTTAAGTCAACAAAACTATATTAATTTTCTCTTTCCAAAAAAAAAAAACCCACCCCAAAAACTTAAAATAGTATGTTGACAAAAGTGGGCTTTTATTCAATCCAGCTAAATCATCGTATTCAATGCTTATTACAATCTCTGTAAATGAACAAAGATGTCATCTATTTAAAAATAATGTTTGGTGGACATGAACCTTTTAATGGAGGGGCAGAAGAACTTGAACCTTCCAGTGAAGAATTTGCCAATTTATCACTTTTTCTAGTTTACCTCTTGGTATTTATAAGGAAGTAAATATAATCTTTACTGAAGAATGAATCTAGCTTCTTAAACTTTAGCATGGAGAGACTTTGCCTTCTGGGATGGAAAGAAAGCGTGGACTTAGTTTTCCTAAATAGTTGGCATTGGTCATATTTATAATGTGTGTTGGGTTAGTATTGTTTATAGGAAAATGAGGAAGATTTAACAATCCATTGAAATGTTATTCCAGTTAATGTTACTTTCATAAATTCTTTTCTCTATTGTCTCTTATGGCTCATTTGTGGGTGCTGTTGTTAATTTGTTCTTACCTTGTATGACTAGCACTGGCATCCGTTAGAATGAACTAAGGGGAGTGTTTTCAGTAGTAAAAAGACTCCTGAGACAAACCTCAGCTCTGACTTCTATTCCAGGATATGCATTTGGTTTATTGACATCCTCGCTTCCATTGCTATGTCCTAATACTCATGCTATTAGTTATTTTTTAAATATTTGAGCACTGTTTATGAAGGTTCTCCTTTTGATATCCTTTTTGTGAGCTTAATGCTAAAATAACTTTTTTAAGAAGCATTTAATAATTTATTTTGAAAGCTGTTTGAAAAGTATGCTAGAGTGTAAATGGGAAATTATATAAATTTGTCAGCCACTGTGTTGTATCAAAATGACTAGTAAATAATGAAGACTGTATGAATTTTAATACCCCATCATGGGGGTTTACTAGAAAAACATAATTATTTTCTCCTTGTACTCCTTCCCAGCAGTTAGGCTGATTTAACTGACTTTCATCCTTTCTGTTTCTAACATTACTAGCTTCCTTTCCCATCTGCCCCTTGACAGAAGGACACTTCTCTCTTTACTAACAGTCTAGTGACATTTCTCTGTTGTGGAAATATCCCTTTGTCATATCAGAGGAAGTATACAAGTTGAATTAAACAGGTCTTGTTTTGTTTTTTTAATTTGTCTAGATTATTCCTCTGTAGGGGATTATTATGAGGTTTTCTGGAAAAGATAGGAGGTTTTCAATTCCAGCTATTTACAATTAGCTGTTGCCTTTTTTTTTTGGCTCCCTTTGCAAATCACATGAGAATCGTACAAAACTAAACTTGAGTTGCATTAATTTTTAGATGTTCCCATTCAAACATGTTCTACAAGCCTTTGCAGGGTATCTTCCATGACAGAAATAAAAAATAATGAGGACAGACCACAGGGAGCTGCATAATATATTTAAAGGCATGTATGTGGCCATCTACTGATGGTTGTACTATGAAATCCTATACTGTGATCTGGGTACATTAAGACAATACTTTCCATGTCAAGTATCTAAACTGTGTTCTTGAAATTTAGTGTTCTTCAGTTTGTCATTCTAAATCTTGATGAAAATATCAGTATATATCATATCACAACTTTACTATTGTGTACCCACTTTACAGCTCTGAAAATATAAAGTTCTGACCAAATTATTAAATCAGCCAAAAAGAAATGCAGTGTTCTTATTAGTGTTCAAAGGTGCTCAGGTATTAATTTTCAAACTTTTATAATGCATTAAGAGACTAAAACTATTAAGACCATTTTTTTTCAGTGTGGCGACTACATATTTATGCATTGCCTATATCAATATTTCTCATCCTGCACTTCTGCCATTCATCAGAAATCCAAACCACTATCTTACTTAGCTAAAACATTATGCAGACAATCAAAACGCATCTTGCAATGGAACACTGGCTGCCACCAGTATCCCCTAGTTAGGGTAGCAGATGTCTGTATCGATTTAGTCTAGATAATTTATTGTTTTATATTGATTTTACTAATTTATCTGTTTCCTGTCTAAGAAGATACTGGTTGAAGTAACTCACCAGGATATAGCTCTGCTTTTCACGCAATCTCAGTGAGTGATGGGATTATAATGAGGTTTTTCTATATAGTGGGGATTTTTTTAGTCCCTCTCACTGTGAGTTTAATGGGCACATTCAGACTCATTATGAAAAACAATCTACCATCTGAATGTCAGTAAACTCATGAGCATTTTTGCCAGACTTCTGTGAATGTATAAACCAGTTGCTACAACTAATGTCATGGCTGCTACAGTAGTGATTTTCTGCGGTGAAGGAGTGAGCTGGCAGAAATGATGTACAGCAGGTAGTTTAGTGACCTCTAAAAGACTACAGCGGTACAGAAAACGCCCATTCATTTCAACTAGCTAATGACTTCCTTTCCATCATTATTTTCTGTAGAATTATATCTGTGGGAGGTCAGTATATATGACTGTGCTTTGCTGTTCATCAGGCAACTGCCTGTTCTTATAGTATTTAGTGTGTTTTAGTTGTGACAAGTACATCTATGTCCATAGCATTTATTTGGTATAGCCAGGGGAAGAAGAACGCAAGGCAGAGAGAACATACTTGTCTGTTATGGCTGAGGCTGAATTGCAAATTCAGTTCCAGTTAGTGCTTACTCTGAACCTTGCCTAGCTAAGTCTGTTCCTTGACTCTGTGTGCTTCCTCTTATTTATAACACTGTCAGGGGGCACACATGCTTTTTGCTTATTGGCAACTGACTGTTACACGATGGGAAATCCCACATGGCTCTTCCTTCCAAAATAATACACGGCAATCTTAAAAGTAGGATTTTTAAAAATGAAAATTTTGCTAAAGTTTCACAATCGTGCTCTGTCTATAGAGCACTGATCAGAAAGCCTTTTCTCATGCCATTTTAAAAGATTTCTTGAAAAATGCTCACTTTTAAAAAAAGGCTTTGTTTTTGGTCAGTGTTTGTCAGGTTCAACTCCAGCCATGGTTTCCCAGTGGAGGTTGATGCGGATACCAGCATCTTCCAGCTCAAGGAGGTGGTTGCTAAGCGACAGGGAGTTCCAGCTGACCAGCTGCGTGTGATTTTTGCAGGGAAGGAGCTTAGGAATGACTTGACACTGCAGGTAAGTCTCCCTTGGTAGTTTCTTTTCTGGGATGCTGCCAGCTCAACTGCTTCTGCCTCTAATGCTGCCAATCTGACATTCATGCCTGAGATCTAATAGAATAAATAGTGTCTGGGGATTCCTTGAACTTTACTCCACACTGCTTCATTAATTCTGACCTTCTTAATTATGCATTAAAACAGCAAGCAGGAAGGAGAGGGAGGGAAAAAAGACTGTGTGTCAGAGAGAGAACATATGAGAGAATTGTGCTTAGTGAATAAATGTTTACTGACTACAGGAGCAAGCTATGCCCAATTTCTGTATCTGTTCAATTTCTGTCTTACTTATTCCATTTGAATCTTAATGAGGAAGGATGTGAATAAATTGTTCTAAATCAAGCTGCACAGTCATCATATTGTATAGAATTTGTAACCCAATTGTGACCCCTGGAGGATAGTTGTAAGGCTGCTGCTGCTGGTGTGTGCATGTGTGTGTACATGTATACGTATGCTAATGAAGTTGTATTTGAAGGCTTGTTCTGCATCCCCTGGAGGATAGCTGAAAGGCTGCAGCTGTGTGTGTGTGCATATGTGTGCATGTGCATGCATGTGCACAGACTCATGTGCTAATTGAGTTGTGCTTGAAGACCTGTTCCTAGTCTCCAGTGTTGTTTTCTCAAAAGCACTGAACCCGTAAGCCTATAGTTAAAAAAACTGGCAGGGGCAAAAAGAAACTGGTAAGTGAGGGAGTCCATATTTGAATTTCATTTCCTTTAAGATGAATGAGTTGGGCTAAAATAAAATACAAATTAACTGAGGAGGAGCAAAAGGAGCTTGACTGCTACTGTCAGTATTGCCATCATGATTTTATCTGTATTCGTTCCTCTTGTGAGTGATATATGAGGAGGTAGCAAAATATGTAGGCCTAAGCATAAGATCACAGGTTCAAGTCATTCAAGGAACCTAATAAAATACATTTACCTGCCTTCCATTAAAGTTTGGGACTGTTGAGTTGCTAGAAAAGCTATCTTTTTGCCATGACATCCAAGAAGTACTACTGTAGCATGCAGCGGTTCAGGTGACTATATAAAAGGTCCTTCACAGGCAGAACTCCTTCCTGTTTTAACCAAAATAGATTAATTGGCACTCATGTTTACAGCTGTGTGAGAGGTATTGAGTGGGCACAGAATGGCTGCTATGTCTGGTTGCAGAGAGTCACTATTGTATTGACATCCTATCACTATTTCTTTGCCGGTATGATATTTATTGCTTTGTAAAATGCTTTAGGGAGTTTGGCCACACAAAAGAAACTAAAGAAATGCAAATTGCTGTTGTCATTCTCCAGTGCATCTCCTGCTGATAGTGTTGATGTACATATTTATGATGCATAAATGGCTATGCTTTGCTTTTAGGTGCTTTACTTTTTACTAAAGAAAATATAAGTGCAAAAAAAAGAGAAAAAGGTGTACCAACAAGCTCTTAGATGTTAGTTTTTAGGTTTGGGGTTCTATGTTACCCTTTCTAAGGTTTTTAAACTTTTTGTGTTCCCGGATGGGCTCCATATGTTGTCCATTTTTTTCAGGATGAAACACAGAATCTGATGTATACGTCTAACTAGACAGATTATCTGTAGCCCAGCTCATTACAGAGTAACATGCAACCTGTAACTTAGGTATGTAAATAAAGGATGAATTGCTTCTCACCTATTCAGATCTGTCTGGTTCATTTAGATGGAGTTTCCTTTGCATGTTTAAGGCAAAATTGTGTGCTAGGCCTTTTTAAAGTCTTTTAGATAAATATCCATTTTAAGAGATTGTACAGAATCACATGGCTCTAAGAGGAAGTACTGGGAGTGCCTTGGAAAGGGGTAAGATGCACAATATATAGGCTACAGATCCACTACCACACCCCAGCAGTTTGCTTTCAGGTGGCCAGTCCATAGGTTGTGGGAGAGTTGTGGCCTTGTTTGTCTTGACCCTGCCGCACTGCATTATGGGTGAGCCCTGGAGACTGAGAGGTCACCTTTTGCACTTCCATGGGGACAAATAGTGGCTGGCATTTTGGCTGACCCTTACATAGGACAGGCAAGGGCAAGAGCAGGAGCATTGTGACCTATCATTTTTCCCTGTACAGAGTGGTTTAGGAATGTTGGTGTCATTGTCAAAAGTTGGTGTGTTCTTTGAACTGGATCAGGACCCTTTGTTTTTTCGCATTGGACAGGAAGTTCAGCAACTGTTTTAGGTATATACCAAACCTTTGCTTTTTAGTGCATACAATAATACAATCACTGCAGTATCAACTGGATTTTTAATTTAATTTAATTGATTTTACCATGCCCCTACACTATCAATTTATTTTGCATCATTGATTAATAGATGTCAACACTGTCAGGCAGAGGTTGGTACTTTGGCTGCTGGGTAAGGAACAATTAAAGCTTTTCTTCTTTGAGATTTTGTAAGAGGCAGTACCCAGGACACTTGAGATAACCAGCAGGATGTGCATGCTAGTGCCAGACTAACTGTTAATGTATATGCTGTCATTTGTCAGTTCCAGAGTTAACATCCCTTTGAAGGGAGTGGATCAGCTTATGCTTCGCAGAAGTATTCATAGAATCATAGAAGTAGGGTCGGAAGGGACCTT
>NW_017729034.1:68475456-68478929 GCF_001723915.1 Gavialis gangeticus
CCCTCCTAAAGTCTAGGGCTACCGTCTTGCTGCAGGCCCTAGTATTGGTTAATAGTATTGGTTCGGGGAACTAATAGCATTGGTTCAGGGAGACTCAAAAAAACAATGCACTATCTGGTTTCTACTAAGCTGAAGGTTTTATTTAGTTTCATTTTTATGATAATCTTAAAGAATAGAAACTTTTTAAAATATACATTTTTAAATGAGAGCTTATGTTATGCGAACATGATTGCAAGCATGCAAGAATCATAGGATATGAGAGATCTGTGCCCATCCCAGAAAGAGGGACAGTAATGGAACATGAGTCTAGAAAGAGCATCCTAGGTCACCAAATCCAGTTCTCTGCTCTTTCAGGCATAGCATCATGCAAGTCTTTTTGTAAACGGATCGAATTCAGTCTTTAAAATTAAAAAGCTGTTTTTTTAGACTCCTTGGTTCTAATTAGAAGGTTGCTCCAGAGAAGAAACGTGTTCAAACTGAAGGGAGTTGGATTGTGGTGTAAGTTCATTGCTCAATACGAAAATGAGGCAGCAAGTAATGGAGGTATGAATTAATAAGTAGATCACCTACAAGGCCACCTTAATAGTGAATGTAATTGTGCCAGGTTGAGTTTGTAGAATGCTTTGGATAAAACATCCTAAACAGGAAAGTGACAGGTGCTATTAAGGATAGCTAGTGTGAGATCAAAGGCAGCTCTTATGAAACATAAACAATTTTCCTCTTGAGAAATGAAGATTATCCAGGTATGCATATATCAAGTACCACTTGATTTCCTTTGGCTATGAAGGAGAAGGTGTGTGAATAGCACCTGAAGTCTGTTAAAGAGGGGAATACAGGCAGAATGAACAGAGACCAAAAGGAAAATCATAGAAAGGGAAATGTCAGGTAGAGAATTTAGGTGGAAGATTGAAGACCATGATATCAAAAAAAGATTAGAAGTTGTAGAAAGGGCAAACACAAAATGTGGAGACATTTCACTTTGGTAGGTATTTTGTCCTCAACAAAAGAGAAGATCAGATAAATATAGACATGAAAGATACGTAGTTAACTGAGTCATGCAAGTGGCAAATAATGAAACTGGAATCAAAGTGAGGAGGGGGGAAAAAAGGTAAATAATCCTGACAGGTGACTGCAAACTTGGAGATAGTATGGAAGAAACTTGGGACAGCAAGCTGTTTCCTTGTGGCTCAGAAAATGATACTGCAATAAGACTATTAGAAACTAAAGAAAGCTCAGAGAATTGCTACTGATAGCAAAGAAGACACAGCAAAGCTAGCCATTGTTTCCCTGGTGATGTGCTACCTTGAAGAGGGTGATGCTTCCATGGGCACCATGCTGGCTCAGCTGCATGAGGCTCAAGATGATGACACCAAAGCTGTGGAAGAAAGTAGAAAATAAGATGATTGAGATCTTTTTTGTGTTACTTATAAATAGAGATACACGAAAGGAATTAAGAGGAGAGTTTGTGTTTCCTGAAACACTGAACTACTGTAATGAGAGATGGTGGAATGTGTGGTCTTCACATCAGCAGATTGGCTAACACTTTTGGGTTTAATAGATGCGGTTTTGGCAGATGGCCACTTTTTTGGTCAGCACAGCTCAGCATGACTATTACTTGTATTGCATTAGTATTTAACTTCCTCAAGCTGCCACCCTCCCCCCTCTGCTTGCCTTCACTTTATACAGATTTATACAGACACTCTGTAAGAAATATTCCCTACCTCACATATTCCATAATACTTTCTCAAAGCAAACCAGCAGCTCCATCTGGAATGATGAGGTAATGACTTGTCTAATTGTTTAGAACTTTCTGTGTAAAACACGTTATTGTTTAGAGCTTCTTGTGCAATACCCATTATGAAACTTGGACTGACATTGGATTTACACACTGGTCTCTGTCTATTTGTAAAGCTGCCACTGATGTGTCATTTTGGAAGTTTGAGTAACAAAAGCATTCTAGTCATGTGGTCAGGGGTGCCAGGTAATAGGGACTTTTTTTCTTTATATCAAAGAAATGCATGTATATAGAATAATACAACATGCATCTATTTTCTTCTGGCAGCTACAAATACAGTGCCTAAAAGAACAAACTTTGGGTGGTGTCACACATTCAAGCTGACACTTACTAAGTGCAGTTAAAATGCAAGCAGACATGCAAGCAAGTGGTTTAGCATATGTTAAGTGCCCAAATGGCTTTGCAAAGTTGTTCCCTTTCAGGCGAGGGTTATCTCCTAACTTGCACTAACTTTACTAGGTTGCTACATTACAATGATTTGCAGCTGTTGCAAGTGAACACGTGACAAGGACCAACAATTTAACTGATTTGGCCTGAAGAAAGACATGTAAAGAATTGTCATCTATACAAGTAGCAATGTAGTGTACTCTCTGAAGATAGACACTCTTCCCATTTGGCTTTTATATAGTAAAGTTTCCATTTTGTTTACTGTCCTTGAGCAAAGGCTGTTGGCTTATTCTCTCCTAGTGGCATAATAAGCAGTATAAATGCTTCCACACCTTCACAGAATCCATTAGGATGCTGTTACTTGTTCCAGTTTGCGCTTGCTAAAACAATGAAATGTTACGCAGTATTAAAATTAGAATATGCTCTGAGCAGTCGTGCACTAAGGGTTAATATGATTTTTGACCTGCACAACTCTGACTGGCTTTTAATGGGCTGGTGAGCTGGGGAGTGGCCAGGAGCCAGGACTTCTGTGTTCTGTCCCTGCTCTAGGGGAGAGCCAAGAAAAAGCCACTGGCTAATTGAATTTTTCCCCATGCCACCTGGTCCTGTTTCCCCAAACCCCAGCAGCTTTCCCCTTGTCAAATGGCATGAAGAGGGCTGTAGTGTCCCACTGAGGCCTCCTTCATTCCTGTCCTGCTGTGGGGATGGGTGGGAGAAGGCTGAGGAAAGTGCTGATTAGATGACCTTCTCAGAGTGTGAATTCAAATCCCATGGCTAGGCACGGTACACAATCCTTTCTTGCTTGACTGCCCCAGCTGAAATTGGATCACCAGTAGCTTTGCTGAGAGGGCAAGTGATGGAGGTGAGCAAATCCTTGCTCTGGCCATAATCCATAGGCACTCCATGTCATAGAGGTGTCAGCTTCTGGCCCTGGTGATATGCTACCTTGACGACGATGCTGCTACCATGAGCAGTGAGCTGGCCCAGCTGCCTGAGGCATAAGATGACAACACCAAAGCTTTGACACTGCAGGCCCAGTATCCATGCCACCTTGCCACTGGGCACTGTCAGTGCACTCAGACTGGTGAGAGCAGCTCATGCTCAGAATCTGGGATGATGAGCAGAGGCAGCTGAACTTTAGGATATCCCATGGCACATTCATGGATCTTTGCAATGAGCTGGCCTTGTTCCAGCACTAAGACATTGGGATTCAGCACCGTGGGTGCTTATGCACATACAAAGCAGCTGCTCCAACGTGCTGTAATTACAACGCGTCAGAGCAAACTCAATT
>NW_017729034.1:68483929-68500210 GCF_001723915.1 Gavialis gangeticus
AGCAGCTCATGCTCAGAATCTGGGATGATGAGCAGAGGCAGCTGAACTTTAGGATATCCCATGGCACATTCATGGATCTTTGCAATGAGCTGGCCTTGTTCCAGCACTAAGACATTGGGATTCAGCACCGTGGGTGCTTATGCACATACAAAGCAGCTGCTCCAACGTGCTGTAATTACAACGCGTCAGAGCAAACTCAATTAATTGAGTCTGCTGGAGCGTGGTAATTACCATGCTCCAGCAGACTCCAGCATCACATGTATCAGTGTCCCCATGCTGAAAAATGGCAGTGGAAGCACTTGAACTAAAGTTTTAGTCATTTGACGAGGCTTATTTAAAGCGGCCCCACCTTCATTTTTCAGTGTGGGGACACTGATGCAGATGATGCTCTAGGTGCTTTAATTAGAGCTCTTGGAGTCACTCTAAATAAAGCATTCCCCCCCACCCTACCCATGTGTATAAATGCCTTTTGTGTTCACTGAGAAATGCATGGCCTTTGTGATATGGAAGCTGGCGAACCCTGACAGCCTTCATTGTATGACCAACCAGTTCACTGTGTGTGGACAACAGCAGTAATGTCCATGCGTGAAGTGTGCATAGGCATATGTCAGGGACTGGGACCTTGCCTCGTCTGGCTCAGGGACCCTCAGGAGTTCATTGCCAGTTTCAAACCACTGGGGCACCTGAACTGTGTGGGGGCCATCAACAGGACCCACATACTCATTATGTGCCCCTATCACAGTGCCTCAGAGTACATCAAACACAAGAGTTTCTTTTTGGTTATACTGCATGCAGCCATGGATAACCAGGGCTGCTTCACTAGCATCAACATCAGGCAATTGGAACAGTTGCATGACATCCATGGGCGTGTTCCCATGAGTGGGAACATGCATTCCCCGGGGACAGCTAGCAGCAGAACATATTTTTGCTGCTGCTAGTTGTCCCCAGGGATGCGTGCACGGTCTGGTGTGCAGCAAGTTATCTCAAGTGAGGTAGGGGAGGCTAGGGCTAGCACCTGGGCTCCTGCGTGCCTGTTGGGGCTCCAGTAGCAGCGATCCAGGCATGCAGAGTCTGGCCAGCAACCAGAGCATGGCTCTGGCTGGCCAGGCTCCAGTTTTAGGTGGTGCATGCTGTTGCCATATGTACTGCCCCACCTTTTTATGTACAGGTCTTTTTGACATCAGAAGATCCTGGTGATAAAAAAAACCAAACAACCCACCGCATGTTCAGTGTGTGGTTTACAGTACCACAGATGGGTCTGCAGTGCCACAAACCACATGTGCATGTCCAGGTATTCAGGGACTCTGTTTTTCTGGAGATGATGGAGCAAGGGGATTTTACCCCCTGTGCTCCCACAGTGAACTTGGCTGGGCTGGCCATTTCCCTTACTAATAATTAGGGATCTGGCATATGCACTCTTCCCCTGGCTCATGAAACCATTCATGAGACAGTTGGACCCCAGGAACAAATACTTTAAATGCTGAATGAGTAGTTGCTGAATGCAAGTGGAGTGTGCCTTTGGGTGCCTACAGCATGCTCAAGGTCCCTGGGGGTCTACCTTTGGACTCAGGCTGAAGAAGATTTCCATCTTTGTGACCACTGTCTGCACCCTCCACAGTATATGCAAGATGAGGGTGGTGGAGGCCTTTCTAGACATTGAGATGGCTCTGGACAGACAGACTTTGAATGTTGCCTGGGCTCAGGTGGCACCCTCTCTAATGGGGTCCCAGCCAGCCTCCTCTCTTCAGCTGCATGGCCCTGTGCCAGCAGTCCATGAAGGAAACAGACTTAGGCGTGTGGGAAAAATTCAGTGAACTGCAAGAAACTACACCTTGATGAACTTCATGCAGATTTTACACAGCTCCAGGACAAGGGGCAACCCCCCAGGGAAGGTTGGGGAGGTGCTGGGATTGGGTTGGCAGGAGTCAGTGGACCCAGCTCATCACCTAGGCAGTTGAATGAGTGGCTGGGGCAGAGGTTGAGCTGTGTGGCAGTTGATAGGGGGCAGGGAGCGTGGATGGAGTTTCACATGAACCAATGAGCCCTTGGATAGGCCAATGAGCACTTTGACTGACCATCAAGCCATCTACAACTCCTGCCATCCAAACATGAGCATGCCACTGGTTTTCACCTTCTCCTCATTGTGTGGAACACAATGTCCCAATCCTCCTGGTAAATTGCAGGGGTGGAGCGCAGTCTGCCTGGACCACAACCCCATGCCTAGCCACTTTACCATACCTAGAACCCAGAGGCACCCTTCTGCCATGAAGCACCCTAGAGCCACGAGTCACCACTGCACCATGACTACCCCCAGATCCCTGGGTCCCCGAACACACCACTCACCACCCTTTTCCTCAAAGTCACTGAGACTTACCAGCAGTTGGTATTGGTTGTCTACATCCACCTGTTCGATGAGGGTGGCCAGAGCCTGTAATAGGCTTCCCAGAGAGGTGGTGCTCTCACCTTCCCTGGAAATCTTCAAGAGGAGACTCAATAGGCACCTGGCTGGGGTCTTATGATCCCTGCCACCCCCAGTGCTCCTTCCTGCCCATGGCAGGGGGTCGGACTAGATGATCTGTCTAGGTCCCTTCCCACTCATTGATTCTATGATTCTATGAGAGCCTGGTATAAGTTGTCCCCATCTTCTATATACTGGGTCTGAATTTGGGTTAGGGAAAGAGCTATTTTGATAGCAGATGGTAGCAGGGATGTTTCATTGTCATTGTCTTTGTTGTTGTCATAATGCCACACTAGGCACAGGAATGTGGAAGGGACAGATAGTGTGGTCCTCCTCAAGGATCCTGAACAGCTTCTCACAGTAGGGGACCACAGTCCTCACACCTGAGAACTTGTTGGTGTCCCTGCCCTGAATGTACTGGAACTTCAGGCACTTGATTTTAGTGCGAGTCAGCGGCCAGTCCCATTGGTGCCTCTGAGCCACCATCTGAACTGTGATTTGACTGTAGGTCACCTGGGTCTGTCACTTGCCCTTCATGCCCTCGACAGGGGTGGCAATGGTTCTCTCCTCACCTCAAATCACAGTGAAGTCCATCACACATCACCTTGAGTCCAGTTTTGGGCCCCCCGATTGGAGTTCGAGGGGGATTTTCTCTGGCTCACTTCAGTTTATAAAGGTACGTGATTGTATGAGAGCACCTGAGCAACAGTGGCAAATTGTGAGGATGCTAATTGCTGCTTGAGGTGATACCATGTGGGTTGGGGTCACATCCCCTGTGGGCAGGTGGGGGTATTGGTTTGGGGCCCGTACCACCCTCTGGACAATAGAGTTTGGGAGTGTGGAAAGTATGACTATGGAATAGGAAGTGGGGTCTGGGAGGAGTCTGTCTAGGGATTCTGAAGGACTGCAGATTGCTCATTTTATCTCCATGGAGTGACTGACATTACTGTAACATGAGCTAGGTAGTGTGACCCAGAAATACTCCTTGCCCAAAGTGGTGTAAATTTGAGATGCTCAGAGTGCACTTAGGAAATTTATACACATACTTTTTCGGAGATGCTCCGCATGCAAGCACGTTTGATGTGTTTTACTTCAAAACACCTTTAATGTGTTTTAGTTCAAAAGCAGACTGCTGCCATTTTCTGCATGCTGACACGCATTTCACCACTTATACAACTGCATGCGTCGCAGTGCTGGGTGCTTTTCAAAGTGCCCGGTGCTGTGGCGCATCCATGTGTAAAAATGCCCTTAGAATGAGTTTTCCTGCTTTATTGCACAGGCGCTTGCATTGTAAGTACCTTCAGCAGTCCTAAGGGTCACATGTAACAAAGCCCTTACAAATCAGGAAACAAATGTAATGCATTCAAGTCCAATAACAAGTCCTTGGACTGTTTGAACTGATTTTTTAATGCTTTCCTTGAACTAAGAGATTATGAAAAGAATTCAGGATGGTAGCCAGATAAATATTGAAACATTCATAGTAGTTCAGGATTTCCACATAGTAAATGGAACATATTTTGGGGAACCAGATACTTCTGTGGTTTTGACCTTTACTGGGACAGCTGAACACTCTTGTCATCAATCACATGCTTGAATTTCTGTTGTTTTTTCTTTATTTTTTTGCAGACAGTCTTGGTACTTTACTGAAAGGAATAATTTCCATAGCAACTGTATTTTCTATTGAATTCTTGTGTGAGAAACCACACTCAGACAATGGATACTTTCTTTTTTATTTTTCTTAAGCAATTGAAATTTGCTACATAAGGGCCCTTATATGTATTTTGGTGAAGACAATTCTGGAAGCACAACCACTTCAGATGGAAATACAGGAGGTGATGTATCGTTTATAGCAGAGGCAGTGTATCCTAGTAAACCTCTGTAAAAGTTCTCTTAAGAGATATCCTGGTGGTTCAAAGGAAAGTGTGACGAGCAATTGTGCAAACACTATATGGTCTTTTGTTCCTTGGCTCTCTGCTTGAATCAGACAATGGTGTGTGGAATCTTTATCTCTGATCTTGCTCAAAGAAAATATATCCGGTGCACACATTTTACAAAATAGTTATATGATTTCACTGCTCCCTGTTTTCTCAGGTTCCTGAATTAATATATGTATGTAAGAACAGTTCAAAGCATAGAAGTTTATACAGAGGATGAACATGAGAAACTACAAAACTGAAAAAGACATAGGAGTAATGAAACTGGGAGTTTGCAAAGTGATATGGCAGCAAAAAAAAGGCCAGTGTGATTTTTGGACTCTCTTCCCAGAGTCATCACTTCATGAAACAGGAAGAGATGTCCCTCTCTGAAGACTGCTGGTGAGTGAAACTACACCAAGAATACTGAATTCAGTTTGGGGCACTTCATTACTGGAAAATATTGGCAAATTCCACCCCCTACCTCCTATTAATGTAACATTTGGAGAGTAAAGAAATAGAATTAATAAGAGAATATTGGGACTGAGACTGTAAGATTTTTTCTTCTATCAGTGAGAAGTTTCTGTCTGGGGAATAGGTTCCCATAGGAAGCTTATTTTCAATGCCTTGATTCATCCTTTAAGTAGAGGCAAAAAATGTAGCACAGGAAATACACTTTCACCAAAGAAAAGATGGATTAAATTACTGAAGATCTTTGCTACTATACATGTAAAATCTCACTTGTTCAAATTGTTACAATTTTTGGCAGTCCTGAACATTTTATCTTTAAATGTATTTATTTATAATTGTCAAGCTGTCCTTGACGTGCACATTCAGAACTCTTTCTGGTGCTTATTCTGATTTCTTGTTTAAATAAGAAATTCCTCATTTGTGTTGAATAAAAATGTCTGTGGGAAGTTTAAGTAGGTCTTGGCTGATTGCAGAGATACTACTGCAGATGAATTTACACACACACACACACAGACTCAGAAGTACTCTCATTATTAACAGCCTCACTGGAAAAAAAATAGATCAAGAGAACAGAGATGTTGCTTTATGACAGCAGAGGTCACTTTAAAGGAAATAACACAAGTCACCCTAAAGGAAATAACACTGAAAGGAGCTTGAGGGGGAAAAAGCCAATTATTTTAGAGGGACTTGTTGAAACAAAAAAGTATATAATTTTTCTATCAATGTTAGAGCAGCCTTTAACAATTATTCATCATTACTACAAGTTTTCTCATTTAATTGTACAGACCCATTTAAGATATTAATATCAACTGTTCTAAAGAATTAGTAATGAGTAGCAGAATATAGAGATCCAGATTGCACAAGCTAGTTGAGGGAAAGTTGAGGCTAGACATAAGGAAACACTTCTTTTCCATCCAGGTAGCTAGAATGTGGAACACACTCCCAGCAGAGATGGTGCAGTTGCCATCCCTGGCCATGCTCAAAAGGAGGATGGACAAGCACCTTGTTGAGCTCATTTGAGCCCAACTACCTCCTGCCCAAGGCAGGGGACTGGACTTGAAGATCTTAGAGGCCCCTTTCCAGTCCTTCTATTCTATGATTGTAACATGGCTTCATGCAAACATAATGATGATGATGCTGAAGAATAGTGTTACTGACACCTGTCATGGGTGGGGGGGAGGGATATGAAGTGGGGGGCAGTGACATGCCAGTGCCCTCCCTCTGCCCATTCTTGCCCTTCACTAACAAGCCACACCCTCCCCAGCCCTGCAAGTGTCCCTCACTCCCAAACAGCAGTACCCTGCCCTCCACCCCTTGCTGGTGCCCCTTACTCCTGACCCCACAGCCCCCAGTGCTGCCAGTGCCCTGCACACCCAACCCACAGTCACCCGTCCCATGCCCCTCACTCCTGATCTGCATCCCCCTGCCCTGCTCCCAGCCCTGCCAGTGCCCCTTACTGCTGACCTGCAGTTCCCTGCCCTGCCCGCCTGCTCTGCAGGTGCCCCTCACTTCTGACACACAGCCCCTGCCTCCCCAGCACTGCTGGTGTCCCACACTCTGAACCCTCAGCTTCTGCCCCCCCAACCCTGCTGGTGCCCCTCACTTCCAACCCTCAGGCCCCTACCCCCCCAGTCCTGCTGCCCAAGCAGCTCCTGCATTGTGCATGCGTCTGCTCGCTCGTTTGCTCTCTCTCTGTCTCTCTGTCTCTTTACCTGGCTTGCCGGAGCCCACGTAGGGAGCACATGACCCCCAACAGCTAATCACCTTGCCTACTGCTCCCAGCCCCAAGCAGCCAGCCCAGGAGAGCAGAAAACCTGGACATTTGTTCTTATTTTAAAAACCTGATTGGACACAGCACAGGGGTCCAAAAAAGAGAACAAGTCCAGGAAAACCTGGACGTATGGTAACCCTACTGTTAATGAAGCTAGGGATTTCTTCTTTTGTTCCTGCTTCATCCACTTCCCAATGCTTCTCTTAAATGAATTGACCTGTGTTGTTTTTGCTTTCATTGCAAATCCCAATCTATTTCCATACAGTTCAATACCTGATTGCTCCTTTCCGCTTCCATCGCAAGCTGCCAACAAATTCAATTCTTAAAACATCACCTCATTGCTGAATAGATCGTTTTAATTATTGCAAGCTCAAATCAAACCCAAAATCAAATCTTCTGTCAGAGTCTCCCCTCTCCCAATTTCCCCTCTGCCATTGGACCACTTCAGGGTACAGCAGGTCTGCTGTATCCTAAGGTGCCACCAAACTAAAATTGTATGCCACTACATACGTTCCCTTTCAGCTGCACTACAGATTGGATAGTGAGCCTCAGAAATTCCAGAGCATGCAAGTTGAATGCTGAATCCCAGGCTTTCAGGATTGCAGCTAATAGAGGGGCTGATGGATCCTCTGAACCCTACATATCTTCAGATGTAGGACTAAGAGGAAGGAGAGAGAAAAATAGAGGGATGTATTGCAGGAGCTCTGAGGAGGAAGTGACCTAGTATCAAATGGAGGGTAGATGGTGAAAAAAAGAAGCAAGAAGGCAGAGAGAGCCTGTTAGGGAAGAAGGAACACTTTGGAGGAATATGGGTTTGGCGCAAATATTTCAAGACCATAAAACCTTGAAGTTTTGCCTTTTGACCATGCTAAATGTTCATCCTGGCATAACTGCTTGTGTCTAGTGCCTCCTGGTATGCATACAGTTATTTTTGGTTACTTTGAGATGGTTCTGAAATACTGTTTTTCTCATGAGAAGGCCTGTACAGTTGGAATTTAGCATCAAAATATGTGGCTATACAGATGGTACAATATGAAGAAAACAAAGTTAGTGATATTATTTAAACTTCAAAAACCTTTTCAAAATAGGCATTCTTCTTCCTTCCTTGCATTGACAATTTAGCTTAAAAATGCATGATGATGTATATAAAAGTCTTGGGGTTTTTTATATATCATATTTTTTGTATAACCTAGCTTAGGCATCATGATTTATTTGTTGTATAGCTCATCCTAAACTTACACCAATAAATTATTTATACTGCATTACCTTATAATTTTTTTCCATAACATATCCTATACATTGGTATACTGTACAGCTCCAAATACGTTGTTTGTGCGTAATAGATAAATGTTGGGAATATATATAGCTACAAAAAAGAATCTTTGTTCTAGTGCAGTTTTACCTTTTTCACCATTCTCATATAGCCTTTATTGCCATATAATTTTCTGTTTATTTATCATTTAATCCCATAAGCAATATGTATTGCAGTTTAAGCATGTTGTACATTAGAGTGCCTGAGCTTCAGTAAAGGAAAAATTAATCCCGTTTGAGAACATCTTAACGTACCTACTGTCAGAATTGTACAGTTAAAATGTCTCAGTGTACCATAGATGAGAATGAATGAATTAAATTTGCCCATCTGATGTGTACCTTAGAAATATTATTTGTGAACACCTGTTGTTTACCTTTTGTTTTTGCTATAAAAAAATGAAAAACCTTGGTTTTGAATATATCAGAGTACCTCCTTCATTACTGGGAGACATACCTGTGCACCAGGTAGAAATACTTCCCTCTCCACCAAGGAAAAAAGTACTCTTAATTATTAAACTTTGTACTGGCAGAGGAAGTTTCCCAATGAACTCCATTCAGGCATGCTTAGGGAGGGATGGGAGTGATGCTTTGAAGCAGTAGAGACCACCAGGGGAAAATTAAAAACACAGGGAGTCCAAGCAAAATGTAAAGGTTGAATATAGGGCAGGGTGGCATCTAGCTGGAGACTAATTGTTTCAGAGAGGCACAAGCTCTTGTGGGCAACAACCTACTTTGTCAGATGCTAGCAATGGACTGATAGAAAAAAGTTATAAGTGGCACAAGCAGGTTACTTACTTTGCTGGCTTCTGCAGGAGACCTTGCTGTCTTATGGGCTCCTTAGCCAGGTCTTCAAAGCAAAGGATAGTCTTTAAGTAAAGGAACAAAATAAAATCACATGGTCTTCTCCCAGACACTAGGGGCATGTCCAGATGAGCGCACACGTGTTTCCTTGTGGACAACTAGCAGTGGCACATAGCGCTGCTGCTAGTTGTCTCCAGGGAAAACCCCTGCATTTGTGCTCTGGCATGGGACGAATTGCTCTGGGTGAGGTATGGGAGGCTGGGGTCACCTGGGCTGGCTCCAGCAGCCTTACTTGAGGTCCTGGGGGGCTCCTGGGGATGCAGTGGTGGTGAACCAGGTGCATGGAGCCTGGCTGGCAGCCAGAGCATGGCAAGCTCTGGTTTCAGGTGGCGCCTGCTCCTGCCATGTACACCATGCCACCTTTTTTCCTCTGTGCATTTTTTTGATACTGGGATTTCCCAGTGTCTGAATTTGGCTCTGTTCTGCAAATATGCAGCACAGAGAACCAAATCATGTATACAGGGTGTGTTCTGCAGTGCCTCAAAAGCCTTTGAGATGCAGCAAAGTGCATGTGCACACTTGTGTGGATGCACCCTAGGAAGGAAGCCCATTTTTGCTCTCCTCTCAGTGCAGCATCTGGCCCCTTCCTGCAGCAAATTGTTCCCTTCATAACTTGCTTCCTCTTCCTCTTTTTTCTGCTTACTCTTCAGGGAGCTTTTAAGGGTCCCAGTGGTACAGTACTTGGTTATCCGAATGACCCACAGCTGAGTTTTCTTAACAGGGCTGACTTCCTTCTTAAAGGGACAAACTATACTGTTACAGATGGGAAAGGAACCAGCGGAAGAGAAGGTCCCTGAGGGGTGGGGGGGTTGAGCTGTGCTGGAAATGATTGGAGAAGCAGCAGGAAAAGCTGAATGAACATCAGAGAAGCTGGAAGATCTGGGTGGGGGAAGCAGTTGAGTAGACAGGGAAGATGGGAGACACAAAGGATGGCTCGTGTAATTTTTTAAAAATTATTATTATTCAGAATTTCTTAAGATGTTCCACAATTCTAAAAAAAAAGTTTCTGATTTCCTATGGAGCTGCAAATCTGCTGTACATTATTAACACAGTTAGTAAGATGAGATTACTTGAGAAAAGCATAAAAGAATTAGCTAGAAAGCTTCACAGTTCAAATAGCCAAGAGTTGAGCATATTATTAAATTCAAAAGTGTTGTGACGTTTTGCAGGAACCCAAGCTAGAGGGACAAGAAGGCAATTATAATAAAGCATTCCATGGGATGAAGTTTAGGACTTTCTTTGCAAAGTGGTTGAGTGTGTGTGTGTATGTAAAAGGTAGAACCTTATTTAGAATGTATCTTCAAGAAAAGGTAAGCCAGCAGGTTTAGCAAAAATCTAAGCAAGCCAATCGCCTAGAGAGCTAAATTGAGAAATCTTCCAGCTCATTTTTCAAATTGGAGTTCTACCAGTACCTTTGATGGATCTCATTCACCAGCAAAGCCCCAACAAAACAAGAAAAAAGCAATGCTTGCATCTGTTTGAAATACCCAAAATTGCAAGTTCAACAATAATTCCATGCATTAAATTTTGGGAGATGATACTTTACAGATGAACAAGTTTTATGAACAATTATACAATGCATTCGGCTATTGCGCTCAGGTTTTAGCAGTGCCCTAGGTATCTTGAGAAAAGGAGACTTAGAGAGTTATTAATATGGTGGGCAGGTTTTTCAAGACCTTGAAAACAGTCTCCTACATCTATTCAGCCTAAAACCTGTATTTGCCAGCATCTGGCCTAGAGTGCATACAATATATTTTAATTCTGATTTCAGGGGACCAGACGAACTGGGCACAGTAACACATAAGTGTACCGGTACCTAATGGGTATGCCTGCGGTGATTTGTACACATAGGTATAAGAGGCCCATTCTGTAAATGCCATCCTTCATCACTGCAGAGATAATAAAAGCAGCATCCCCAGAAGTGTTCACTTGCTGTGGAACTCATTGCAGATTTCATTTATTTAAGTGAATGCAAATGAAGGTACACTCTCCTGTTTCTTTGAAGGATTGATACATTGCTGACTGGTGAGCACCGCACAGTGTCAGTCTCCAGAAACAAATGGAGGAAGATTGACACAGAATGAGTTCATATTTCAAGAAGCCACAGGATTTAATCTATTTGTGTGTCTTTGTGTTTATGTGTCAGTCATAAAGGAGTTTGTGAATTACTTGTCTCATGACATAATTCAAAACTCAGAAATGTTATTTTCCTATTAAAATGAAGGATTGACTTTGTAGTGCTCCTGTGGGCATGGAAAAAATATTGGAGAAATGCTATTAATAAATAAATTTAATATGGGCTTTGAAAGGGTTCATTTTGTTCACTTTTAGGGAAGGAGAACTTTCACGCTCTTTGCCTAAGGAACATTCTATCCTAGGATATTCAGTGCAATGGATATTTGGAGTTAAAAATTAAAAATGGAGCTTTTTGTCAGCAGTGCAGTACAATACCCAGGACATGTAGTGGCTTTCATTCATCAGGCATAGGGTATACAAACACCAACAGAGTCTCCCTATGCCTGAAGAAAGCTTGCAAAGAACAATTTTTCCGACTATTTAGTTGGTCTAATAAAAGATATCACATCTACCCAAAAAACTTTGCCTATGTCCTTAGATCAACACAGCTACAACCAACAACCCTAAAGCATGGAAAATATCAAATTTTTCTGTTTGAAATGGAAACTATACATGCTAGGGCGTTCAGTGCTGCTAATACTAGAGAAGTCAAATAGTATTTGAAGAAGAGGGAATTTTAGGGAATATGTTCCTACCCTAACTATGATTGCATGCTCTAGTAAGAAAAATATGGTTTACTTTTTAGGCCTATTAACCATTCTGGTGCTAGCCACTTCTGATCTCTCTCTGTTAGTTTTTTTTTCTCCATTGGTATGTTGGCACATCAAAAGGGAGGAGGCAGGGTAGATTTTCACTTTGTGCTAATTACATCAGAGGTGCATAGTATAAGCTTTCATAAGAGGCAGGCTTTATGCAGGATGCAGAGGTTCTAAATGGAAGGCATCTGTTAGAATACAAAGAGTAGAGAAGACGGCAAAAAGAGATGGAGTCATTGTTGAGAGAGACAGGGTAGGTAAGAGAGAGAAAAAAAAAATATTTAACCCATCGAGGGTCATGTGCGTTATAAAGCTAATCCAGGTAATAGGATAAGAATCCATAGTCTCAGTTTAGAGTAAACCTTACATAAACACAATCAAGTCTGTGGATGATTTCTTGTTTTGCAGTTTCCCATTTGAGTGTGTTTTTAAAGGTTTGCTGTCTAATAACAACAACCCTTAGGTCAGCGATGGATTGTCCAGGGAGGTTAAAGTGTTCTGCCACATGCTTACATGTCTTTCAGGAACTGATGTCAGTTCAGCGTTCATTCCTTCTTACACCCTGTCTGGGTCCCCCAGTCTGTGAAAAGGAATGCACCATGCGAGGTCCCACTGCAGAACACGCTCATGTTGTGCCCCTTTAATCTAAAAAGGAAATAGCTAAACTATGCATTTAGTGTTGCTATAATGCATAAATTGCTTTTCCTCCAGATTAATTGAAGACAGAATATTACAGTTTTACTGTTGAAAATAGAATTTATAGAAACCATATTGGCTTCTCTTGGCTCCTCCATTGTCTGAGTCCTGAGCAATAATTTTATCTCAGATACAAACTTAAGTAAAATAATTAGCTTTTATCACAGTTTTAATGCAATAATAAGCTATATCCATGTGATTTGATTGTATCAGCATGTGTTAATTCAGTTGTGTACTTCTGGAATTTAAACTGCAGGGTCTGAGCTGCAGGAGGCACTGCAATCTGCTGTTACAAATCCAAATTAACATTTATTATATAATTTGCCAAGGTTGTGTGTATTTGGGGGGCAGGGAGGGGAGGAGGGGGAGAAGCAGGAGATGTTAGTCTGCTAGTTTACTTGTTTTAGTGGTATCATTTAAGAATATCAGTAGAAGTTGTCCATACTGGGATTCTTTCTTGTCAAGGCACAATTAATTTATTGTGTAAGAGAGCTCCTTCTGGATCTAGTGCTTATTATTTCTTAGACATATCTTCTATTGAAAGCAAAGGAGTTTGCCCAAGTAAAAATTTGACTTGTATACAGTTAGGCAGACAACTGTTATATTCACAGTATGTTGTTACTCTTCCACTTCAACTGACCTTACATGGTGATACAAGGTATCTTTGTCCCTCCTTCTGTGAATTTCCCCCCTAGGACTGACTGATCATGACTTGTTCCAAAATTAATTCAAAACTGAAACTTACGTTCATCAAACTTCCATTTGGCATTCTGGAATTTGATATTTTTGTCTTATCTGTACTTATCCTCTAACCTTTTTGCACTTTTACATGGAAACAAGTTGGTCTCAAATTGCATGTAAAACTGTTTACATTTTGGACTGAAAAAGCAGTGGGATGTTGCTGTCTTCTGTTTCTGCACACAGGCATCTTGCTTTATGATTTCAGTTACAAGATTTCCATTTTACTGTACATTATTTTGAAGGCTCAACAATTAAAGCTTAAGTACAACTTATTCTCAAATTTATTAAAAGATACAAAAAAGGGCAAGCAAGCTATAACTATATTTAACTCTCTAGGCATAAGTGTCTGTTAGATACATGTTTAAAGTCTTACTCTTATGTGAGATTGTTTTTAATAGGAGAAGACTCTGTAAAATGCAGATACCACTGCCTGAAGTTGAACTTTGCTATGCCCTTGACTTTCTACTTACTGCAAAGTTAATTACTGAAGTCCTTTGACAGTCAGCTTAATTTTGATTCACTGATAATTAGGATATTTTAGAGGCTGGGAGAAATGGATCACAAAATTAATTGAACTTCTCACTGAGGAGAAGAGGAAGAAACTTCTAGGCCCTACTGGTATTTGCTATAGGGCAGTCGTTTTCAACCTTTTTTTAATAAGTGTGCCCCTGGTGGCTGGACGCAGAGCAGGTGGGGGGGCGAGGTGGCGTGTGGACAGAAATGGAGTGGCGGCAGCATGAGGTGGTGGGTGGTGGCAGCAGCCACTGGGTTCAAGCTTCCCCTCCCTTGCTGCATTCAGCCACCTGGGCAGTGGCTGTGCAGCCCGCAGAAGGGCACCACTGTCCTTACTTCCCCGGCCCTGCTCCTGGGAGGCAGTGGCATGGGGTGGTGGGTGGGGGCGCTTCATCCCTGCCTGCCTACGTATACCTCCTATGGTCTTCCCAAGTACCCCTGGGGGTATGCATACCCCTGGTATAGGGTAATCATGGTACATGAAAGGGAATATCCTGCCTTTAACTGATGGAAGTGCACAGCAGAGCAGTGTACCAGCATGCTAGGTCTTGCAACCATCCTGTTGGTGCAGAATACAAAGCCTTGTGGTAGCCATGGTGGGGCTTGCTCTTGATCTCTGCTTCAGGATATGGAGGTGGGGCCAAAACATTCCACTTAACTGCAAATGAAATGTTAGGAAGTGCCAGAAGAAATGGTAGTGAGGCCTCCTTCTACTGTCTTGTTGGAGATTGGGCATTAACTCTTGTCAGCGAGTATAAACATTTATCTGTTAAGCACAAACAATGTATTTGGAGCTGTACAGTACACCAATGCATAGGTTATGTTATGGAAAAAAGATTATAAGGTAATGCAGTATAATTGACATAAATTTAGGATTAGCTATACAACAAATAAATCATGATGCCAGAGCTAGGTTATACCCCTCTGCTCCTGTAAAGTGAAAGGGCAGGGGGTTCTCAGAATGATTCCTCTCACAAGGAATAAAAGATCTTTTGCACAAGCTAGAACCTCATTATTTTAAAAGTATGTATTTATTTGTACTGATTTTTTGTAACATTTTTCTCATCCTAGCTTAGTTCAAAATTGCTAAGCTATGCAAAGTTACAAACTCTATAAAGGTTTACAATAGAACAGGCAAGTGTTGCCTAGTGGTGTTACTGGAATAATGCAGTGTCATTGTACTGTACAGTGGTAACTTAATTAAAACTGGATGCAATTTGGTTCTGGCTTGGTATTATTGTTTTGCAGAACAACTATAGTTTTCTTTGCAAGATTCTATATTTGAAAATGATTTATATGTGTGTACACAGTATATGGGACAAGCACCTTAGGGTTTTAAAACAGATTTTAGTTGTGTTATCATGAACACTGTAATTTCTACATAGCCTGCACCTGTTCAATACATGTTTTACACATAAGTTTCTGGAAGATAATTTTTTTCCAGCTGTTAGTATCATGTTAGTGTCAAAACAGCTGTTGAGCTTGACTACATTATTGGTGTTCAGCAGTTTAAGAGAGAGAACTTTAGAAAAGCAAGTTTTAACTTTGTATCTTGTTGTTCCGTCTTTTCCCCTCCTACCACTCTCCCATCCCCCCTTCTCTCCTTTCCCCTTCACTTTATTAGCAGTTTTATCTGAAGTATATATTTTTCTCTACAGCCTATCTAAATTCTAATGTGAGTACCGTGGAAATGAGACATAGTTATTAGTAAAATAGTCAAAAGGGTTGCTAAGGTGGCAAATAATGCCTTTAATGCCTTTATATATATTTTTTGCCATGAAGATTAAATTCCATTCAGAAGTAAAAGCATACCAGAAATGTGGTGGTGAGAAAAAGGCAGACATTATGTTGGACTGCTGAGAAGCACAGGTGTGGTTCAATGCAAGAAGAAAGCAAACTGGGGAGAAGACTGATAACCCCTAGCATGGAAAGTAAGCTCTGCCTGTTGCCTTTGAGCATAGCACTTCTTAACAGTAACAGGTATATGGTAACAAATATGTAAAAGTAAAATTCAAAAACATTTTACTGAAGAATTTGTAATATTTGCATTAGGTACATTGTAAGTCTTCTATAGAATATATAACAGAGGTTACTTAACTACCACAAAAGCCTTTTTAATATCATCTTGTACTTTCACTCAAAATCTAAGAAGCCTTTTAGTCAAGATTTTTACAACTGAATGTTTTAAGAATCAGGTTTAACACAACCTTCCTGTGTTACTAAAGCAAATCTGAACATAAGAAATACATGTGGGCCACTTCTTATTCCAGACTGAAATTCTTATTCTTTGTATAGAGGTTCCATTACAGATTTTTATTTCTAGTTCAATCAAACTTAGCTTTTTGGAAATGCTGCTTGCTGCTGCTTTAAGAACAGGCAGCATTCAGGATGGAAGTAAACAATTCAAAAGAAAACCTTATATTGTTTTGAATTAAGGCAGGTTTTTTGTTTCTAGAAGTAGCTACATGCTTTGTAGATACAACCCTTTCATTTGGTAGTTGTTGTTGACACCTTTGTTAAGGTCTCAGGGCCTTATTGGACTTCTCCTCTGTGGGTTTCTGTGATTATAATTAGCTGCCAACAAAGATAATTTTTTAAACTAAAATTACAGATGTGCGCCATACTTTGAACTCATTCCAAGACAAGCTCTATGGCCAGACTCAGCTAGGGCTGTAGAGCACAAAAGACAGAAACAACAGTACCTGGAGACAAAAA
>NW_017729034.1:68505210-68516569 GCF_001723915.1 Gavialis gangeticus
CTTTGTTAAGGTCTCAGGGCCTTATTGGACTTCTCCTCTGTGGGTTTCTGTGATTATAATTAGCTGCCAACAAAGATAATTTTTTAAACTAAAATTACAGATGTGCGCCATACTTTGAACTCATTCCAAGACAAGCTCTATGGCCAGACTCAGCTAGGGCTGTAGAGCACAAAAGACAGAAACAACAGTACCTGGAGACAAGAGGGAGAAAGGCAGTCTTGGACACCTTACCTTGTAGTTCTATTAAAGTGCTGGTAGTGTTTATTGCCTTCCTCCCCAGAAGTACCATATCAAAAATAAATTTAAATGTAGGGTTTAGCAGCAAATGTGTTCATGAATTAAATTTTAACTGTCACTTATTCCTAAACAAGGCTCCAAGTGAGTTCACATTTTATGCACTGAAAACTAGTGCTTTTGAACCAATTTTATGGGGAAGAAAGATTAATATTTCAAAATATTCTTATTGTAACATTCTAGTGGAGAACCTAGAGGTGTTTAGAGTCAGAGAGGATCATGGGAGTCTATTCTTCTCAGATAATATTTAAAATTAATATGTTGATGAGTATTTTGTGATTTTAAAAGAGAAACATAATTTGTTGCTGTCCAATTCACTCTTGAATTTAATAAACTCAAGTTACACTGCTTCAGTAGTTTGTTTCATGATCCAGTTGCCCCCTACATTAGAAAAAAGAAAACAAAAAGTGATATTAACTTGCTTAAGTTATTTCCCTTTCTCATTTTCAGATTTATGATTTATTGCTGTCTCATTAGTTATCATCCCATTCAGCTTATTAAGTCAATTCTCTTCCTTTCAATATCCTGAAGACCTTTCTAAATATCTTTTTTGTCTCATTATTTTTCTAAACAGTATAGGTGAAATCTGCAGAACATTTCTTCATATCTCATACTTTCTACTTTTGCAGCCTCCACGGGTACCACTCTGGAGGTGATGGCGTGCTTCCTTATGTCATTTGCTTGATAGGTAGGAGTAACTATTGAGTGCACAAACTTTAGAAAATTTAGAAGGCTTCTTGTGACCTTGGGAATTGTTAGAGCTACTGGCAACTTTTGTGTCAGAATGTATCCCTTGTACATACACCAGGGTACATCAAGGGATTTCATTCTTTATAGCAGGTTTGCTCATTCTCTTCTGCTTAAGAGACGAAACCATGTATATCAATGGGCAGGGGTCACCATTTGGAAGAAAAAGAGTTGAATTGTTCAGGTTTTTTCTCATGCTTCAATTCTTGGGATTGTAAGCATACTTTGCATCATCTCCAGCCCTTTGTTATTTCATAAGATCTCCTGAATTAGGCTCATTAAGACAATTTTATCAAAAAGCAGTTGAGCAACCACCTGTCTCTGGTATGGTCTGCATTTGGTATTCCTCTTCAGGAATCAGGATCTTGCTTCTTAGACCAATAGTCCCCAACCTTTCTAGCCTGTGGGCAGGAGTAGTAGTATGGAGTTGACACACAGGTACAGTCTAGTACACAGGGTTGTTTTGCAGCTGCTGGATTGGGCCCCAACTTCATGTCTGCCAAATCAGGCCTGCCAAGTCAGCCCTAGCCCCAACTCACACTAGATCAGGCCTGCTGTTCTGGCTCTGCACTTCTAGCTTATATCCAAAGTAATATGGGGACCCAGTGCTCACAGTAAACATGCCTTCTGGTCCTGCAGCAGTTGATTATTTCTCTCCCTTTCCATGCTCTTATTGTCTAAGCTCTCCAATGGTTACTGGGTATGACCTGCTCGCCCACAATCAAATTTCCTGTACAGCTTCAGAAGTAGTCTAACTGCCACAGCCTTCTTTAAAACACAAGTGCCATGCTGTCACAGACCAAGGGTCCATCTCACCCAATATCTTGTCTCCAAGAGTAGTGGCAATAGATACTTTAGAACAAGGGTGTCAAAGATCTGGCAGGCAGGGCTCCTGGACAGGCTGGGAATTTGGAGACAGGATGAATGGGAACAGGGCCTGTCACCAGATCCCAGGGTACACAGCCCCATTGAGGATGTGTTTTGTCAGCGGTAGGGTGAACAACTGGTGTATTAATCCCCACAGCTCCCTGCGTTAATCATTCTGTCACTGGAGGTGAGTCCCAATTCAGCCCCAGGAGGACAAGTGAGTTTAACACCCAAGTTTAGGGGGTTGCCGGCTGCTTTTAGGGCAATTGCCCTGCTCTTCTCTCCGCATCTGGATAGAGATGCAAAATATTCATTTAAAATCCATGTCTCCTCCCCAGTGGTTCTCTTCTTTTCTTTAAGCTGAGGAAAATGAAATGCTGTAGTACGTATCCTGTGGGTTAAAAGGCTCCCTCAGAGTTTTTAAACTCCTGAGATATTATTTCTTCCCCACAATCCTGGGAATACTTCATTCCTTCAGACCCTACTATCTCCTGAAAAGCTGTAGAAAGCTAGTATCACCTAGTGTGTGGCAAATCTGAGCCTTTTGGCTATGGTGAAATATACAGCTAATAAATACATCAATATCTAAGTAATAGCTATTTATATTAATGACTCTTCACATTCCCAGGTCTAGGAGGAATATGACAACAGCTATGCCAGCATAGGACTGACTGCTTATCCACTGAGGCATTCAGTGATACAACAATTTTGTAACTCAACAAGAATTCAGAAATATCATGTAAATAGATCCCCCAAGTTGTCACATGGGGTAACAGAGGACCCTTCACCCCTGTTACTGGAGGGAAGAAAGGACAGTGTTGCAAAGGACAGGCTGAGGAGTGCACCTTGCAGCAAATGTGTTGGAAACATGATTCCAAACTGCTAATGAGGGGATGGAGAGTCCTTGTTGCTGATTTGAATAATTGGCAGCACCTGAGTCCTGTTTCCAGAGAGTCAGGTCAGGGGACCAGAAGTGGGGGGAGTCCAGGGCCATATAAGCCTGAGCCTGGGTCTGGAGGCTCAGTCTGGCTCAGATGCCTATGAGTGCAGGGAGCTGTATACAGGCTGACTGTGGTCCAAGGGCCCAGTGCAGTGCGGCAGGGCCAGAGGACCAGCACAGTAAGATGAGAGGGGTAGGAACCCTGAAGTCACAGAGAAATAGAAACAGACCTGTCTGCTCACGTTAGGGTGCAAGGATTGGCAGGCTGGCAGCCTGTTGACAAGCAAGGCAGAATAAAGCCTCAAAGCTTGCTCTAGTCTCTCAGGGTTGCCTCCCATATTTATATTAATTAGACCTCAAGGCATGCCATGGGGTGGTGGCCTGAGAGATTAGAGGGAGCAGGACAAGGCTGCAGTAGCTGCTAGGGGTGCCTTGACTGCCCTCCATAGGCAGCACAAGTGGATTTTAACTTAACGGAGGAAAAAGAATTACGTTTCTGTCATCAATACGTTTTGCATGATAAATAGATATTTTGGGAATTTAGATGATGTTCAATTACTCCCAGAGCTATGAACAGGAGCAAATCAACTAAAATGAACTCTACAATATATATCATAATGAATTACTATATTGTTGTACCAATTATAATGATCATATTTTGTTTTGCTTTATTATTTTCCTTAAAATCCCTTCTGTCACTTTTTTTCCTGGTTTCGTCCCTTAGTAGTGATTCCATTTTCAATATGCCTCCAAGTTGTTATAGTACCCAAAGCACAATAAAATCTGTGACTAGTACAAATTATAAAACAAAAATAATTAAAGTAAAAATGTTGTATTCATGGGCTAGTAGTTAATGCTTTTTCTTAATATTCAGGGTTTGATTCCCAGTCCTGACTTTTCTCCACTAGAGTAGCAAGAGTTGAAGGTACTGCTCAGTTAGTTGGTACTGAAGATGGAGAAAGTAAAACCCTTTTGGTTGATTCTTCTGGCCTCTTAAGAAGCAGCACTAGTGAGCTACTGGAAAGTAATGTGTAGTACACTGAACCTTCTGGCATGTGGTACAAGCCAGGAACAAATATTCTACAACACGGGGGTCAAACTCAAGTTGGTCAGTGGGCCATATTCCCTGTCTTGCCATATGCTTATGGGCCAAGCCTCTAATTTTTCACCAAAATTTGTTTTTTGCTCAGTTCAGTTTACATTTTGCAACACACCATTTTTTGTATAACAATAGCAGTTTTCAGCATGTATCAATTTTTAAATTTGTGGATGTATAAAATTTGTTATAAGCTTCCCTCCAAATGTGTGAAAAGAATTGATTTATTTTCAAAAAAGTGTTTGCTGTAATTGAAGACTACAGAGGGTGAATTCAGAGCAAATAAACAAGTCTTTTTTTGCACATGCTAACATCTCACAACTACTCCTGGATACCCGGCACTCCTTTGCTGCAACCAGCTCCTTGATGTTTGGTTCCAAGGACTGTGCTGAGGTTTCTTGCAGGGTGGTGTTCAAGTGCTTTTCACTGAGTCTCTTGAATGCAGTTTTGACCTGTTGATATTCATCACTGAGAAGATCTGTTTGCACCCCACATGCTTGGAAACACTGATGATATCTCTGATACAAAATGTTTTATTCCTGGATAGTTCCCTGCCCCCAGGTATTAGTAAAGTTTATGAATCCTGATTCTTGAGAACATATTCTTCATTATGTTCAGTGAGTTCAGTTGTAGCTCCACAAGTCAGAGAACCTGTCCTGGCATTTGTGCCTCAGCTCAGCAGTATTGATTGCATACTTCTGCAAGCCCTCTCACTACCTTCCATGCCAGCAGCATTGAGCAGTTACTTCAAGATGGAGAAATATGCTGCATCTGTTTCTCCCAAAGAGATGACTTCATTTCAAAGGCAGTGTCATAAAACTCAATCATAGCCTGTTCCAACTTGACATTTTTGTGTTCAGAGTACTGAGATGTCCGCTTATGTCCACCAAGGAGGCAAGGTCCTGCAACCATTCTTCGTCTTTCATTTGAGTTACAAGTTTCTCTTTCTCACTCATAAATATGGTACTTCAATCCCATGTTGCAGTTAAAAAAAGCCATTTAAGGCAGCTCCCTGACTCAGCCAGCACACTTCAGCATATCATAACTGTCCATGCTAAAAGTCACATTCCTCTAAGAGCTGTCTGAACTTCCAGTAGTTGAGGGCCCTGGTTTGGATGAAATACACTGTTTTTATCACATGTATCATGTAGACCCGGCCCAGGAGTTTGGCACAAAGAGCTTCCAGAAGCAGAATGAAATTAAAAATGCAAAGTTTGTGGCCTGGATCAACAATGCACTTTTCTCTTGAGTTTCACCCCAAATCCTGTCTTCCCCCCTCTCTACCAGGGAACCAGCCCCATCTGTTGCAACATATCCTCTTTTCCTGGTCCAAACCTAATCTGTCTGAAGTTGAAAGTGTCCTTTTCTTGTGTCCTTCATCAACACTAATTCCATGAATTCCTCTGTCACATTTGTATCTTAATCAGAACCCTGAATGAACATAGCTAAAAAGCTACTGAAAAAAGAAACAAATGCCTTTGTCTTGTTCTGCAGTTCACTCTGCAAATTATCAGAGAAATCCCAACCACAGAACACCATTGTCTGATTTGTGGTAGTGAAGGAGAGTGAGGCTGCTTTCAACTCTTCTTCAGTGCTGTTTGTGGAAGGTGCTGAGAATCCCTAGAGTAAATTTCAGAAAAAGTTGGGAGCTGGGATGACCCATTTTCTTGGATCATGTATTTGATTCCCCTGTTTTAGAACAAATCTTGTATATTGGACTCCACCTCCCTCTTACCTGCCTCCCATCCCCCCACAAAATGGGTAAATCTTACTATTACTGACAGTGGTGGACACCTGCCAGAGTCTAACATTAATGAGGATTAATACTCAACACAAACTGGGTGGTGTTCCCTGATAGATCCTGCCTTACTTATACCTAGTAGGAAAGAGCACATCGAATTCTGAAAGTTAGGGCAGCAACGATTGTGGAAGATTGCTGTGAAACCATTCAATTCCATTTATTTCTACAGAAAATATTACCAGATTAGTGTGGGGGGAAGAAGTTCCCTTCCCCACTGAATCATTTCAGAATGGGTAACATTTTGAGCCCAGTTAAGTCTTTGGGAGTTTTACTATTGATTTCAGTAAAGCTCAGCTTTTGCCTGATGAATGTAGCTTTTATAGTATACAATGGATCTGAGTAAAACTGAGTTGCAAAATTGATGTCTGATTCCATATTCAGGATATAACTTCCTATACCACAGATCTTGAGACTATGTATTCATCTGAACAAATACTGTAAAGTAATCTTAAAAAAAGGATTTGTATGGATTGCTAGTATGAATGAATAGTTTCCCTCTGATCAAGTAAAATCCAAGGGTGTTTTTATTTTTATTTCTTTGCAATTTCCTTTCTTTTTGGTCCAGGCTACAAGTATCCAACTGTGGTGTATTTGGGCAGAGGGCAACCTGAGTTCTTTGAAGTATAATATTCTTCTTCTTTAAAGTTGAGTACAAAGGCTGCATTCAGAAGTAGCACAGAAGCATCTTCAATAGACAGCTTTTCTTTGCTTTGAGTTTGCAGGATTGTATTTTTGAAACAGAGGCACAAAAAGTCAGGGTTCACAGAGCTGTTTTAAAAGACAGAACCAAAATAATCTTTTCTACCCCCCTGTACAACTTTCTAAGTACTGCATATACTTCTGAAACATACTTTCACCACTTTATCCTCTCAGAAACAAACAAAAACAGTTATTCTTGGTTTCCATGCAGGCAGAGGCATAGACATGAATAGGCCTAGCTGGACCATTGTCAACCTAGTTGTCTTCCAGGCCTAGCAAAATCTGAGGACTTGGACATACAAGCTTATGGCAGTGGAAGTCGTATTGTTTTTGTATAACAGTATAACATTACACTAGGTTCTGGACTGGACAGATAAGCAACTTATACCTGGTAATAG
Source organism: Gavialis gangeticus (assembly GCF_001723915.1). NCBI lineage: Eukaryota > Metazoa > Chordata > Crocodylia > Gavialidae > Gavialis > Gavialis gangeticus. The sequence continues at coordinate 68,512,053 of NW_017729034.1, forward strand.
TCTGTTTATAGTGCAGAAATGGCTCTCCCAAAGTAAGCTTCAGACAAATGCCCTCTTATGTCACAGTTTTACCTCTGATTATTTTAGGGATAACTCTACTAGATTTGGTGCCAGTATCACAGTGTAGGGTTATAGACTGTTCTCTCCATGTGTGAATGCCAGTTTAACTTGTTATATAAAAAATATGGTGCCTGGTGTGGGCCCCAGCCCTCTCATGGAGAGGAGGGGAATGGGAACGCGGATGGAGGGAGGAACTCAGGACTCTGGCAAACATTACATTTATCATGTAAGTAATGTATTAAGCATATGATACATGGTAACATGTCACATGTTCAACCAACATATTGCACCATAAAATTATGCCTTAAATTGAATGTGTAGTGTGGAGCCAATGAGCTTCCCCTACTTGACAAGTAGGAGCAGCCTTCCAAGGGTTGCCTGTGTGTTTACAGAGCTCATGTGCTTCCTCGACTCAGCAAGTTGGAACAGCCCACACAGGGCTGCCCTGGCCATGGATTTAAACTTGCTCATGCATTTGGCACCCGAGATAGCAGTCCTCATTTCCACATCTGTGTACAAGTTGAAGGGGCATAACAGGGAGTACAGTGTCAGAGACTAGTCCACATGTGGGATCTGACAAATTTTAACCCTGATTCCAAAAATCACATGTCTTGCCAAGCATGCGTCTGTGGCATAGCAAAATAGCTGAGTGTTGGGATCGGGGGTCAGATTCCATCACACTGTTAAACTAACCTGCTAAGCGCTTTAGGTGCCTAGTGGGCATATCTACATGTGCAAATGCTGCTGGAAGATTTTACTCCAGAATAATTTACTCTGAAGTAAAACTGCACAGGGCAGGTGTCTACACGAGCATGCATTTGGGAGCAGATTTGCTCCCACCCTGCTCTTTCCCCCTGCAGCAGGGCCAGGAGACATCTGTCTTCTGGTGGGGGCTGGGAGATTGCTCCCTGCCCCCAGAAGCTGTTTGCCATCAGGGAAGGCTCAGTGGTGGGGCCCGGGCAGAGAGAATGTCCCTCATGCCCCAGTAGTAGGGAGCTTCTGGCCTTGGCTCCTGATTGGGGGTAGGAGACTTAGAAAGAGCTGCAGGGGAGAGACAGGTCCCAGGCCCCTGCCCTCAGCTGCTGTGAGGTGGGGCAGCTAGCAGCAAACTCTTGGCTGGATGGGGGACTGGGACCTGTGCTTCTCTTGCAGTTCTTTCGAAGTCTGTGCTTTGATCACCTGATCAGGGCACAGGGCTGGGAAAAAGCTGTGGAGCTGGGACCTGCCCCAGACTAGGAGGGTTCCTGGCCAGCTCCAAAATGGGACAGTACCCAGCCAGCTCCAGGCTGCATTTGCAGACTTCCCCACTTAGCATGGGGCTGACTGGGTACTGTCCCAGCCTGGGAAAGGTCCCAACCAGCTTCTGGCTGGGTGGGGAATTCTGCTGGTGCAGGGAGCTCCCTTCTGCCAAGGCAGAGGGACATTGTTCCTGCCTGGGCTCCCAGTCCCTGCTTTGGAATGGTGGGGATCTCCTTGCTGCCAGGGTAGAGGACATTGTTCCTGCCTGGGTTCTGGTAGTGGAGCCCGTCCCAGAAGCAGGCAGCTCCCAGGAGCAAGGAGCAGTCTCCCAGCCCTTGCTGCTTAATTGACCAGAAGCAAATTTGCTCCTGGTCAGCTGCCTACACTTGTCTTACTGTGTAGTAATTACTTGGCAGTTCATTTCCTACTTGTATTTGCATATAGCAAATTAACTTCCAAGTAGAGCATATTATTGCTCAGTAAGGGTCTGCATGTGTAGACGTTGATTTTTACTATGCAGTAATTTGCTCTACTAAACAGTAAAGTGTCTTGTATAGATGTACCCAATGAGTGGAAACTGGAACAGGATCATTATGGATTGATCTTCAGAATATAGATACCTAATGGCCTAGCTACACTGCCTTTTTTTCGCTCTCAGGAAAAGACCATTCTGAATTCACCCTGCACACCTTTTCCTGTTCATATAATCCCAACCCAGAAATGTGTTGACAAAGTTATTCTGGAAGCATTTCCTGGGGCTGTTCACAAGCATGCTGGAAACTGGGATCTTGGGAGTGGCTGTAGAGGAATGCCCCTGAAGCAGCATCACCACAGCATTTCCAGGTTTGGTGCATAAAAGTGGGAGATGTGAGTAGGGACATCCTTAATTGAGGGCACCACAGAAGCAATTGTGACATGCCCTAGATTCCACTTAAGTCTACATTGGGTTATCTAGAGGATCCTTTTGGATCTGGTCCTACAGATTTGCTGTAGTGTTAGCCGTTTGGTTATTGCCTGTCCATTGCATGTTGGGTTCACCCTCATTTCCATTCCAGGAAAGTAGTTTTTAAAAGGAAATACCAGAAATCAGTACTGCATTACTAGAGAGAACTGATTTTCTGTTTGGATGGTCAGTGTCAAAGTATTTTTTCAGAGGGTTTTGTTTTTTTTAAATTATTGCTTACAGCTTAATGAGTTTAAGTATCTAAAGAAAGTCAGCTGTGATTTTTTTTTCTAAAGCAAACAACAGGCAGGGTGAAAAGACCTGGAACCCCTCCCACCTCTTGGAAAAATGAGTGTCTGGTGTCTGGGCAGTTCCCCAACCAATCTATCTTCATCAGAAAAGAAAAGTCTTTATTCTTTGTAAGTCATCTCTGCAGGAGCAGGAAAAACAGTGGGAGTTTTTCTTTCACAGGAAGCATGTATTCATGCTGTTATAAAGGGAGAGATGTTAGAGTAGTTGTTCAGAAGGGGAAAAAAAAGTCTGGATTGTACAGCTAATCTATTATTTTATTTTCATTGGTAATGTTATTTTGTTAGACATGCTGACTCAATGCAAGCTGCTCAATTGAAAACTTTTTTCAGTGGTGAAAATAAAATCAGCTTATTTTATTTCTTCTTTTATAGTGGAATGAATGCATACTCTGTAGAAAGAAAATCCCACATTATTTTCCCATCCCCATAAGACTGAATTGTATAGAATAAAGACTTGATTTCACTTTGGATGGATTAGTTTAGAAACTTTCCAACATTGCCTATTGGGAGATAGTTTTGTTACGGAGCAGTCTAATAGAAACTTATCAATTTAAGTAAATCTTACATAACGTAAGTATAGTAGATGATGTGTTTGTACTTGAGAAAACAGAAAAGTTCAAACATACATTTTGTGATAATTAAATTGCAGGCATTCTTAAATAGTAAGTAGTTGTATATTACAGATCACTCATTTTGGGTTTTTTTGTTTTTGAAATAGGCCTGTTCCTTCAATGAGATAAATTTAACTTTGTGTGCATGGGTGGTCTTCAAAAAGCTAAGCATAATTGTTTTGCAGGATTGGGACCTATCTTCACAATTCAGTCAAGGATAATTAGCCCTGTTATGTTTAAAACTTTCTGGAAAGCAGACTGATTTTTAACTGTTGCTTTAATTCAGTGGCACCCAACCTTCTAGCTGAATGAGTGGTGCAGCTTCAGTCCACAGGCTGGATCCTGTATGGGGTTGGTCTATGGACCCAATCTGGCCCACTGCTCCAATATGGCCCTGCACCACCCAGATATGATCTAGTCTTGTCCTGCCCACTGCCATGACCTGGCCCCAGACTGACCCGATCTGCCTCTATGCCACCTGCTGCCCCAATCTGGCCCCATGCCACCTGCTAACTGAATCCAGCCCCAAACCAGCCCTATGCTGCCAACCTACCAGATCTGGCCCTGTGTCACCCTGATCCAGCTACACATCATTGCTGTAATCTGGCATTTAGGACCATGATATCTGGAGTGCAAGGCTTCCCAGGCATCTGTAATTTTTTTCAGCAGGGGACTGGCAATTAATGCTATCATTGCTCTCCGTGCAGCCAAACTTTCAGACCCTTGGGAAGCCTTGCACATGGATGATATACCTCTGTGGGCTGAGGGTTGAGCACCATAGCATTTTTTTGTGTGTTAAATCTGTAATATTTAACCTTATGTGCCTGTTTATGCTCTGGATAACAATTTCTGCAGTATTTTGCTTAGGATGTTTAAAAAAACCCTGTCCTATGCCTTCTATAACTATTTATTTTTTGTTTTTTACATTGCCCTGCAGTACATACTTCCCATTACTTCCCAGTCATACATGCACCCCTCCTATCTGAAACCAAAATTCTTTGGATATTTGATAGGTGTCTGAAGTAGCTACTGGCTGACATATGCTACAGCAGGCAAAAAGAACCACTTCCCTTCTCCCCCCCCCAAAAAAAACAAAACAGTTTTTCCATCCAAGCAAAATAAAGTGACTCTAATGTGCATCTCCCTGAGGAGTGTTTATTGGCATGTACCAAGCATCCTGCTAAGGCAGTTACTGCTACAGTAGTCTGGGGAGATAATCTAATCCATGTGGAGCAGATGTACTATGTGTCACTGTGGCACTCTATAGCGGTCCTGGGACAGTGCCCATGTGGCTTCCTGTTAAATCCTGCATATAGTGACATACATGAGTTTGAGAGATGTACTGTATCATAG
>NW_017729034.1:68521569-68530234 GCF_001723915.1 Gavialis gangeticus
AGATGTATAGAGAAAAAGCCTTTCAAAAGGTTTCTCATAAATTTACTTATTACCTGTTTACACTTTGCCTCCCAAATCTGTACATACTGCTGAGGGTGCTGTGTCTCTAGAAGCAAGGGAATGCAAAAATTAACTTATAAGCTAAATTTTACATCCTTTCATCTATAGCATTGGTTCAGTTAGAGATTATTTTGGTTAATCTTTTTCAGGCTACTATTAGTCACTTAATGAGAGTTTCTGCTAAAGCTTGTAGTATTCTGTCGATCAGGCTGAGAGTGCAAAGGAAAATCTATTTTATAAATTTAAAAAGAATTTGTACTTGTTTTTCAAAATCTGTCCCAGATTCTGTTTTTGGTGGGGAGGGGGGGTTAGATGCCATTTGTTCTGCTGATCGTGTTAATTATTTTTGGCATTCATTATTACAGCATCTTTCTTTTGACCTAAAGGGCAGACAAGTAATTTGCTCTTTAGATTTGGGTGGGAAACTGCAGGAGCATCACAAATTACTGTACTTGATAATAGGCTTAACCTAATGTCCTTTGCTTTAAGACCCTGATAGCAGGTCCGTTCCAGAACTCAGGTGCCTTTTGAGAGAGCACTATAATTTATCATAGTTGCAGCATTTAATATTTGAAATTGAAAAGATTCCTGTAGCAATATGTACAATATGGTAGAAGTTCTTTGCTATTTTGTGGTTGTCTTAGTCCCTAACTACATTAGCAGTAAAATTTTATTATGTATTTTATAAACATTTTACATTTCAAAGGGCTTATAAAAATGATCAGCAGTAGCCTGGAACTGGGACTTGTTATGAATGTTTCAACCAAATAACTAGCTTCGTTACATAACAATGTGGTAATTACATGAAGAGACAGTTCTGATTGACTCTTTTGAGCATTGAAGCAGACACAGTAAATCAAATGGTGAATGCACTGCACATTTGTTGTGTGATTTTAATGTGTAGTGATCTTCAGCTGAAACATCTGCTATAATGAACTTGACATTTGCACTAATGACAGCATCAGTTTACTTAATGTCCTGCATTAAATTGGCTTCCCAAAAGAGTTCTCCTTTTTCAGAGGGGAGGGCAAATTTGTTATTTGTTTTTTTACAAACCGTGGAAGAATCAGTCTTGTAAATATGTTGTGAGTAGTTTATTGGAAGACGGAAGCAGAAAACAGCAGACTTTGTCCACACACGGTTGAGGAAGGGTGCATGCTTCATATTTGGTGCTGATATGGCAGGCTGGTGTACAAAAGGAACAGAAATTAATATAGACAGAAAACAATTTCTAGTACTTTGGATTGACATGGGGGGAGGGGTGGAAGAGAGAGTAGGTGAGTTAAACAACGTGGAATTACGATGGTCTAATTCATTCTGCGTTATTCAATTTTATTTCAAAATAGAAATTTCAGCTGCTCATTTTGGCATTCCAGATAGCTTTTTATAAACTATTATAAAGCTTCCTGCAGAGTAGCAAATCATTCACTGGAAGAATAGAAATGTGCAGTTGAATGTTACAGTAGAAACAGAGAATGGGGCTATTATTGCATATGGTTATACCTTTAGCTATGTGCTACATTAATGCTTATTCTTAGTAGATGAGATTTACTTATATCTAATAGGATCATTGAGATTAAAAGTGTCTGCCTGTGCTCAGAAATAGCAAAAAAATTAATTTCTCTTGGTTACTGAATCTAGTCTTCTGACTGTCTAAGCAGACATTTTCAAATTGGTTGTTCAGCTCTGAATGTAAGGCATGGGGTATCTGTTTCAAAAGGAATGCCTTTTATTTATAGTTCCTTCCTGTTCTCGTATTGTAGTGCAGCAGAACATAAAGAATCACCAACACACCTGTGGGCAGGGAGGTGACTTTCTAAGTAGTACAGCAGCAGAAAGGGACCTCAGAGTCAGAGTCGACTCCAAAAAGAACATGAGCCGTCAATGTGACAAAGTAATAAGTAAAGCCAACCACAGTCTTCCATGCATTGGAAGGTGCATCACGAGTAGGTCTAGGGAGTTAATACTTCTCCTTTATGCAGCATTGGTAAGACCACAACTGGAATACTGTCCAGTTCTGGGCACGGCACTTCAAGAGGGATGTGGATAACATTGAGAGGGTCCAGAGGAGGGCTACTCATGTGGTTATGGGCCTGCACGTAAGATCCTACAAGGGGAGATTGAGGGACCTGAATCTCCTCAGCCTCCACAAGAGAAGGCTGAGAGGGGATTTTGTAGCTATCTACAAATTCATTGGTTGGGGGGCCCCCAAGGAATAGGGGATACTCTATTTACCAGGGCATCCCTGGGGGTTATTAGGAACAACAGCCATAAACTGAGGGACAGCAGATTTAGATTAGACATTAGGAAAAATTTCTTTACAGTGAGGGTTGCCAAAATCTGGAATGGGTTTCCAAGGGACGTGGTGCTCTCCCCTACCTTGGAGGTCTTTAAGAGTAGGATTTTAGCACTCAGGGTACTCAAGTGAGGTCCCAGAGGACTGAAAAAGGGCCTGTGTGGTCCCTATTTTCAAGAAGGGGAGGAAGGAGGATGCAGGTAACTAGCTTGGTTAGTCTCACCTCTGTCCTTGGGAATACCCTTGAAAAAAAATATCAAGGATCACATTTATAGGAGTCCAGTGAGTAATATAATACTGAAGGGCAACCAGCATGGGCTCGTGGCAGATAGATTCTACCTGACTAACCTTGTTTCTTTCTATGACCAGGTCACTAAATGCATAGGGTATGTGTAGACAAAATGGGGGCTTTAAATTGAAGTGGTGGGTTTTTAAAAACACCACTTCAGTTTAGGGCCATTTAAACCCCTGTGTCATACACCCCCCAACTGACTTGCCTACCTCTCCACCAGGGAGGGGAGGGTAAGCTGTCGGCAGGTGGAGTGGTCCCTGGGCTGGGGGGAGTGGGGGAGGGCTGGTCCTTCCCTCTGCAGCAGCAGTGGGCCCCCCCAGGCAGCACTCACCTGCAGGCATCTGGCTCGGGTGGTCCTGGGGGGCACCACAGCTGTGGAGGGAAGTACTGGCCCCCTGCGCAGCTCAGGCAGGCAGGCAGGCTCCAGGGGGGGGAAAAAAATCAGGCTCGCTGCTTTTCTTGGGCAGAGCCTGCATTCCCGGGCTGCTGCCAGGCTGCCTGCAGGGCTTCCTGCAGAGTCACAGAGCTGCACAAAGCCTGGTGCTTCGCTCTATGGCTGTAGGGGCAACAAACTAAAATTCCGTGAAGGAGTTTTAGTTTGCTGTGCCCCAAATCATTTAAGGCGTATTATGCCACCAAATCTCATACAGCAGCTGGAATTAATGCACAATACACTGCTGTGGTGTGCAAACACCAGCACCATTAAAGTGGTGCAAAAGCATTTAGCTTGCTTGAAAGTATCATGCACACATGCCCCTCAATTCTTCTATACATGGCCTTAGATGCAGAAGTTAAAGTAGATGTCATCTACTTGAACTTTAAGAAGGTCTTCGACATGGTATCCCATGCTATTTTTATAAACAAATTGAACAGCTGTGCCATAGATGCTTAAACAGTCATGTGGGTAGCAAATTGGCTGAAGAGGAAGGTCATACCCAGAGAGTGGTGGTGGATGGGTTGGTATTGACCTCAAAAGATGTGGGCAGTGGGGTCCCTCAAGGCTTGGTCCTTGGGCTGGTGCTGTTCAATATCTTCATCAGTGACCTGGATTAGGGCGTGGAAAGCACTCTGTCCAAATTCACAGATGGCACCAAACTACAGGGCAAAGCAAACACACTGATGGGACGAAAACAAATCCAGGTGGACCTGAACAGGTTCGAGTAGTGGGCAGAGAACAGTAGGATGCATTTCAACAAGGACAAGTGCAAGGTGCTGCACCTAGGGAGAGGGAATCACCAACACACCTATAGGCTGGGGTATGTCCTCAGCAGTGCAGTGGCAAAAAGAGATCTCAGAGTCATTGTCAACTCCAAGATGAATATGAGTTGTCAATGTGAAGAAGTAATTAGCAGAGCTAACCACACTTTATCATGCATTATTAGGCGCATCACAAACAGGTCCAGGGAGGTGGTCAGGCCGCAGCTCGAGTGCTGTGTCCAATTCTGGGCGCCGCAATTCAAGATGGATGTGGACAACCTTGAGAAGAGGGCCTAGAGGAGGGCCACTCGTATGGTTAGAGGCCTGCAGGGAAGGCCTTATGAGGAAAGGCTGAGGGACCTGAAGCTTTTCAGCCTCCTCAAGAGAAGGCTGAGGAGGGATCTTGTGGCAGTATACAAATTCACTGGGGCGGGGTAGGAGAGGGGGCAGCAGGGCATAGGAGATGCTCTGTTTACTAGAGCACCCCTTGGAATAACCAGAAACAACAGCCACAAGCCGATAGGGAGTAGATTTAGGTTGGACATCAGAAAGAACTTCTTCACAGTTAGGGTTGCTGGAGTCTGGAACAGGCTTCCAAAGGAGGTGCTGCTCTTCCCTACCTTAGGGATCTTCGAGGGGAGACTGGAGACAAGTACCTGGCTGGGGTCACATGACCCCACCACTTTTTCCTGCCACTGGCAGGGGGGCAGACTTGATGATCCATTGAGGTCCCTTCTGACCCTAGCATCTATGACTCTAAGAGGAAACTAGACAAGCACCTAACTGGCGTCATCTGAGCCCAGCACTCTTTTCTGCCTAGTGCAGGGGCTCAGACTTGACGATCTACTAAGGTCCCTTCTGACTCTCAAAATCTATTAAATCTATGAAATCTATAAAGTGATACAAGATAAGTGATGTGATGAGACAAAAAGAGGGAAATAAACCTGACTTTGAATTTAGAATAGTCATTTAGAATATGAAATTGCTAGTTGTGTGCATAAACAATAAATGTCTTTTAAATATGTTTCAATTCAAATGATCGTGTTAGCCAAGTCTAGGGTGGTTATTTTTGCCACACTGTATTTTTACTAATAGATGCATGAAAATTTAAACTAAATATAGTCTTTCTTAATTTTCTGGGTGACTGAATATGACATGGGATAGGAGCTTGCAATAGCAGTGTAGTCATTAAGACTCATTTCTGTTCCCTTTCATGATATATTTACCCCTATTTTGACATCAAGAGATAAAAAGTGTCACTCATTGTGACAGCACATCATCTTAAAAAGGAGGGGAAAAAGAGATATTTTCCTCTTTTTGGTATATTTGAAATGTAGTGCTTGTCCAGGTTTTCCTTTTTGGTCTTGATTATCTCTGTTATATTTAAGTTTCTGCAGAATATTTGGGGAAAAAATAGGAGAACTAATATTAAGGCAGTAGACTTAAAATTCAGAAGATGAAGGTCTTTCATCACCAAGCTCTTAATGAGCAGTCCCCAGTTCTGGAAATTCATATGTACGGTGAAACTCTGGAGAACGTTCAGTATTTTCCATACCTTGGAAGCCATTTCTTGCAGAAGGCTGACATCGATAGAAAATATCCAACATTGCCTCATATGTGCAAGTGCAGCCTTTGGACGCCTGAGAAAATGGGTGTTTGGAGATCATGACATCATATATGAAAACAAGGTCATGGTTTATCAAGCAGTCTTGATACCTACCTTATGGAATGAAGCTGAGCTGTGGACAACATACAAGAGACACCTCGAGTCACTAGAGAAGTGCCATCAACACTGCCTGTGGAAGATTCTTTGAATCCAATGGCAATACAGATGCACCAATGTTAGTGTCCTCTTGCAAGCAAACACCACGAGCATCAAGGCAATGATCATCTGACATCAACTTTTCTGGGTCAGCCACATCATCCAAATGTCTGACTCCAGACTCCCAAAGGAAGTTTTATTTTCCAAGCTCAGGCAGGACATATGCTCAAGAGGAAGGTAGAGAAGCATTTCAAGAGCATCCTCAAGGCCAGCTTGAAAAAAATGCAGAATTTAAATCAGTTCATAGGAGACTACTGCCTATGACCACCCAAACAGAGGAAGAGCCTGCTAAGGATCTCATTACTCTGAAATCTCATAGTGACAGCAGGAGATGGAAAAGTGGGAGTGGCAGAAACAGTGTGTCAGACTGAATCAGGAATTCTAAGCCACCCAGCCAACACATGCCTGAGTTGCAGCAGAAACTGTTGATCCCAGATTAACCTTCTCAGCCATCTTCAGACCCACAGATAAGCCAATTTTGGAAGACAGTTGTCCTTGACTGTGAGGGATTGCTGATGTTGATTATAGTATTCTCAATTCTGTATATGTTGTAATATCTACTTTATGACCATTTTGTGTTTGAGTAGCATTGTTATCCATGTAGATCTCAACTCGTTTTACAAATTGTATTAGATGCACTGGTACCAACCACATAAAATCATGTATATGATTTTTTCTCTCTCTGTCTCCTATCCTCCAAAACATACGTTTATTCCTGTCATTCTAATATATAATTGCATGTATGGGGGGTGGGGTGGGGAATTGTGTACACTAAAAGAATGTAAGGTAGGTTGTCAAATGAAGGACTTGAAAATAAAGAACTTCCAGATTTATGGAGGTCTGTACAGCATGAATTCTGCCTCCTTGTGCATCCAACCTGTGCACTAAATGAAGCAGAATCCAGTGGAAAAATTAGTATGTGACAGTACAGTTGAAAACTGTCCATAATGTGTATGTTATGGAAGACAAACAATCTAACATTTGGTATATCCCAGTATTCAAGTGCTGGGCTAAGCAACTTTAATGGTTTTTAATGTAGGTTTTTCTATATGATTTTCTAAAAGATGGAGGTAAAAACTGGGAATAAATAAATAATGCAGCTTTATATCCCCTCCCTCTGTCTCTGGCCCCCTTCAGTTTTGTGTCATATTGGATGTGTGAACTTTGAATTTTTAATAGGGCTGTGTGAAATGGTATTGTTTCATTTCAACTTGCATTTTGACATTTTGACAAAATAGCATTTCGTTTTGAATTTCATTTCAATTCGAACCCCCTGTTCCGTTCCGTTTTGTCAAAACAGTTTCACTGTTTCAACGTTTTGCCCATAGGCTATAATGGGGAAGCTCATAATAGCCTATATCTTTGTCATTTCTGGCCCGATGTGGATGAAATGTGGAGGAATAGTAGCTCCTTCTGAGAGCATGATGCCTACCAAATTTCAAGGAGATAGGTGCAGAGGTTTTGTGGAAACTGCACCTCAAAATCATGAAAGCAAAACTCATGTCAAATGTATGTGTTAAGCCACAGTGGGATCAAAACTGCAGGCATGCTAGCCCCTGCATGCCAGCCTGCCAGCACTCAAGGAGATAGGTGCAGGGACTTCTGGATTCTGGGGCCCTGCACCTCTGGCTGCTGACAGGGAAAACTCGTAACATGGGTGCTTGTGGGACTGTGTCTGTCTTGGGGCACAGGGGGGTGAAAACTGCAGGATTGCTAGGCCCTGCTGCAGCCATAAAGCTTGCCAGCTGTCAAGGAGATCAGTGCAGGGGGAGTCTGGGTTCTGGGGCCCTACACCTCTAGCTGCTGAGAGGCCACACGGAAACACACAGCTCAGTAACCGGCACCGAGGCAGAAAGCAGCACAGTTCAAACAATGCTGCCTTTTATGCAGTTTCTCCATCCCTCCCCCAGAGCACTGGGATTGGAAGGGACCTCAGGGAAGGATGACAGTCACTGGCCAGTTACACAGTCAGTAATGAGAGCAGTCCTTGCCCCCTCCCCCCCCACACACACACTTCCCCTTCCCTCTCCTTACTTTAGTTTCTGTTTCCCTGCAGGCAAGCCTAGCTTGAGCTTCGAAACATTTTGAAAATTTTGAAATGTTTCAACTCGCCTCGTTTTGTTTCGAGGCTGTTTTGAAGCTCTCTGTTTCATTTTGATGTTGCTGTTTTGAGCTTGAAACAAGTCAAAACAGCGTTGAAATGAAACTGCCAGTGAAATTTTGCACAGCCCTAATTTTTCGCACTGCAACTCAGACTGCTACTTCCTGGGTGTGTCTGCACATGCCATTGGGGGCAGCAATAAACTGCAGAGCTTATTGCTTATTGTGAAGCTTATTGCTCTGCAGTTTATTGCTCCTGGTAAGCTCCTGGTGCATGGTTTACACATGCGCTCAGACTATAGCACATTGAGCTGGGTTCTAGCAGCCCTGGCTGGCAGGCTGTCCAGGGGTTCAACCTGCCAGCCTGGGGTCACTCTGACTGGGCTCAATGTGTTGCAGAGGGGCTGGCTGAAGGACAAAGGTGCTTCAGTGCGGGGGCTGCCTGCCAGCTGGCCCTGTACTGAGGCACCCTCATGCCCCAGCTAGCAAGCTCAGCATCCATACATGTGCTGCTATGCATGAAAAAACTCTGCAGCAGGGTAGGACTTGTATTTACCTTGTCAAATTTATTAGTTTTCTGTACTCTAATAGGAGCACGTGTGTAGACTCTGACATATTTACTGTGCACTTACTTAGTCAACTGTGCAGTAAACATCTCATGTAGACACATCCCCTGAATACTAGAGTTTACTATATTAGCTTGCAGCTAAACCCAGGTGCATGGCACAGGTCACTGATATGATATATCATATAGCACAATATGTTTTCTTATTCTCCCTTCAGGAGGTGGGGATTCCTGCTGTATGGAATGCCCCAAGTGGAGAGCTGAGCTGCTGTGTCCATGTGCTGAGTCCGAGGGGTTTCATAGTTTCTAGGGTCGGAAGAGACCTGAGAAGAT
>NW_017729034.1:68530245-68537997 GCF_001723915.1 Gavialis gangeticus
CGTCGTGATGTGCCGGTCATGGCTGAGGAAGCCAAAGCCATGTTTTCACTTTAAACAAGTGAAAACTGGGTCTCCTAATGAAAAATATCAGGCAGCCTTAATCCACTTTTATGATTTGCGTTGTGAAAATCTGTCGCTGTTTTAGTGTTCTCCACCCCAAGCAAAACTCAGAATGTGTTTAACAGCACACAGCAACATTAAGAGTGGCTTAGGACAAAAAGGCTAGGGACAGACATTACACATAAACCAGTTTAAGTGATCAGAAACTGTTTTAAACTTGTAACAGAACAGATGTTCAGTGCACATAAACCTGGTTGAAAATGGCTGAAACTGGTTTTTTTAGATAAATCCTGGTTGAATGTAGTAGTATCAGACTTGATTGAATCAATTCAGACTCAGGCTTTTCGAATGTCTGTCCCTAGCCAAACTGAAGAAATATACCACTTGCAGTGGAAGTGAAATAGGCAATAGGCATGTGATTATGGAAGACTGAAGTTTGGACAGATAATGCTTTCAACAGTGCTGTGAGAAATTTGGTGATAGCAGGTGATTAAGAGTTTAAAGGAAATCTTACGTATCCTTTAAGAGCTGGCACATAACTCACAGAATTCAAACACTTCTTGCCATCCTTGCCTATATAGCAGTCATTTTATGGCCTCTTGTTCCCTTCCCGCTCCAAGTCCCATTGTGTGAATTTAATTCCTAAGCCATAATGAAGAGAATTTGAAACATATATATTCCATTTGCAGAAAACAAATGATTTGCTAATGCTGCCACTGCTACAAAAAATGAAGCTGCAAGCTTTACTGGATTTTGCTGTATTTTGAGTTTTCTGGATGATTAGAAGGCAGCAGACTAATAAATGCTCAATGTAGCATTAGAAATAAGTCCTGTGACTACCTATTGTTCTTTAATGTCATTGCCCAATATGTTTGCAATGAAAGTGGGTAAGTTAACATATTTGTATTACAAAAATAGTGAAATTAAAAGGGTTTTTTTTTTTAATTCTTAGTAGAGACCACAGAAGTCCTACCAAGACAAGGCAAAACTTGGGCAAAAATATCACATTATTAAGCAAAGCAAATCTTAACTCATAGGGAGTCAGACTGGGGGGTACATCTTTTCTCTCTTCCTCTCCTAAGCTCCTTTCTGATGCCTTTGCCATGCCCAAGCTTCTCTTTTGACTGCTCCTGCAGTTTCCCTCTCCCACTCTGCCTTCTTTCAAGCCAGTCCCTGTGCCTAGGACAGTTTCCCTATAAAAATACACTAGGTGTGCTCTGCACTTAGGAGTTTGCTGGCATAGCTCTTTTGGTTAAGAAAATAAAAAATAATTACAACCCTAAGCCATGCTAGTTAGAATCTTAATGTAGACATATCTTTTCCAGTGGGAAAATCTTTTAAACTATAACAGCAAAAAGGACTCTCTTGCATCTTTGTGCATCTTTAAACTACTACCGTAGTTGCCTAGTATTGCTGTATGGGCAAACACTTTTAAGTACAGACAACCTCCAAGACTGTCTCTCCCCCTCTCCATTCATCTAAGGTTTGAAGTCTGACACTTTTAAAATAAAGAATATCCCATGCAAGGCTCACTGCTACCCCAATCTGCATTTTGTTTGTTGTATTGCGGTATCCCACAGTATTCTGCCTACTCATGCTTTTATATTAAAAGCTGTTGAGGGTAGAAAAATAATTTTTAGACACATTTATCTACTATAAGCCAACATCCTCGTTTATGCCATATCTAAGTAATAGTAATGGCACCTCCTTAAGCAATGTGATCCAGTGTACAAATACACACGCTGTCTATGAAGATGGGGAGGATGTAAAACAAAAGGCTTTTCAAATTCAGAATGTTAGCATTTCTCATAGCCCATGCATTTTAAGAAATTTTGTGTGTCTTTTCATAAACTCTTTGCCACACAGTACCCTCCTTTGTGCATTGTGGAGCACTGAAAATCCAGCATATTGTAAATTATCTGCACAATCTGATAAGAATGCATTGCCATCACAGGCTGCTGTCAAGCAGGAGCAGTGTACTGATCTTTTTACAGGTGTATATTGAGTTTAGGTAGCTGGGCATTTTTAAATCATTCAGATTCAAGTTTTGAAATTGTCAGAGTTCTTTCCTCCTCTCTTCTTTCCATCAATTACTTTGTTATATTTTCCTATATGCAGAGGAGATCTGTATTTTTCAGACTAGATAACTTACGTTTGCAAGAGATGATGGTACTTCATCTCTTCATTCTGTGATCTTCTGCATTCAAAATACATACCGGCAGTTTTTTCAAGGAAACTCCTCTTCATTTAAATGTGCAGTACAAAGAATTCAGATTGATATCACTTCTCAGATACATATTTAAATAGCTGAGCATACCCTGAATGCCCCTAATAGTGAGTAAAATATTTACATATTTAAGGACAGAAATATTTGATGCCTTAGACACCTTTGGGTTGTTGCAACTCTGACTTTATATTTATAAAAATTGAAATATGTGATAGCAGGGCAACATTCTTTATTATGCAGTTTTTCTTGTAAGCAGTAATAGATTTTTCTGCAAATGAATGGATTGTTCTGCTTTCTACAAGCATTTTTTCATAAGAAAATAATGTATTCAAACCTTCACTTTTGCTTACCCAGTTGCTGTTTCAGAGACCATGATGGAAGCTGCTTGTCACTCACCTGTTCCTACTTTTTCTCTAAGTGGTACTTTCAGTAAGCAATTCACTACCATTTTTAAATGAACTTCCATGCAACATAAATTACCCCCACTTAGGTTCCCATTATAATTACGATAATTTAAAATCCCACCTGTAGGACAAAAGATGTTTCTATTCATTGTATTTCTCTTATACATAAACTACCCTTAAATATGACAAATCATGATACTGTCAGAGTGGAAAATGTTATAGGCAGATTTTTTAAAAAGAAAGATGTATTAGATGCTTTTACTATTACACATTCCTACTGTAAATCTTTTACTTTTCTGGTGGCCAAGAAAAATAGGAAAGAATAAAGTGCTAACAGATGGGTAGATTAAAGCAAATGAGCCAGCCAGTTACTGTATCTCCTGACATTGACTATTAATATACACCTGCATATCTGACAAAAAATTCTGAGCGTTCAAAAGCAAATTTGAGACCTGGTCTATGCAAGAGGATAACACCAGCTATAAGAAATCAATTTCATTAATGGCTTTCTTCCAGATCTATTGCTCAACATTCAGTCTTTGAGCCAAGAGACATTAGCTGATTAAAATGAAAAAAATAAATCATTCCTTAAATGTGTTTCTTACAGTTTTCAGCACAGGTCAAAGCATAAAGAAAAAAATGGAATCACATAAAATAACTGAATGCTCCTCCAGGTTTTGGTTGTTGACAAAGAAGGAAAAAGCTTGTAGTCTTTAGCACTTTTATAAAATCGTAACTGAATGTTGAAGCATTTGTTATAATGATAACATTCATCACTTGTATAGATGCCATGTAATATATAGATCTCAAAGTGCACTTCACAAGAATTGCAAACACTAGTATTCCCATTTTTTTAAATACCAAGACAGAGTGTTTGTATGCACTTTAAAGTATTGTCATCTAGTCTGTATTTTCTTAGCCTTGTTAATAGGAATGTCATGAGAGAAAGTGTCAAAACCCCTGCTGAAGTCAAGGTCTATACATCCACTGTTCTACCCCCATCCACAGAGCCTGTCACATGTTCATAAAAGGAAATCAGATTGGTGAGGCATGACTTGCTCTAGGTGAAGCCATGCTGGCTGTTTGTGATCATTTTGTTCTCCTCTAGGTGCTTCACAAAAGATTTTTTGAGGACCTACTCCATGATCTTTCCAGGTATTGAGGTCAGAGTGACTGGCCTGTAATTCCCTGGTCCCTCTTCCTTCTCTGTCTTAAAAGCAGGCACTATATTTGTCCTTTTCCAGCCATCCAGGACCTCATTTAATCTCCCCAAGTTCTCAAAGAGAATAACAAATGGTTCTGATATTACATCAGCCAACTCCTTCAGTACACTAGGGTGCACCCCATCTGGCCCTGCCTACTTGACAGTATCTAGCTTCTCTAAGGAATCCATAACCTGTTCTTCTACCAGTGTAAGCTGTCTCCTTTCTTATCTTTGCTGCCAACTGCGCTCATCGTGTGGTAGCTACCCCTATTTGTAAAGACAAAAATAAAAAAGGCATTAAAAACATCAGCCTTCTCTGTATCATCTGTAACTAGGTTTCCTTTCACATTCTGTGAGGGACCTATGGTTTCTCTGGTCTTCCCCTTGTAGTGATTTATCTCTATTCTTCAACCACAACATAATGGCACTTATTTAATGTTGCATCTTATTTTTTTGCTACAGCATTCTGAAAATTCACAGCAGCAGAAGTAGTTATAAATGCAGCCCCTAGTTTTCAAACCTGAGATTTAAGTGTAGTAAGTGAATATTATATTTGATTCTTTCTTTTTTCTAAAAAAAGGTTTTCTTCTAGTTGTTTTCATTGCAAGGGAATTGGGTTTTTTTTTCTTTTTTTCATTTTAGGAACAAATTTGTCATGTAAATGTTTTCAGCTCTCAACCCTTAGATACCCAATTATGTAAATTAAGAGGATTTGCAAAAAAGTCTTTGTGGATAATTTTCAGCTGCAAATAATATTAATAAAATTAAATAGATGTTAATTAAATGCCTCTGCTGGATGACACTAATACTATCACAATACCTGAGTAGATTTTTTTTCAAGACTGGTATCTTGGTTCTCCATCTCATAGAACATAAACCTCTCATTTTTCTATCAGCCCTACAAAGCAGCACAGCATTGTAGCTGTTAATGTCATAAAATTTGGAGTTTATAAAACATTTGCCTCAGTACAGGTACAGTGATTACAGCAGCATGCAAAGGCTATGAACTACAATGCTCAAGGCAATATTCTGTGGATAGCACTTTTGTTTTGGGCAACGAAAGCAAAAGGAAACTTGTCTTGTTAAGCTACCGAATGAATATTCTTGGCAAAATGGGGGCATTTGTAAGTGATATTAGTATCTCAGTGGGCTTAGCAAGTAGTTCATTCAGGAGAGCAGCATTAATGTACCATTGCTGCTGATAGGACAGAAAGAGTATGTCTATACAAGGAAAGTATAAAAAATTAGTTCTTATTTTTTAGCACGTAACAGTGAGTGGGATTTAACAAGGGTCCCAAGGCTGGTTCCATTTTTCAATTATTTTAAGTAGATCAGTTGAAAGCAAGGCATATCAAAACAGGGGCCTGGATTCGGAAACCACATTTACATTACAGGTCATGCTGGTTCAGCTGAGCTGGTGTTACCACAGGTTGGATCCTTGTGTCTCACACACACAGGCACACACACACTCGCTCGCTCTGCAGGTGGTATGAAACCATCCCCCCCCACACACACTGCAGGTGGTATGAAACCATTCCTCAACAAGACTTGAATCTAGGGTACATAAACGTCCCATATCTTCTTCATTTGCCACCCATAGATTCTCCTGTCACCCAGAGAAGGATTAGCCCCATACAACAAAGTAAGAACTGGTTAGTTGATTTAACTAGGGGCCCAATAGGTTTGGTTATTTTGAGTAAACTTAAGACAAATGCTCATCAAATTCAGTAGCAAAATTCTTTGAGGTTTGTTCACCAGTCCATATTTCAAGTAGGTCTTTCACATATACAAAGTTATTTTTTGCCTTTTAACCTTTGCTTCTGATAAGTATATGCAGAGCAGTTGTCTACCTGAAGTGTTTTGAGCATAGAATCATAGGGCCCTTTAGAGCCATGTAGTCCCAACTTCTGTATGAATGCAGGAATGCTCTTCAAAACTTATCAAACACATATCTAGCTACTTCTTGAAAGCCTCTATTGAAGGAGATTGCACACCTTCTCTAGGCAGCCTGTTCCCAAGGAATATTGTTCCCAGTGGACTACTATTTGAACAGTAAGGTAGTTTGTTTTTTTCCCTCAAGATTTTATCTAAATCTGCTTTGCTTCAATTTAAACCTATTGCTTCATATCCTTCCCTTTCAAATATTTGAAAACTACTGTTATGCCCCCATTCTCTAACTCTCTCTACCTTTCCTCATGCAGTTTATCATTTTTGTGACCTGCCTCTGGGCCCTCTCCAACTTCTCCAGAGCCTTCAAATCCAAATCCCAGAACTGTATACAGTACTGTAGTTCAGGTATAACCAGCACCAAATAGAGCAGTCATGTCATCTCCCATGTCTTACAATAAATACTCCTCTTGATCCAGCCCAAAGTTAGTTGTTCACTTTTTTTTTCTTATGACTACAGGCTGTTGCTGAGTCATGTTGAGTCTGTGATCCACCAAAACCTTTAGATCCCTCTCAGAAATGGTATCGCCCAGCAAATTATCTCCCATTCTGTATTTCTACTTTTCCCCTTAAAGCAAACTGAATTTGTTTGTACTGAACTGCAGTCTATTATTGTTAGCCTAACTCTAAGGTCCTTTTCCACTCTACTCCTATCCTCTGAAGTATTTTCACTCCTTCCCAGTTTTGTGTCATTTGCAGAACTGATCGTTTTGGCATCCAAATAATAAATGTGTCATACAGCACTGGACCCAGAACAGATCTCTGGAAACCCACTTTTGTCATTCTGACACTGATTCATGTTAATTTACCCTTTGCTTGTGTTATTGAGTCAATTATCTATCCATCTTATAGTAGTTTTATCTGTCTCCTGTTTCCTTATAACAGTGTCACGTGGGACTTTAATCAAAAGCCATACTAAAGCCCAAGCATACTAAAGCCCAAACCCATCTCTGTTCTCTTCATCTACCCATCTAGTTACCTTTTTAGAGAAGGAATTAAGTCAGTTTGGCATGCTTTTTTTCTTAACAAATTCATGTTGGATTTTAATGATCACTTTTTCTTGTTCCAGATGTTCACAATTTGACTTTTGTATTGGCTCCAGTAACTTCCCAGATATTGAAGTCAGGGTGACCAGGCTATAAATCCCTGGGTTCTCCTTTTTTTCTTTTTTTAAAGTCAGGTATTACATTGGCCCTTTTCCAGTCATCTGGAACTTGCCTGTCTGTCATTACTTTGTAAATATTATTGCCAGGTGCTCCAAGATCTCTTCAGCGTCCTTCAGCATTTGAGATGCATTTTGTGAGGCCTTGCCTACTTAGATCCATTCAAATTAATGAAGTAAGCAGTGCTGAACAATTCAAAGTGGGAATCTGTGTTTCCCGCTGTAGTAGCTTGAACTCCATTAGCACCTCCATTGCCTTTTTTATCTGTAGGGTTTCCATGTCAGTTCTCAAAACAGACTAGACAGTGCTCTAGACCAGGGAGTGGCAGCCTATGATTCCTAACCCAGATCCTACCTGAGAAGAAGGCCAGTCTGACCCATGGGCTAGGAGCAGACGTTCGAAAAGCTTGAGCCTGAATTGATTCAATCTTTGCAGGTTATTCTACCCCGGCTAGGCTAAACCAGCTTGTAACTGTACAGCCGTCCCCTCTGGACTGAAAAAAATGCAGGCACATGCCTACAATGGCTCAGGCTAGAAGCTGGGGGGTGCTAGAGCAGCTCTCCCTTCCCTTCCACAGTGCTGAACTGAGGGTGGGGCGTGGCCAGGCCTTGGCAGGACGCACTGGTTAGGGAGGGGTCCCCCTGCTTCTGACCAGCCCAGCAGGGAATTGATAACAGTGTTTATCACTGGGCCTGTGCAAAGTGGCTAGTATTTGCTTCAGATTCAGATTCGGACGATTTGTAGATT
>NW_017729034.1:68538252-68541377 GCF_001723915.1 Gavialis gangeticus
GATGAGTTTATAGGCAGCCACAATGTCGCCTCTCAACCTTCTCTTGTGGAGGCTGAAGAGGTCCAGTGCCCTAGTCTCTCCTCGTAGGGCTTTGCCTGCAAACCGTTAACCATACACGTGGCCCTTCTCTGGTCCCTCTCCAGGTTATCCACATCCCTCTTAAAGTGTGGCATCCAAAACTGGACGCACTACTCCAACTGCAGTCTGACCAGTGCCTGATAGAGGGGAAATATCACCTCCTTGGTTCTGTTTGTCATGCATCTGCTGATGCACGATAAAGTGCCGTTAGCTTTGCTGATGACTTCGTCACACTGACAACTCATGTTCATCTTGGAGTCACTAGGACTCTGAGATCCCTTTCTGCTTCTGTGCTGCCGAGGAGGTCATTTCCTAGGCAGTAGGTATGGTGCACATTTTTCCTCCCTAGGTGCAGCACTTTGCATTTCACCTTGTTAAATTGCATTCTATTGGTTTCTGCACATTTGTCCAAACTGTCCAGGTCTGCCTATAGCTGTTCCCTGCCCTCCGGTGTGTCCACTTCTTCCCACAGTTTTTTATCTGTCTTGGGAGAGAATGGGAGAGAGAGGGGATAAATGGGAGAACTAAAGAAAAAGAAAAACACCACTTGCCTGCAGCAGGAGCCGCAGCACAGCGGGGAGAAGAGGAGAAGCCCGCGTGGCTCATCAGCCGTGTCCTTATTCAGCTGGGACTGGACGGTGATGTCACCAGTGATTGCCAGCCGGTGAAAATAAAAATGCCGATTGGCAGGAAAAGCAGGGGGGAGGAAGCAGACAGCAGCAGCGTGTGCCCGCAGGACCCCTGCTGGGAAGCTGCCAGGAGGGAGAGAGGGCTGGGTAAGGAGTCAGAAGAGACTCCTGGCCCTAAGCCTGACAGCAGCAGCACAGGACCAGCCACCAGCGTGGGAAGTGGGCTGAAAACTGTTCCTGCAAGCTGCAACCACAGGAACAGCAGAGCCCAGAGAGAAAGGCATGTGAAAACCTTCAATACAGCAGGTGGGCCTACTGGGCACGGTTGAGATTAGGAGGAGTAGTCCCCGACAGAAAAAGCCCAGCAAGAGCCCAGGGAGGGTGCTGGACAAGCAGGGCACCTTTAGCACCTATAGCAAAGTGACCAAGCCTGCACAGGGGAACGGAGGAGCTCCTGGAGAGGAGACGCCATCAGTGGGAGAGAAGAAAGGTGGCCTAAGTGCATGTTAGGAGCCAGGAAGGAGGAGTAGATAACCCGTATGGGTATAGATTAGGAGTGTGCTAGAAAAGGGGAGGTTTCCCCTAGATGTTTTATAGGGGAGCTAGGCCTCCATAGCCTCTACCATGAGGAAGCAAGGAAGGGAACTTTCCTAATTCCTAGTAAGGCAATAGAGGCAGTGTTTAGTGTTTTTGTTATGTACATTTCTTTTGGTCTCCCTGAGTGAAGGGGTTGAGAGAGAGAGGGCTGGAAAGTATAGCCCATAGGATGTCAGGTGATGATTTGAACCTGGTGCCTGGAGTGCTCAGGGTAAAGGATAGGGTCCGTGATCAGGACATCTGACCACAGAAGGCCCACGAAGGGGGTAAGCCGAGCAGGCTCCAAAAATGGGACGCCAGTAAGAAGAAACCCAAGAGGCGCCATAACCGTAGGAGCGAGGAGATGTGGCCAGGAATACGGTTGGATCCATTGAGGTGGCATGAGGCTGGGGTGTTGGGGTGGCGGAGCCCTGCGAGTGACTGTCAAGCGCACCGTGGGCTGCAGAGGGACCCAGGACAGTCAACCCCCCCACTGGGAAACATTCAAAGTCATGGCAGGTGAGATAGGGGAAGACGACTCCTGGAGTGAACAGCTACTCTGCCAATCATGGGAGCCGGTGAGATGTACATCACCCATCACTTGGACTAAAGACGCACATGACAGGGTGCTGGAAGCTAGGCGGTCACAGTATCATTTGCAGACTTAGACAGAGTACACTTCACTCCCTCGTCCAAGTCACTGATGAAGACATTGAAGAGTATCAGTCCAAGGACCGAGCCCTGCGGGACCCCACTGCCCACGTCCTTCCAGATCGATACTGACCCGTCCACCACCACTGTCTGGGTATGACCCTCGAGCCAATTTGCCACCCATCGGACTGTGTAATCATCCAAGTCACAGCCTCTTAATTTGTTCACCAGTATGGGGTGGGATACAGTATCGAAGGCCTTCCTGAAGCCTAAGTAAATGATATCTACCCTTTCTTCTGCGTCCAGGTGCTTTGTAACCTGGTCATAAAAAGACTAGATTAGTCAGGCATGATCTGCCTGCTACAAACTCGTGCTGGTTTCCCCTCAGCATAATTTTTCCTGCTGGTATCTTACATATATGAGCCTTAATAATCTTTTCAAAGACTTTGCCAAGGATGGAGGTGAGACTGACTGGCCTGTAGTTGCCTGGATCCTCCTTCCTTCCCTTCTTGAAAATAGGGACCACAATGGCCCTTTTCCAGTCCTCCGGGACTTGGCTCGTGCCCCACAACTGCTCAAATATTCTTGCCAGTGGCTGTGCAATGACATCAGCCAGTGCCTTCAGTCCCCTCGGATGGAGCTAATCCGGACCTGCCGACTTAAATGCATCCAGTCCTTCCAAATGACTCTGCAACATCTCAGGGTCAACGCTTGGTAGTCTGGCACTGAGCTGTTGTCTCTCTATGATCCCATTGTGAGACTTGTTTTGCCCCTCATTTAGGAACACCGAGGTAAAGAACTCATTGAGGAGTTCATCCTTGTCCCCACTGTCTGTCACCAATTGCTTTTGCCCATTCAGTAGTGGTCTTACACCACCCTGGGCCTTCCTTTTATTCCCTATATATCTGAAAACTAATTTTTTGTTATCCTTAACTTGGGATGCCATCCTCAGCTCCATGGTAGCTTTGGCCTTTCTAACTGCCTCCCTACAAGTGTGAGCTGAGGAGGCATACTCCTCTTTAGTAATTTCTCCCTGTTTCCACTTCTTTTATGCCCCGCTCTTTGCCCTCAGGCTGCTCTGGATTTCTCTGGTCAGCCAAGGAAGCCTCTTGGCCCCTTTCCCCCCGCATCGGGATCATCTCCCTCTGTGCCTGAAGGATCATTTCCTTAAGGCACAGCCACCCTTCTTGG
>NW_017729034.1:68546377-68546929 GCF_001723915.1 Gavialis gangeticus
CGCAGTGCGGCATTGACTAAACACCTGAGCTCGCTGAAGTCAGCCTTCCTCAAGTCTAGCACTTCCACCATACTAGTTACCTTTCCCACTGTACGCCTTATAGTGAATTATTTTATTTGGTGGTCACTGTCCCCCAGGTGACCACTGATTCATAGGTCCCCTACCATGTCATCCCCCGTTGCCAATACCAGGTCCAGTAAGGCATTCCCCCCAGTGGGACCATGTACTTCCTGCATCAGGTGGAGGTCCTGCACACAGGATAGAAACCTGCGTGAACGGTGGGAATTTGCTGTCTGCGTCTCTCAGCAGATGTCAGGGTAGTTTATGTCAACTGTGACTACCGCTTCCCTTGTCTTTATGGTCTCTGAAAGCTGCCTCAGAAGTTCCAAATCTAGTTCTTCCCCTTGGTGTGGAGGTCTGTAGCAGACCCCTACCACCAAATCCCTTTCCCCTTGACTTCCATGTATCCTAACCCACAATCCTTCTACTTTCTCCTCCTCCAATTCCATTTTGATAAGGGTTGATGTATAACGCTCCTTGACATAGAGCACA
>NW_017729034.1:68546980-68556679 GCF_001723915.1 Gavialis gangeticus
CCCAGTTGTGGGTAGAGTCCCACCAGGTTTCTGTTAACCCCACTAAGTCATAAGTGTTTTCTGCAAGCAGGAGTGCTAATTCATCCTGCTTGTTCCCCATGCTCCTAGCATTAGTGTATAGGCACTTGAGCCCTGTGACTGGCGCCTTTATTGCCCCCCGGCTCTGATGCCCAATGGGCCCCTTATTGCTTACTTGCTTATTGCTTACCTGTTCTATACTGCTGGAGGTCCCATGGATTGCAGGTTCCTGATGTTCTCCTTCTTCTACCTCCCTGTCTGAGCTAGTTTAAAGCCCGACGTAGGGGATCAGCCAACCTGTTGGAGAAAGGCTTTTACCTTTTGCTGAGAGGTGAAGTCCATCACACCCCAGGAAGCCCCTTGCCAGGAAGTGTGGGTCATGGTTCAGGAAGCCAAATCCTGCCTGGCAGCAGCTGGTGAGTGGAGGCTTTTTTTTCAAAGAGCCAGGAGCTGGGGTGGGCAGGGCAGCCATTAAGAGTGGGCGGGGGATGGAGCCAAATCAGCCAATTCGGCTGCGGTCAAATCTCCAAATCAGATTTGGCCTAATTGATTCAGAACAGTGATTCAAATCACTGAATCAAATCATTGGCCACCAAACCCTGACCATGTCATGAGTGACTACAGTGGTCTGGGGGCCAGGCTTAGGGAGACAGGGGTGCAGGTGGTCTTCTCGTCCATCCTCCCGGTTAGAGGTTGCAGTAGGCATCACAGCACGTGCATTACAGAGGTCAACCTGTGACTCAGGAGTTGGTGCCGGAGCTGCAGTCAGGGAGCAGAGGGGACAGGCCATGTCTGCTGTAGTGCAGGGAGCCCCACCCAGCCCAGAGAGCATGCTGGGATGCTGGGGGAGTCTGATTTATCTTAAACCAGGAAAGGGTCTAGGACATACATTGTCAAAACTGGTTTGACCCAAATCGGTTAAGTCTGATACTACATTCAGCCAGGTTTATCCCAAATCAGTTTCAGCCATTTTCAAACCGGTTTGTGTGCATTGAACATCTGTTCTGTTAAAGGTTTAAACCAGTTTCTGATCACTTAAACTGGTTTATGTGTAATGTCTTTCCCTAGCCATGGAGGTCTGATTTAGCATAGGTGCCATGGAGCTGCACGCTACCCACCGCTGCCACAGTGCTTCTCTCTGCTGTGTATCCTGTTCCTCTGCCAGGTCTGTGTTTCCCTTATTGCAGAGAAGTCAAGCATCTGTAGCATAAGTGAAGGCTGGCTTTGGAAGTGGGCACTGATTCGTAGTTACAGCTGGGTTGCAAGCTCTGGCCAGTGCCTGCAAAAGGCTGCTGACCTCTTCTCTAGATCAGCAGGTACACTAGGAGGTTGATTATGGTTGACCCTTGTATGTTGCACACTAACTGAAAAAAAAAATCCCAGCTTGCTTGTTGTTGCCCAGAATGGCTGTGTATGTCCGCTTTGCATTGTTTTCTATGGTTTTTTTAGAGAATGCATTTAGCAGAGCCATGTCCCAGAGAAAAACAAAAAACTAAAAGTGCAAAATTGCCACTACTGGCTTTCATGTCAAATCCTGAAGGCAAGTTCCATATACACAATGCTACCTATACAGGCAAACCTCAAGGAGGTAGCTGCCTCTGGCATTTAGAGTTAATGAATGGACATCTGTAGAAATTTGATTTTTGGCAGTAACACAAAACGTTCAGAAACTTACTAGTAATACTCTTGATTGGTTGAGAGAAATACTAGGGCTGGAATGATTGATTTATTGATTACTCATGACACCATATTGACAGTTTTACACTATGACTATATTGACATCATTCTGTAAACTAGAGATTGAAGTGGGTATTTTTTGTTTTTGTTTGCATGTTGTAATTGTTATATGTTGTTCTAATTTAGTGATAAAACTAAACTATCATAAATTTTCATAAGATTTTTCTTTCTTTGGGAGGATGATGATACTTAGGGGAGAACAATAGCAATAACTTAATAATACTGCGTTTATTTCAAATGCCACAGAGCAACATTGTGTGCTGCCATTCAAAAAGGACTTTTTTGGGTCTAAATTTTGAAGGTTTTTCTAACACTTTCCTTCAAATATTTTCACATACCATATGAGCTACAGTTTTTTTAATCAAGCATCAGAGTGAAAAATATCAACAATTAACTATCTTTGCTTCCCGAGTTTGTGTGTATGTGTGTACACATACATGACAATTGTTTAATCCCAGCTAACTAACAATCCCCACTCTGTGCAGGCACATAGATTTTTTCATTAGATTCCCATCCCTCCCGCCCCCAGCATGGCTGTTCTTGAATATTTTCCCTTCATATCTTTTTTATTTGTCTTTATTTGTTGGACACCATGATTTCGGGCAAAAGAAGGGTTTCACTGATAGAAATAAATACTCTGAAAATGAAAGGGATAGATTTTTGTTTCTGCGAGGCTGCAGAATACAGAAATGTCTTCACATGTTTTCACACAATGTTATTCAAACTACATTAGATAAGAGAAACATTAAGAAGTAATTATAAAGCATAGCATTTCAGTTTAAAAATACAGATAGATATTGGAGCACCTATTGATTGACATCTGTATGTAATCTTGCTTATTGGATTTAACTGAATCTTTCTTTGAAGTGTTGTTAGACTGGACAAAGATGCTTTCATGAAATTTCACATTAGTTCATAATAGATTTTTCTAGCTTGGCAGCTCTTGAATAAGAAGTTTAAACCTGGATTATTTAAAATGTAAATAGAAAAGACAAAATATATACTCTTTCTTTATCAGCTTGCTTTGTGATTGAATCATTTTTGTAGCAAATGTTACAGTAAGGTAAACTATTTTAAGAATTATATTTTTATTTTAATTTATTATAGTGTATTATTTCTAAAAGGCAATATATCAGAAGGCTGTTGTGAGAAAATATTGACAAAACTAGAGTTTAATCAGTATACTGGACTAGGTTTACAGATTTTAGGTAGTTTCTCTATATCACTTTCTACATACGTTAACTTTTTTTCACTTTTGCTAGTGCTGCCATTGTACACTATATTTTATGTTTTCCATTGATTAGTACAGGAATTGTTTTATTGACATTATCTTTTTCAACCTTTTTCAAGTACACTTTTTAATATATGGTTTGCTTGCTTCGTATATTTTGCATAAAATTTTGCTTTCACAGTATTTTACCAATTGCATATAATTGTAGAAGTAGATGTAAGTTAATAATCCATTTAACCACAATCATTGAGTGTGCATTATTTGTGTCAGCTGCATTCTGAAATCATCCCTTTACGTAGCGTAGTTGGCTTTTAGTTTTGTGTATTTATTTTGTTCATTTTTCACATATTTGATTTGTTGTCATTTTTAGCCTGGCAGTTTTTAGTCACTTAGTTGATAATTGATTCAAATTAAGGCTACAGATACATAACAGAAAACATACCCAGGAATATATCCAAATTTCTATTTTTTCCTATTGTGAAACATTTTATTGAGCTGGCATTTCAAATTAGAGAATGTCAGCCTCTTTCTTTGGCAAATTCCTTTGATGGTATATATAGTCCTAAGTGCCAGACACATTAGCCAAATGCTTTATACAATAACAGTTTGCCAACTTTTAAGCCTTCCAGCATAGGGAAACAAAGGGTATGTAGCTGCAATTAGGAGAGGTGACTTTGTATGCGTAGGCATCCAGAAACTAGCTTTAATCAGTGTCAGGCTTCAGCATGGGCTGTATACCTATTGGGGACCTTGGCTGCTTCTACACGCCACAGGGGTTTACTTCAGTTTAATTCTCTCTAAATTGAAGCTGTGGGTTTTAAAAACTGCATTTCAATTTAAACTGAAGTAAGCCCCTGTGGCGTGTATACAAGGGTTGGGCCTGATCCTTACCTCCTCTCTGGCAGAGGTGGGGGAGGCGAGATGCCGGTGGGCTGAGCAGTCCCTGAGCTGCAGGGGGTGGGAGGGGGCTGGTGCTTCCCTCCATGGTTGCAGCACCACCCATCAGGCAGCACCTGGCCCAGGCAAGCCTGGGGGGCACCACAGCTGTGGAGGGAAGCACCAGGCCCCTGCACAGCTGAGACAAGCAGGCAGGCTCTGGGGAGGGGGGAAAAGAAAAGATCAGGCTCGCCACTTGTTTTTCCCCCTGCTTCATTCCTGCCTGCCTGCACAGCCTCTGAGCTGCACGGAGCCCGGTGCTTTCCTTCATGGCTATTAAGGTAGCAAACTAAAACACCTTGGACGTTTTATTTTGCTACATCCCAAAGTCATTTAATGTACAATATGCTGCCGACAGTGTAAACAGCAACACCATTAAAGTGGTGCAAAAGGGGCTTTTAAGCTGCTTTAAAGGCCAATTTTGTGGCATGTGCAAAAGGCCCTCTGGGTATTTTTTTCAGTTCCTAGTCTTCTCCAAAGACCATGCTGTTGTGTCCTTGCTGTAATGGTTATTTGGGATAGATGGACCACATTAGCTCAGATATGCCTTTTGCGTGCCATACCTCTGACTGCAGTGTGGACGTACCCAAAGACATAACTTCATCAAGACAGACCAATAGCTAGACAGAGGTTAAAGGAAGATTTGTGCATTTTTAGAAATGGAAGTCAATTTGTGTCACTGGCGGTGGTATGTGAGAAGTAAGCCTTTAGTTGAGATTTAAACATTCTTGGGGCTGTTTTGTGAATGAGTCTTGTATCATGTGCATGGAGGAAAATGGCAAGGCAGTTGTACAAGAAGCTGACAGATAGGCATGGGCATGTTAGCAAAGCAGAATGTGTGTTGGAATTTGTGTTCCTCAAGGAAATGTTCATAGACCTAAGAGGGAAAAAGACAAACTAGAAATACAGGAACAAAAAGTAGTTAAGGTTTTCAAGGGTAAAGGTGAGGTCAGGGAGAAAAAGCAGAATGGGTTAATTCAAGTCACAGTGTTAAAGGGACATTAAAAAGACTTCTGAAAACGTATCTAAGAAAATAATACTAGAGCAAAGTATAAGTCAGTAATAAATGATGAGAGCTCTGGTCCAAAAGGGTGGGGAGTTTGGCTAATGAAGGATATAGATATTGCTCTCCGTGCTCTGCATGCTTGAGAACGATTCCAACCTTGTGGAAGCAAAGAAGGCTCATTATTTTTGTCCCGCCCCCGTTTTTTTCATTCATACATAAAGGGCATGATCTAACCCATAGCATTTTTTGCAAAATTAGGGCAAGTAGAAGGGGCTGACATAGCTGGGTGACATTGATGCAGTTTCTGTCCAGCTTGGGCTTTGAAAGGGGCAGAGCCAAGATGGTCCGTTCCAAGACTCTCCCGGCCTGTCACCTCAACATGGTGAATAAACAGCCACAACACTCAGAGCTAAGTCTCGGTTGCCGACACAGGGACATATATGGGAACAGGGCCTTGGGTTGCCTTGTACTTCTGCAGTGACAAGCAGCCCTGTCTGCTGTCTAGCAAATTATACCGTGAGTATAGCATCATAGCCAAAAGGGACTCTTATCTGCCATGTATAATATACCTCCGCACGTTGCACACAGCAGAAATTCTGTTTGCCCCTTTGGTTCTTAAAAAAAATCAGCCACCGTGATCAGTGACTAGGCACAGTTTTTATTCCTGTTAGTAACTGGGACTATGGTTGGAGGTTTCACAGGCACAGGTTTCTGCCTCTGGTCCAAATGGTTGAAACTTTGTTATGTGAGGAGGGATTAACTCACTCCCTGAGGCAATGTCCATACTAAGAAGTATGTGTTTACAGGATACGTGTTGTGCAAGAGCTAATATGTCGGCGTTATCTGCTGTGTATTGACTATCAGAGGGCCTTCATTTTGTTTTGTATTTTCTGGAGTCTAAGCAGCAACGTTTCCAGTTTCCAAAGAACATGGCAGGCAGAATAAAACATTCACGATAAAAGCAATAGAAATGGAAGAAGGGGACAGTGTTCTGGCTCCAGTCCCCAAGTTGTGCGCTGCCCCCCACCCCACATTGTCTCCTTTTCATTGTTGCTGATGAGCTGCAGAATTCCCTTATCCTTGCTGCAAATTGGCCCTGAAGTGCCATGGCATCCCTGGAGCCCCGTTTACAACTCATCGGTCAAAAATAAATAGGCCTGATGTATCTAGTTATTTTGAACGGTGATGAAATACGGTAAATAAATGTCACCCTTGATGCTTGTAGAAGTAATACACAGTATTTTATATCCAGCTACTGTGTATTCTGAAATGTTACCTAAATTCAAGACAGCTGAGCATGCAATATGCCACATGGGGATTTTGATGCTAAATGAGTGAGTGAAAACAATCCAAACAAGGTTAATGGAAATCTTAGTGTGCTAATGCTGCTATTGCTTAGTAGCAACAATTCTAAACTTCTGAACATCCTCAGTACAATGACTCATTCACCTAAGTGTGCTTTCATTTCAAATTCAAGAATATTTTTGCTTGTTTCTTCGTTGTTAATGGGTTTGCTTTTTGTTTCTTTATCAGTTTTAAACATTTCAAAACAAATAGGAAACGGGCATCTTTGCTTTCTTATAACATGCTGTAGTATACATAGAAAACCCAGTGGCTGGTGGTAGCATCCCATTAATTTCCACAAATGTCTGAACTATGGAAATGTCTTCACAGAATATATCATCCAAAACAAAATATTATTTTGTTGTCACTGCAATAATTGATGCATATTTAAATATTTGTGTTTAGTGCTGGCTGTGGGAGTCAGGACAGATTAAAAATGATTGGGCTTGAGGATACTTATTTTAAACTACAGGCCATTGAAGAAAGATCACTCTGGTAACGCATTGTTCACACACCCTGTCATAAAGAGACAACCTATCTTAATGTTTTACAGTGTTATTGTACATACAGAAGGGGTGACCATCTTGAATGAAAATGGTTGTTCATGCTTTAATTATTGAACTGTAGGTAGTAATAGAGCAGCAATAAGAGGGAAAATCAAGATATGGGAGATGTGCTTCAGGGAGGAAACAGAAAACAATTTTTAAAAACGTTCTTTAAAATAAACTTGTGTATTTAACTCTCTGACAGAACAGTTTGGGATTTTTCCCAGTTTCTGAGAAGGCAGTAAGTAAAATAATGCACGGGAGACTGATAGATAGCTGTGTTTATGATGAGAAATACTTTCCTTTTGTAAAAAGACAGACAACCTGGATCACAGATCAAGTCTAGGCTCACCACCTGCACTTGATAGAAATAGAGAAAATGTCAGTATTTGCTTCTAAATGTATTTTTTAAATCTTTGTTATTTTCTTTAAACTTCTTTTTGTGACAGATATGAGAGGATACTTTTGGGTAACAGAGTGAGGAAGATATTTGGCATGAGAGAATCCTATTTCTGCCATTACCAGCAAAAACAAGTGAATTCATGAAAAAAAGGACTTTCAAGCTGCATTCTCCTTTGCCCTAGTTTATAGAGCGAGTATGTTACATTGCCCACTGTAAATTGGCAGTCAGATATCATAGTTGTGGCCTTTGAAAGTCAAATGCTTTAAATCTGAGCTTCAGCTTATGTTAGGAAAAACTTAAGCCTTTTTTTTCCTTCCTTTTTTTCCAACTCAAACGTCAGTCATGCAGCCATTTTTTTATTACAAATTTCAGAACACATCAGAGAGGGGCTGATTTCCCTGCATGTTAAGGTAATCCTTTAAAGGTCACTGTCTAACCAATGTGAGCTTCTGAGATAAGGTACTAAGAATGGGTATTTTTTTTTATTATACGATTGGATATTTTGAGAGCTCACTTTGAAGTCTGAAGTCCTTTTCTTGCTGGTTCCCAGTTTGCCAAAGCTGACTTCTCAATGTATAATTGGTAACATGTGGACCTGTGCTAATTATAATGGCACAGGAACAAACCTTTTAGGGCTGTTTACTCTTTGCTAAACATTTGCCTGAATGAAATTTGAGAAGAACGTTAATTATTTTGATTGCAGCAAATCAGCTCTCTTTCTGGCATTTGGGCCACTGATATTTGTATTTCCTGATGGGTTAATACAGTTAGAAGATTATGTGAGGATTAACCTGCTTTGGTAGCTTGTAAAAATGTCATTCATTAGGAATGAATATAATACCAGATGCAGGTTTTTGTTACATATTCATAGGAAAGTATTTACAATGTGAATCAAATACATTTCTTATGCCAAAAGCAGAAGGTAAGCATGAGTTTTGCTTTCCTGTTGGTGCCCTTTGTCAAAATTACCATAAACACCAAATTATCTGTTAATGAATAATGTGTTATTCCTAACTAACCAATACTGAGGTACAGGTATTGCCTTGTTTTGCAGTAAGTTACGGTGCAAAGCTGACTTTGTTCTTTTACTTTGCACTATGTATTTCCTATTGTAGCTTTATGGTTTTCAAGAGTAAATTTAGTCATAGTGAAATCTGTACTGAACCCCCACTGAGACAGATGTGTTCTGTAATCAGCAGTTTGAGCCTTCTGAATAATGCGTGTTTCCTCCCCTGTTGCCTGCATGTATGCTTAATTCTTGACTTGGAACAACTGCTCCAAATTTGAGTCTTGATTCAGTCCTTGGTCTCTCTACTGAGATTGCTAATAGAGCCAGTTGCAATAATTATGGTTTGGGGTGGGAGCTTTTGGTGATATGAATACTTTCGAGGCGATGTGGAGCAAGTTTCCCGAACTCATATCATATATGATACCAAAAATGTCAGATGAGATGGTAATAATAGCTTTCAGTCACTGAAAACACAGATGGCATCTGAACTAGTGATCTGGTTGAAAGACTCCATATTCAATTATCAAGCTCCTGACATCCTGTCATTTCCGCCTCTCTGTAGAGCCCCCTTCTAAGTAATATATTATGAGTAAAATCTCCTTACAGGTATTTTCATCACTACTAATATGTGGTTCTGCAATAAAAGTAAAACCTCATTAAAGCTGTAAGAGTTTGAGGAAGGAAATAAAAACGTACAATTAAGGCATCTAGTAGACTTTCAGCTTCACTGCCATAAAGTCCTAGAATAAGTAAAAGGACTATTTAACATCTACTCCCTAAGCGAACGTTAGTTTCAGTTTTCATTTAGTACTAATACACTGGGATTAAAGAGATTCTAGAGTTGTCTAACGAAAGACAGGATGCTTACAATCCTGCTCCCTATGTGTGCCTGCAGACCTAGATCCCACACAGACAGACAGACAAGCAAGAAAGCTTTCAAACATGTCCAAGTAAAACACATGTTCAATAGCTACTCAGAAGCTGAAAGGTCTCAAGTAGCTGGTTTCAAACAGCTTTAGAAAACTCAAATGCTCAGAACACAGTTACTCAGAAAAACTTAACACTAAATCAACTACATTGTCCTTATCTGATCAAACTTAACATTGTGTCCCATTTAAATATAAGTTGTCAGTGTTCTGTTTTCATGGCCATTTGTGAGTTGCATACAGAAAGATCAGTCATGTCAAGGCCACGGCCATGCTGAGTAGGAATGACATTTTCTCCAGCGCTGAAAAGAAACTGAGGTGATTACACATAAACCAGTTTAAGTGATCAGAAACTGGTTTAACTGGTAACAGAACAGATGTTCAGTGCACATGAACCAGTTTGAAAATGGCTGAAACCAGATTAAGAGAAATCTGGCTGATTGTAGTATCAGACTTAACTGATTTGGGTCAAACCAATGCATGCAATATCTGTTCCAGACCCCTTCCTGGTTTAAGCTAAACCAGACTCCCCCAGTATCCTGGC
>NW_017729034.1:68567048-68567292 GCF_001723915.1 Gavialis gangeticus
TACGGTCCATGCTATGGCAGACAGGACAAAGGCAGAATCAAGAGGTAGCTGGTAGTGCTTCTTTGTTGTTTTTTTAATGGGGTGATAAACACTGAGTTATCAATTCCCTGCAGGGCTAGTTGGGGGAGGGTGGGGAGGTGGGGCAGAGGAAGAGAATAATAGCTATCAAATCAAATAACAATACTGAAAAGGTCAGAACAGTATAATTTACAACTGTGTTTTGCAAAATATATGAGGCTTTAAA
>NW_017729034.1:68572292-68575337 GCF_001723915.1 Gavialis gangeticus
GGGAGGGCAGGGGGACACCCCTCCCTAATCAGAGTTTCTTGTTGGGGCCTGGCCATGCCCCCATCAGCTCAGCATTGTGAAAGGGAAGGGAGGACTGTTTCGGCACCCATGGCTTCTAGCCTGAGCCACTGCAGGCATGTGCCTGCGTTTCTGGGATGTCTGTGCAGTTACAAACTGATTCAGCCTAGCCAGGTTAGACTAAACTGCAAAGATTGAATCAATTCAGGCTCAGGCTTTTTGAATGTCTGTCCCTAGACATAGTGGACACTGGAACAGTCTGCCACCAAGAGAGACTATAAAGTTTCGAACTATGGAACAATTCAAGGAAGCGAATACCTCTATGACCAGAGTTGTGCTGTGAGAAATGACACATGGAACTCCTGCCTTGCCTTGTTTGGGAAACTCGATAAATGGGTAGATTGCTTAGCTATGAGTACACCTGAGAAATGTAAATATTTCCAGACAAGTCAAAGTCAGTGTGTTTTGAGGGAAAGAAGTGCTGGCCTTCCTGTGGTTACTATGGCAACCAGTAGTAAAACCATGGGGGAGGAAGAGAAATACACCCAAAGGATTCTAAGCAGAGATGGGTGAGTTAGCTTTTACTGACTTGTTTGATGGTGTGTTTGTTTTTCTATTATTTCCATACTATGAGCTTTATTTAAAGTGCCCCCACTGCCATTTTGAAATACAGGATGCTGAAGACACAAGACATAGCAGGCATTTTAATTAGAGCGGTTCCTGACAGCCCCCTACCCCAGAGCACGTGTCTGAATGCCCTAAGGTACTAAGTCTTTTGAGCTACAGGACATCATGCCTCATGAGTCTTGGTGACATACTCTAAATATCCTGGATGTGGTCCCTGAATGCTCATGTGCTGTTGTCTTGCTGATCTTACTGGTGGGAGAGAGAGAGAATCTATCCTTGTAGAAATGACTTTGATACCAGCTTTCTGGTCAAAAGCTGGACTTGATCAGAAGTAGTTCAGTACAGAGCAACAAAATGATTAGGGGCCTGGGAAGAAAAAATTACAATGAGAGGCTGAAAGAATTGGAATTATTTAGATGAGAAGACTGAGGGGGAATTTGATAAAAGTCTTCAAGTATCTGAAGGGTGATTGTAGAAAGGATGGAGGTGGGGGGCTTTTCTGTGGCTATGGGGGATAGGACTAGAAGAAATGGTTTCAAGATGCAGCAGGGGAAATTTAGGTTGGCAATTAGGGGAACTTTCTGACTATGAGGGTGGTCAGACATAGGAGCAGGCTACCAAGGGAGATGTAAAATCTCCATCCTTGGAAATTTCCAAGAGCAGGTTGGATAGAGACCTGGCTGGGATAGTTTAGTCAGTGACAATCCTGCCTTGACAAGGGAGTTGGACTAGATGACATTGTGAGGTCCCTTTAGTAGTCCTGAGGGCTGACATGATGACATCAAGAGGAAGTTGTCAGCCATCTTTGTGCATGTGTAAGTTGCTGCAATAAAGCCCGTATGAGAGCAAGAAATCTCCCTGCCTTTGCCTGAGCTATGAGATAGCACATGGTGTTAGAAATGGCTGAAACCTGCCACCAACAGAACGCAATACCAGTTAGCAATTGGGTGGTTCCCAAATGACCGACTGAGCTCCAGCAGCAGCTGAGTCCAGCTCAGGGCAGAGGCTTACTACCAAGACAATACAGGTAGTTAAAGTTACATCACCAGAACAATTTGATTTCCAATCCCCTGGAATGTGACATAGATGGATCAGACATTTTAACCACTTCAGGAAAGTGTCAGGTCTGAACAAGAAGTCTGATCCTTACCAAGTAAGCACCCTCATCAACTTGGTAGGAGATCATGCTGATGAAATTCTGATGTCACTGCCTCTTCCAAATGCAAAGAAAAAGTAATATCCTTATGTGGTAGAAGCATTGGGGGAGCCCATTGCCTGGGGCACCTGAGAAGTGTGGTGCAGAAGTCGCACCCATGGCAGGGAACTGAAGGTGAGCTGAAGTGCCTGGGCATGAAGCTCAGCAGGGGAAGATGCCCAGGTACAGTGTAGCTTTGGGGAGGGCTACTAGGGCAGTGCAGAGGGGAGGGGTGAAGTGGAGAAGGACCTTGGGGAGTGGCAGGGATATGTGGTGCAACAGGGCGGCACTGGGGCACGTGGTGCAGCAGAAGTACATGCAGTGCAGTGGAGGAGAGCACCAGGGAGTGTGGTGCAGTGAGGGTGCAAGAATGCAGTATGTGGTCCCTTGCTAGTGCAACCTGTGGTGCATCTGGCCCTTAGCTGCCTAGAAGTTGGACATCCCTGCTATAAGGAACTATTAATGTCTCAATACTTTTCCAAGCACATCCCAAGTACAGGAAGGTGACACTTTTATTACATTTTGGCTACTACAGTAGTATGAGTCTCTGATTAATAAACTGTATTTTTCTAATTATAAATCATTTTGGCAGTCCTTAATTAAAATATGCTCAGTGATGGCATCATAATCTTCTTGGAAGTCATACATTACAGGTTTCCTTCACTTTATGCGGGTTCTGTATGTGCGAATTCTCTCTTATGCAATGACCATTTTATAGCAAAATTTTGTTATATGCAAGGTAAATTGACTCTTATGTGATCAGTGTGGTGGAAGCCCTCAGTCAGCTGCTTTGTGAGGTGCATTGTGGGAGTGACCCACACCAAAATATAGTCTGCTGTACAGATCTGTGTTCCTCGCTTGTTGTCTGTGACGCATCTTTCTGTAGTTGTCATCCCTAGTACAATAGTGCCATGTCCTTGTGTGTACTGTCTGCTGTTGGCAAGACAATTTTGGTACTCACCAAAGTGGTAGAAATGAGGGGGTCAGTACATTCGAGGTCTTGGAACATATCCCTAATTGTTACATTATGAAGTGGGTTCCCTTTATGCACATTCAAGTTATGTGAAGTTTTATAGGAACACATGTACAGCATAAAGCAAGGGAAATCTGTATAGCATTACAAGAAGTAGCAACTTTTTTGTAACTGGAAAAGTGAAGGCATAATATTTACAATCATGCAGCCTCCTCCCCATCCCCCAAAACCT
>NW_017729034.1:68575947-68585235 GCF_001723915.1 Gavialis gangeticus
CCTGAGCATCATTTCTGATGCCGGCCCATCACAAATGTGCTCCTTGATGATCTTCTCAAAGAGTTTCCCCAGGATTGAGGTAAGACTGATGGGCCTATAGTTGCCCGGGTCCTCCCTCTTCCCCTTCTTGAAGATGGGGACCACATTTGCTACCTTCCAACACTGCATGTGGCATTAACTAGAGTTGTTCATTTGGGGGGGTGGGGGGAAGGAAGAGGGGGAACAGGGACTGTGCCTTTTTTTTATTTCAACTGAGTTTCATGGCGTGGGGTCCCCATGGATGGCCGTGATGACCCTAGGGCTCTGTGACCGTGCCTGCTCCGCCCTGTGGGCACCTTCTAATCTTTCCTGCCATGTCTTGGTGGTTGAAATAAATTGGGAGGATGCCTATGAGTTTGTGTGGTCATGGTCCTGCTGAACCCGACTAGATCCTGCTGATCTTGGATCCCTTGCCAGATCACGCTGAGTCAGTACCCTGAGCCTTATGGGCTAGATGCATGGCTCTAAAACCATCCCTTTACCATGCCCCATGCCTCGCAGATTGTATTTAACCATCGTCTCTTTTGATGAGGCTGCAGTCTAGCTCAGCCTCCTGTTGTCACTGGGCCCTTGGCCCCAGTAGTGGCACCCTTTGACTCTGCAGGTCTCTCCATCCCCTGTAGCGGTGCCCTGTGGCACTGGGGTTGCTGCAGATCTGTCCTTGTGCCCTCACTGGCACTCGGCTCACTTCGGCCCTAACGAAGCCTCCTTCTCCCCAGATATTTTAATCCAGTGGACCAGGATGAGGCTAACAACGTAAATACAAGCCCCTGGGCTATAACACAGTAAGAACAATAACATTGGAGGTCATACTCTGCTCTCTTAAGGAGGCAAGCTTCTCCCTCAACAATGTGTACCACCTAGCCCCAGATACTTTAGGAGCTCCTAGAGCCCATTAGTCTTACCAGCAAAAGAAAAGGCAACCAAACATTTCTTCAAGGGCCCCCCCCCCCCCCCGGCTGCTGACAGAGAACTAACCCTTTGCCAGCCCCAGCTCTAAGGCTTATATGTGCCCAGTGCCTTGTTTCCTTCCAGTCAGCTAATACCCTGATTAGCCTGCTGTCGAGGCAGCCTGCAGCTGTGGAGCCCTGCCTAGCTCTCAGAGCTCCCTAGGTAAGCTGTTTCTGCCCTTGAAGGAGCAGGCATACCTTAGTGCCCTGCAATCCTGAGCTCAATTGTACAGGATATCATTTGTATTTTGTGCTATAGATAAAATGGCAGGTATGTGCCTGGAGAACTTATACATTATCTGCAAAATCCAGTGTATAAAAACAGTGAAATTGTACATGTTCCCCTTGAAACATTTCAGGTTTTATTTGTAAAAGGTAGTTTCACATTCTTTTTAAAGGTATTATTCGCAGGACATTATCTTGGATTCATAGTTGAATGTGGTAACCCATTTCTTCATCACATCTTTATTTGAGAATAGAACTAACACCCTCTTTGTCTGAAGAGTGGATAGTTATAAGCTGGCTTTGATACTTGAACCCTAATCTGTTCTTAGCTCTTCTCTTTTTAACTGTTTCCCCTTGAATTTTATATTCTTTTGCTTTGAAAATATAATTTAATATTAATGCTTTTCTTATTCACATAGACTAGACCTGCAGAAGCACATGGCATTTGTCATATAAAGGTTCTGTACATTTTTTGCCTTCATTTATCTAATGGAAGACACTAATTTGACTTAACCATAATTGTTTAATCAATACATGTCATCACCACAGCTGACTGAAAGGTTAACTCTTGAATAGACAGCAATAAGTTAAATGGCTATAAAAGGACAAATCAGAGGATCACCTTCTCTTTTTGTCTCAGGTGATGTTTACAAGCAATAGTTTCACAACTCTTTGAAGGGCATTCCTGCCCAGCTAATAAGATGGATTGTCTTGTTTTATAGCCAACATCAAAGGTACTGGATGAGATGCCAAAGTTTCTGATGAGAATATTTCAGTTGTGATGAAAGGCACTTTTAAAATGCTGGAATTTTTTTCCTTCCAATTTTTACTAAAGCTCAAAGCTGTCAAGCTATTTCATTCTAAAAGTCAGTATTTATCAACTTTATCATGAAGACCAACTTCCATTCTTGCAAAAAAAAAAGTAGAAATGCATATACATGGAAATTGTAGAAGTAGCAATTTTCACCTGATCTGGCCCCAGAAAGTGGTCTACAGCCATGACAGAACTGCGTGGCTGCCCGAGCACTTTAAAAGGGCGAATCCTCTGAAAATCTGAACCCTCATTGCATCAGGGTTCAGCTGAACATGCTCCAAAATGAATCGTCTTGCAACCTGTGTTTGCGGAGTGCCCAGCCTGTCACTGTTTTCAGAATGGGAGGGGAGGGGGAAAGGGAGTCTGGGGGATTGTTGCAACTCATAGTGCTTCCTGCAAAGTGCTAAAAGTTGCAATGGGGAGCTGCTCTTCTGTCTGTGTTCAGAGAGAGTTAGTTAGCTGTGTTAGTCTGAGGTTCGACAGAAGGCAGGGCAAAGTGACACCATATAGATTAATTTGTGCAAAGACACATGAGCTTTCCTAACATCATAGTATCTTTTGAAGTAGGCTGTAACCTACAAAAGTGCATGCATTTCTGAATAAGTTAGTCTAGAAGATAATGTTAACGATTAGAACAAGGACAGCTGCTTCACTGGAATGTTTTTAGATCTTGACAGTTACCAAATATTTCTTGACTTTTTTTAAAACAGAAGTAGAACAAAGTAGATTTGAGAGCTGAAATGTTTTAGATTTTCCTACTTTGATTTTTTTTTTTTCTGTTCCTCCCTCATCCCCCCACTCTATTGTGTTTTACTTCATTGTCTCCTGAGATCCCTTTTAATTGACATGGCAACACAGCTTTCCCTGTAATGTGAATAGATGTTGACATTTGAGGCTTGTGGATTTGTAAAAATATCAGATAATTACAGGGAGACAAATGCAGTAGTTCTTCAACTAAACACTTACACTATCTTATTGTGTACAAACCTGCGATTATGTGTTATAAGAAATTTACTATGCTGTACTTTCACATCCTTCCATTTTGTTTTCTCTATAGTCTTTCGGTGGAGGTTGCCAGCTTTTTAGTTTTTCTGAATATCATTATATTGCATTCTGTATATAAGATTAACTTCTGCTAGTTAGGTTTGAGAGTATTTTTTCCCTGCCCCAACAATTATCCTGCCTTTTTCTAATTGTGGAAATCATCTCATTCTAGTCCATAGCCATTGTAGTCACTTATACGCTCAGTTGGGCTTTTTTTGTCTGTGCAAAAGATACCTTGAATTGCTGCTTTTGCCATTGTGCTTTGCTTAGCCTATCATTACATGCCTTTGACATTCTGCAGGGTTATTTTCAACCTTGTTCATTAATGGCATTGATTTCATCCTTCCCTTTCAAAATAGAAGCAAATCGCACTGAGTATGCATTCTGTAATTCTAATGCTGCAGAATCCACTGCAAAGTCCATCTGTCACAGCTCTGTGCTGCAGCTTCTAAACTTTAATTAAAGATTTCTTAGCCCCAGTTGCTCCAAAGATAACTTTCCAAACTGTGAAGAGATGAGGAACTTGTGCTGTGCTGTACATGCCTGTCTTCCTGATTCTGCGAGAAGCTTCACATGATCTTTTTTGGGATGTGCAGAGTTTTAAATGAAGGGGGAGGGGGGGCAGCAGGGCAAAGAGAACAGGGTCATGATCTGGGGCTCAGGAGAGATAGAGAGTTACTCATTTACTTTGGGAACCTCATCATTTAATTTACCTGTGCCTTTGATTCTCCTTCCATCCTCTGCCTGGCTTATCTGTTGCAAGCTCCTTGGGATAAGACTTTTCTTATTATATTTGAATAGCATAAATTTCTTTCTATTCGACAGGTAATTAAAAATAACTATTGATATCTATACCACAAACTGTATTTGGATGCAGGAGT
This sequence comes from Gavialis gangeticus, assembly GCF_001723915.1. NCBI lineage: Eukaryota > Metazoa > Chordata > Crocodylia > Gavialidae > Gavialis > Gavialis gangeticus. Next base: position 68,579,901 of record NW_017729034.1, read on the forward strand.
AGGTTGCAGAAGACTGCAGTGGGAAAGCTGGTTGCTGTTAAGGATCCCCTTTTCCTAAACTGACAGTGGAGAGGGAGAGGGAAGATCCATCTCCACCCAAAACCATTCAAAATCTGGTTCTCTAAGGTCCCTCTCATACCTTTCTGGGTGACAAAAGCCCACCCACACCTTTCCCAGTTGCCAGAACCCTCAGCTTCACATCAGACAACTTCTAAAATGTATTTATAGATTTTTCAGTTTTCATTATCTGTGACCTTTTGAGAATTTGAGGTAGCATGACATTAAAGCAGCTACAAACTGAAATGAAAAACACAAAGGATCCAAACTGCATGATCCTTTTCATATTTAATTTAATAAAACTCTCCTTTTTTAAAGTACCATTAATCTGCCACATTTCTAGTGTCACAGAAACCAATGGCCTTGTAAACCAGGCTTTGGTTTTCCAGGTATTTGTGTTTACTCAACCTTCAGAGGAATTGTTGGTTAAAAGAATCTGAAGTTTTTTTGTTGTCTTTTTTCTCTTTGATACACTGGGACCATAGTTCAATGGCTTATTAACTGCTGCTGGCAAGTGGGGACAGAGTTTAGTACCAGTAGGAAGAAAAATAATCCAGTGAATAGTGCTGGGTGGTTTTCACCTTAAAACCAGTCATGTTGATCTGTGAAGCTTCACCCTTCTCTTTGTCAGGTGCTGCTTCACAGCTTTCCATGCATCTGTGCTACGCATTACGTCAAAATACAGGACAGACAAGCATGGGCACCTGGTACCTCCCAAGTCTTGGCGGGGCACCAGATCACCGATGGGGGGCAGGGAGGAGGAGTCCCCCAGCAGCTGATCACAGACTGGGTGGGGGTGTCCCCCAGCACCTGATTGCCGAGCCAGTGGCAAAACCAGAAATGCACTTCTGGCAGCACTTCCAGTTTCACGGCTGGAGCTTCCAGGGGGAGCACAGCTGATCTTGGGGGGTGCAACGCATCTCTGTGCACCCCCTACATGTCACCAATGCAGACAAGTCTAATGAGGAAGAGAGAAAGAAAGACAAAATAGTTGGCAGCAGTAATTAGAGCCGACCTAAGGAAGAGAATCACAAGCATTTGGGATGTAATCTTAAAGTTAGGCACAACATGCAAACCTTAGGATCAGTGGCTTGACTGTTTAAACATAACTTACCTTCTTACTGCTGAACATAGGGGCATGGACAAGATGATGTGTTTTAATTAAATCATTTATTTTACAATGAAGCATATTTTTTCACCCACATAAACAAATGTAGATTTGTTGACCGTATTGCAGATTTAAGAAGTCTGTGGTTGAGAACAAACAGAATACATCTGTGTTCATCTCTCCATTAAAGTATAGGCCCTGAAGCACTTCATATAGAATCATAGAACAATAAGGCTGGAAGGGACCTCAGGCAGTCATCTAGTCCAACCCCCTCTCGGAGGCAGGATCATCCCTATTCATTTTGATTTGTACAGCAGCTCTGAATTTTAGCATGTTAGAGAGAGGTCTGTGTGAAAGGGCTATATGGAACTCATAATCCTGCCACTCCCCCTGTCTGATCTATTTAATGTGTCATGATTGGAGCTGTCACATATATATAAAATAACAGTGTATTACACACATTTTTTAAATCTGTTGATTTGATTCTATATTTTGAGCTTCAAATTCATTTACCTTTCTGGGACATCAGCTTGCCAGTTTCTCTGATTTATATTTTAAAACGTTGCCTTCAAGATTTGATGAAAAACAGGAACTGTTATTAAAGCATAGAATTTCTACATTTGTATATAAATTCAGTCTTCTCAGCTCTGCTGGTGGCAAGGGGAAGGGGGTGCTGGTAGGGGAAGCAGAGCAATAAATATATAGGTGACTAAAAAGATTTACTCCAATGATCAAAGAAAAGCAAACTATGCTGAAGGGAGAAAGAGAGAACAGACTAAGAGCACACACCTGTTGTGGTGGCAGAAGGGAGAAGTGTTATGATTTAAAATCAAGTCCTACTGTTAGTGATGCATACCATACCATTTAAAAAGAGGTAAACTATATAGATACATGCATAGTTGCACCCGTAGTCACACAATATATGGATTCTATCCATATTTTCTTTTTGTATATCTGCACAGTATGAACACTGGTTTCTATTGTGTATACAGGTTTCCCTCGCATTATGCTGTTCCTGGAAAAGGGGCACATAACTCGAATTTGCATAAAGGGAACCCACTTTACAATAAAAGAAATAGGGATATGTTCCAAGACCTCAACTGTACTGACCCCCAGACTCATTTCTACCACTTTGACAAGACAATTTTGGTTCTCGCCAACAGCAGACAGTACACACAAGCATAGGGCACTATCAGAATGGGGATGGCAACTACAGAAATGTGTCGCAGACAATGAGCGAGGAGCACAGATCCACACAGGGACTATATTTTGGTGCTCATCACTCCCACAATACACCGCACAAAGCAGCTGACTGCAGGCTTTCACCACACCAATCGCATAAGAGTGAATGAACCCTGCATATAATGGATTTTTGGTATAAAAAGGTCATCACATAAGAGTGAATTCGCACATATAGAACCTGCATAAAGTGAGGGAAACCTGTACAGTGAAGTTAGTGAACTTTGGGCCTGGACACACAATGCATCTGTATGAGTGTATCCCTCATGAGTGTTATCAATTCACCAATGTAAATTACACCCAAGGTCACAAGCATACAGTGTGACTCTGTCACAACTGTATCCTTAAGGTGGCCACTACTGTGCTTCACCTCCAGGTGATAGGGAAGTATGTAATAGCTTATGCCACGAGCAGACAACTCATGACAACTGAGAGAAGCTGTGGGCATACAACATAGGCACATCTTTGATTATTTCCAAGGTAATCTGATAGGCAGGGCCAGATCTGGCCTTCGGAGCTATAAGATTTGGCCCATGGATAACTGGAATGACCTCATGCACCAGCCCTGGCCCCGGTCCTGCACACGTCACGAGTCTCACAGGCTAGACCCCATGCCATGCATGCAGCAGGCAGCACAGCAGTCAATTCAGTGTGCTGCATGCAGCCCATGCCCTGGATCTTCTGTGTCATATGTGTCACTGGGTCCAGCTCTGGGAGCCACCTACAGCGCAAGCCTGAGGGTCAGTGTGTGCTGCAGCCAGGGCTGGCACAGGATGCATTTCCCATTTGGGTGCCCCACTGGATCCATAATCAGCTTGCAGGGCTGGTTCATGGGGCGCTAGATGGAGTACAAACCTCATGCTAGCCCCATACCGCATGCAGTGTGTGCAGCCAGTCCAGCCCCACATGCCATGGGCAGCACATAACACATGGGGTGGATCTAGCATGGCACAGGGGTCTGGGTTGCAAGCTGCATGTGGTGCCTTGGGCATAACACTTATGTTGTCTTCAGTGCCAGGTCTAGTCTATGGATCCCATGCCAGCTCCGGAGCTGGTGTGTTGTGTGCAACACATGGGTGGGACCCAGTGCCACAGCTACTCAGCAGGGTGTCAGTTCTGGTCTAGCCTGAAGACTGGCTCAGTGACAGTCATCTGGCCCTCAGGGTCAGCTGAGTTTGACATCCCTGCTGTAAGGAATTGGAAGTAGTTACCCTTGTCGAGAGACATTCATCACATGTCCACTCTTGTCTTACACCCGCATCAGGAACCCACAATATTTTGAGGTGTTTGTGGAATGTTGTGCATTTTTAAAATTTGTGTTACTGATGTCATAGATAGCGTTCAGCTGCATTTAGCTGCTGAATGCTTCTTATGTTTGTATGAATTGTGGTATTTGATATGAATGTATTTTTACGTTTCATGTTTTGGCCAGGATTGGTTAATAGGGCAATGATTAAATTACTGGTCCTTGCCTAGTCACACTTGAGAGCACCAATTACTAAGAATTAGTATCTGACATGGGTATGCTTGATGGCCAGTCATATAGGCCTCCGTGGATATAGTCCAAGGCATATGAGCTGGGCTCTTCCAGACAATGATTAATTTACATTTTAAAAGAAGAGGCCTGTGGCAAGAATGACAACTAGAAACAGCCTGTTCAAAGAAGGGTATTTTTCATAGTGGGGGGAGAATAAGTGAGAGACTGCATGTTTGGGACATTGAATTAGTAGTCTTTGGGTGCATCTACACATGCTATTAAAGCAAGAAAATAAACTCCAGTGCAGTTTGCACCACAGCTCCTCCTGGGCACAGCATCTACACATGTACCTGGGACCTCAGCACTTTGAGCTAGGGTTTGAGCAGGCTGGCAGGAGGCCCAGAGGGTCAGCCCCAGGTTCTGGGTGCAGGTGGGTGGTGGTAGAGGTGATGGCTGGGGCACAAGAATACAGAAGTGCAGGGCTAGGTGTCAGGCAGTCCCTGCGCTTTAGCACCTTTGTACCCCAGCTAACCCCATCACTGTCTACACATGCTTTTCAGTGCATGTAATTACTCTGCTAGTGTCCACCAGTGCTATCCTACAGCAGAGTTAATTAATTTACTAATACTGGTGCACATATAGACTGTGACGCTTTACTTCAGAGCTAATAAATCAACTCCACAGTAAAGCTTATGTGTAGATGCACCCTTTATGTCTGAAAGGCTGTAAAGATTCTTCTGCTCATAATTGGATTAAAAAAGCCTCCCTGTCTGGTAAATGGTTACACACCTGGGGCAGGTAGTTCCAGGTATATACTTCCTGAGAATTGTGTAGAAGTATGTAATTAGCTAAGACAGGGCAACTATTAAGTGCTGCCATGAAAACAAATATCTGCCTATGGTTTTGTGGGCAAAATGTGTTTTAGTTGCCTGCTGGGAGAATAATTTGGCTTGGAGAGAAGTGCAAGCTGCATTTTAGAGCTTAGGGCTAAGATGCAAGGATGAGGTAACATTTCTTTTCATTTGTTTATTCTTATATCTCTACCTGTATCTCAGCATAGTTTTAGTAATTTCTTATGAATGTTCTTGTTTTTAGAATAAACCTTCTTCTTACTCTTTATAACTTGTTTGTTGTTAGTGTTAGGTGTGATATAAGCATAGGTGGAGGGAGAAAAAATTATTTGTGGGGGCTGAGTGTGTGTGCACTTGCATGAGCATGCCCCCCCCCAGCAGGTAAGTCTGTGGGGGAAGGGGCAGGGGGAGGAAAAAGGGCCAAGGGGGAGTGAGGGGACAGACGGAGGCCCCAGCAGTGAGGGAGAGAGTGGGGAAGGGGCAGGGGTTGATAAGCTTATAGGTGGCCACCAGATCACCCCGAGCCTGTGCTTTTCCAGGCTAAATAGCCCCATTGCTCTCAGCCTCTCATCATAAGGTCTGTTTTCCTGCCCTCTGATCATG
>NW_017729034.1:68590235-68592331 GCF_001723915.1 Gavialis gangeticus
CCAAGGTGGAGAACCTTGCATTTTTCGGTGTTGAACACCATCAGGTTCTCATCTGCCCATTTCATGAGTCTGTCCAGATCCACCTGGATCACCCTCCTGTCCTCAGGTGTGGATGCTTTACCCCAGAGTTTGTTGTCATTGGTGAACTTGGCCAGTCCCCTTCTAACACCAGTGTCCACATCATTGATGAAGATATTCAACAGTATAGGTCCTAGGACAGAGGCTTGTGGGACCCCACTGGTCACAGTGCACCAAGATGATTGGCTCCTATCGACCATTGACCTCTGGGTCCTACCACAGAGCCAGTTCCCCAGCCAGCGGATCGTGGTGATGTCAAGACCTCAGTTAGCCAGTTTAGCCAAGAGGTGATCATGGCATACCAGATCGAAGGCTTTTTTGAAGTCGAGGTATATGACATCGATCTCTTCCCCTTTGTCCAGGTGATAAGTCATCTGGTCATAAAAGGAAATTAGATTGGTCAAGCAAGACCAACGCACAACAAACCCATTATGGGTTTGCTCGCTTTACTAGCCGCCAAGACTTTCCCCCGGATAGAGGTCAGGCTGATAGGTCTGTAGTTTGCCAGATCTACTTTCCTCCCTTTCTTAAAGATAGGCACAACATTGGCCCTCTTCCAATCATCAGGCACTTCACCAGAGCGCCAAGAACTTTCAAAGATCCATGCCAGGGGCTGAGCTACGATGCTTGCCAGCTCCCTGAGTACCCTTGGGTGTAACCCATCAGGGCCAGCTGACTTGAAGGTATCCAGCCTGTTGAGGTGTTCCTTCACGAGGTTAGCTTCGATGGAGGGCAAGGAATCTCCCTTGCCCGGGCCTCCCTGACCCATAGTGGGCAGGGCTGTCCCATGGGGCTGATGGAAAACTAATGCAAAGTACCCATTTAGCACGTTTGCTTTTTCCTGGGCGTCAGTTGTCAGTTGCCCCGTCTGGTTCAGGGGTGGAGAGGGGTGTGCATGCAGCCAGGATCGCTTGTCCAGGGGAATGGGGGGGCTCCCACCATGATGCCATGTGCATTGTGCTGCTGGGCAGGCAGGGGATATGACACAGCCCGGTGGTAGCAGGTACTTGGGCATCATGCTGCTCCCAGGGCAGCTGCAGCAGGGAGCAAAGCCCAGTGTGCAACTGCAGCCGCACCCACCCCACACACAGATTGGTGGTGCGTGTGCCCCCCCGGCCTTTGCGAGGGTGTACACAGTGGTGGGAGCCCCCCCATGCCCCTGGCCAAGCCTCCCAGGCTCTGATTCTCCCACCACCCAGCCCATCCACGGCCCCATTCACCCTGGTCCCTGCCCCTGCCTGTGTTCTACTCCCTCCTCACCGCGGGGACCTTGATCTATGTCCTCCCCAGCCCTTTCCCCTTCACAGATTGGGCATCATGCTGCTAGATTGATACTTGCCTGCCATGCTGGGCAGTGATCCACATGCTGGGCTGCAATCCTAGCTTCGTGCGCACCCCTCTCTCTGCTGCAGCTGCCTGGAGCCTACAACCAAGCTGACTTGTGGCTCTACCCGCTGCCTCACATTTGGGGGAGCTGAGCCCCATTAGCCCCAGCTTTCTGTCACCTATGGATATCAGCCAGGCTTGTTCTTAGATCTGAAATGTCTGAGCATGTGATCAGACAAGGCTGTAATTCATCTAGCTGGCAAAATGTCCTTTGCCAAGGGCTAACCATACTTGGATGAGGTAGGTAAAAATACCTTGGACCAAGAACTTGGCCCCTTGGTGCATCTTAGTCCATTCTCAGTGGTCAGGCAGCAGACAGAAGTGGGTTTGGGTCTGAAGGCACTCATATTGGTGTAAGAAGACCTTGGAAGTACGTTTCAAAGGCACATCTGACTGAATCTGTCACAACTGTGATAAAGGCTGATTAATAACTATTAATTAATAACACATAAGACTAATGTGTTAACGTGTGTATAGGTCCTAAATTGACATAATTGATATAATCCATTCAAACAGAGCATTCTCACAATGAGATCTTAGTAGCATCAACAATAACATCCAAAATTATAGAAGAATTCCTGTAAATATAATGTAAAAAATTTCCTGTAAATAAAATTAAATTTCCCTAGTAT
>NW_017729034.1:68597331-68598240 GCF_001723915.1 Gavialis gangeticus
AGTAATGTGTTAACGTGTGTATAGGTCCTAAATTGACATAATTGATATAATCCATTCAAACAGAGCATTCTCACAATGAGATCTTAGTAGCATCAACAATAACATCCAAAATTATAGAAGAATTCCTGTAAATATAATGTAAAAAATTTCCTGTAAATAAAATTAAATTTCCCTAGTATTGTGTATGGATGTAATTCTAGCCATAAAGCCAAAAGGAATTTCACATTTACATATTAGAGCAGCAGTCCCTGTCACCCCAATAAAATTTCTGGAGAATTTAAGATTTTATTTAACCTTCCAAATATGAACTACAGTAATTTTTGCTCCTTTTTCCAAAATAAAGAGATACTGAAAGAATGAAAGAATGGCTCGGAGATGCCGTTTCCCCCACCACTTATTTCAGTCAGCGCGCGCGCGCACACACACACACACACGTGTCATTATATAGTGCCATGAAGCAACCCACAAGGTAACTCGAAATGAGCTAGTTCGTTATCTTCATTAGTGACCTGGAAGAGGGTATGGAGAGCACCTTGTTCAAGTTCGCTGATGACACCAAGCTGTGGGGTAAAGTGAATACACCGGCAGGCAGGGATCACATCCAGGCAGATATGGATAGGTTAGAGAAGTGGGGGGATATGAACAGGATGCAGTTCAACAAGGACAAGTGCAGGGTGCTGCACCTGGGGAGAGGGAACCAGCATTATGGTTATAGGTTAGGGGCTGACCCTCTCGGCAGCACAGAGGCAGAGAGAGATCTTGGAGTTACGATTGACTTGAGGATGAATATGAGTCGCCAATGCGACGAAGCAATAGGCTGAGCCAGCCGCACCCTGTCATGCATCAACAGGGGCATCACTAACAGGTCCAGAGAGGTCTTGCTCCCCCTGTATGCAGCGCTGGTCAGGC
>NW_017729034.1:68603240-68620314 GCF_001723915.1 Gavialis gangeticus
GTGCCCATGGCAGGGGGTCGGACTAGATGATCCATCTAGATCCCTTCCCACTCATTGATTCTATGATTCTAGTTTGGGTACCAGAAGAAGTATAGAAGTATAGATACATTAGTCCTGCTCTCCTGCTTCCGATACCTGAGCTGGCTCTAAAGGAAGTAGCTTCAGTGTCTCTGTATGGCACTGTGTTATATTATGTAGACATGCCCAATTTATAGCCCTTGGCAGCTCCCCCTACCCTTGCACAGAACAGGAGAGGCCCATGTAAAGGGCAGGAGCAGGGACAGAAGCAGCAGGGCTTGACCTCTCCTGGCACACTCTGAAATGATTCTGTGTATGTGCTTTTCCTCTCTCCCCATCCGCAGCTTTCCAAACAAATTCTCTCCACCTTTCTCAGATTCTTGTTGTGTGAAGAAAAACATGTCATGTTGAGTGTTTGATTACACTCTGGATTGAGGTGCTAAATGATTCCTTAAATAAGTATTGTATTTCATGGTGTCAATGCAGTGTATAAGTCAACCCCAAATTTTTGATCAAAAAAGTTAGGTTTTTCATATATCCAGTGTATAAGATGATCTTTACTTTGATAATCGCCAAAGTGAAAAAAGGATTGGGCCCTTACGTGCTGGTGGGCTCGAGGAAAGTTGGATGGGGCCCCTGGGAGCTCAGGCAACACCCAGCCCCTCCCACCAGCCAGGCCCGGGGGGTACCACCACCACCATTGAGGGAAGGACTGAACCTTCTTGCAGTTCAGGGGCTGCCCAACCGACCAGCAGCTCACCCCCCACCCCTGGCCAAAAGCAGGATTGGGCCCCTTGTTTCTTCAACAGGTTCCTGTGGCTGGCAGGACACCTGGCACCCCTCGGAAAGTGGCTGCCTTGCCCCATGGTCAGCATAAGGTACCGGGCAGGTTCGAGGGGGATAGGCTGGCCCTGACCAACACCCGGCCCTTCTCAACTCCCCTAGCTTCCCCTCTACCCATACTGTCCGTGGGGTGAGGCAGCTGCTTCCTGGGTGGCCCCAGACATCCTGCTGGCTGCAGGAACCTGTTGAAGGCAGAAGCACTGAGGAACCAGATCCTGCTTTCAGCAGAGCCTGTCTACCCCACCCTGGGTCAGGGGCGTGAGCTGCCAGTAGGCTGAGAAGCCCCTGAGCTATTCAGGGGGGACAGTACTTTCCTCCGAGGCAGCAGCGCCCCCCAGGTGGGCTTCTAGCTGAGTGGGTGCTGCCCAAGCTCCAAGGAGCCCGGTCCAACTTTCCTGGAGCCCACATATGGTGTATAAGTTGAGGTGGAAGTTTAGGGTAATTTGGGGGGGGGTTCAAATCTTGACTTATATATCATGAAATACAGTAGACTTGAAGGGTGGTTGGGGAAAGAGAGAAGGAGCAGTGAGTCATGAGTCTCCTGCTGAGATACCTGGGGCAGCAGAATTCAGTACGAATCACAGAGCAGACAGGAAGGAGGGAGCAGGGGAGAGAGCAGTCCAACTTGGGATGGTAGAGGAAATGGCTAGATACTATGGGCATTTTGGGACATGGTGCCTGGGTGCTTTTAATTAGCAAGCCTCACTAATTAAAATTGCCTGCATGTTACGTGTATCAGTGTCATTGCGCATCCCCATGCTGAGAAAATGGCAGCAGGACACTATGAGCTAATGCTTATCAGACATGTTTTATTTCAAAGTGCACCACCAGCATTTTATCAGCGTGGTGATGCTGACACATGTGACACATGAGGCTGCTGGAGTGCATCAGTTTCTGCGCTCCAGCAGACTCAATTAATGTGTCTGCTGTGTTGTGCTGGATTTCCAGCACATTGGAGCAGGCTCTATGCACGTGTGTAGGAGCCCTGTCACTCTACATGTAACATGGCACAAGTTCAAAATAAGCATGATATAAACAAAGATATTCAAAGATATAACAAGTACCATCTTTGACGCTGGATAACAACTTTTACCATTTGTTATCAGGTGATAAATTGCTTGAACACGTGGCATGTTGCAACTGATTGCTCCATTAATACATGAACTACACTTAAAATGTAATGTCTGCCAGGGGCCTATGAAGTTGTATGATGATGCATGTTAATGATGGCACTAAATACTTCTTGGCTTAGCTTCTCCTCTGAGTTGTCTAGATAACTGTAGCAAGAGTCAGATGATAAGATTATCATGAGTTCTACTGTACGATTCTACTGCTGATTTCTAATGACTTATGTTGTGGTCCTGGGCAAGTCTTTGAACCTGTGTGCACATCAGTTTTTAGTTGCAAAATCAGAAAATGCTATAGGGGTAAAACTTCATATTAGCTCTACTTTCATTTTTTTAAACTTAAGAACAGGTTTTGAAAATAATTTTAGAGTAAAATTTAAAAAAAAAACTATAAAGATTTCAACATTTTGAAGTTGACAGAAAATCTTCCTGACTTTTCAAAATGTAAAACTCATGGAATATAAACAAAAACCATTTGTTTCGCAAAATACCATTAAAAAGTAAATATAAGTAATTCCAGAGAAACACTTTCATATTGTCTTTCAGATCTTCAAACCCATGTCCTGAATAAAAGCCAGGTATTAATTTTGTGGATAAGGAGAAGATATAAATTAATATGATATATATTTTGGTTAATGTAATTTTTACCAAATTTTTTAAACCTCACATAATAAATGGCTTTGATAAATATTACGGTGACCATGCAAGGGCTTCATAACTAAGACTGAGTGTGTCTACACAAGACATTTACTGTGCAGTAGACCAATTAGCTGTGCAGTAAACATTGGTAGTATACACATGTACCTCTATTAGACTGGAGTAAATAATTTACTCTGCAGCAGGATAGTACTTGTAAGTACATTTAAATATTTGTAAATAAAAGTACTATCCTTCTGTGAAGTAAAAACCTCTGCAGCAGCACATGTGCACATGCTGCCCCAGCTGTCTGAGGCACAAGGGTGCTTTAGTATGGGGGCTGCCTACAGGCTAGCCCCACACTGAAGCACCCTTGTGTCCTAGCCAGCCCTTCTGCAGCCCATTAAGCCGGGATTTACATATTAGAGCAGCAATCCCTGTCACGCCAATCACATTTTTGGAGAATGTAAGGTTTTATTTAAGCTTCCAAGTATGAACTCCAGTAATTTTTGTCCCTTTTTTCAAAATAAAGAGATACTGGAAGAATGAAAGAATGACTCTGAGATACCTTTTTTCCACCCATTTATTTCACTCAGCATATATAGTGCCATGCAGCAACACACAAGGTAAGTTAAAATGAGCTAGTTTGGGTACTTGATCTTTATGGGGCACTGCTGTGCCAACTGCCCACACTCCTGCATCCTGTCTGACAGCTCCTTGTAGACATAGGTGTCGGACTGCCTACCCTGTGTGAAATGGTGCTGCACCTCTATCTCAACCGCACAGTGCTGCGGGGTCACCAGTTTTCTCCTACAACCAGTTGTGACCCTGAGAGGCAGGGTGTGATATTGGTGACAGGCTATTGGGGCCCCCCATGCCAGCTCTCCAGGCCTCTGTGCAGCTGCCCTTGTGCTGCCAGCCCAGCGCGGGGGCATGGCTTGGGACTGGCAGCTGTGCAGTGAGGCAATGCCCTCAGCACCTGCAGGGTCTGGGTAGGCTGCTGGGGGTTGGCTGTGGGCAGCTGGAGCTGGCCCCAGTGGCCAGGACATGCCTGCAGCTAGGCCTGGATGCTGGTAGGCCTGGAAGGAGACTGCAGCACCCTACAAGCTTGTCCAGCACGGGCCTGGCAGCCAGCTGGCACTACAGTGCTAGACAATGATGCCGGGTGCAGGCAGGCTGGCACAGCTGGCCTGTGGCCTGCTCAGGGAGACACAGTGGCCTTGTGTGGCCTCAGGCTCCCTGCATGTGCCCCAGAGCTCTGAGTACCTGAGAAAATTTCTCTGGAGTAAACCCACTCTGGGGCATTTGCATGTGTAGCTGTGCCCACTATGCAGTAAAAAATGATCAAACCAGTGCTACCATATAAGTGAAGTGTGTTAATCCAAATTTTAAGTATCAGCTCACAGATCTAGCTATCAAATTCTGGTTTGGTTTTGTATGGTTCCTTCCCTCCCTCCTCCCCTGCCCTTCCCTCTCCTCTTCTCCAGGGTGCTCTTTTTACTAGTTAGCTATTTACTAGCTAGCTTTTTACTATTAATTTGGCAAAGGTTGTGTGCTTATTTGCATTGATGGTAAGTTTGAGAACTTGAAGTAAAGGTGGGCAGAGTGCTTTAAGATCAAGATTTTATCCCAGTAGCTGTGTAGAAGAAATGTGTCTAACTTGTTATAACTGAGCATGAAGCCATAGGTGGAATTATAACTTCCAGTGAATAACCTCTGATATTTTTCCCTTTTAAAGAGGAAATTCAGTTCTGAGTAGGAGGATTAAGAACTACTTTAAGATGCTATTTGTTTTATCTGGATATATCCATACTACTGGTAATTCTTATTGTTGTCTTTTTTCTATAGTAAGCAGTTTCTAATCAGAGCCCTTGGATGTCAGCTCAGTATCTTCTAAATTAGATTTAGTGGCATTTTGTGAAATGTGATAGCTTACTTTTACTAATCAGAAAATAATAAATTTATGCACAATGCATTTTGCTGTGGGCAATGAGGGCAAAAGAAACAATTGACATAGTAAATTGCAAAGTAAAGTAAAATTGCACAATCTTTTAATAACATATAAAAAAGGCAAGTCCTAAAAACCAACCAACTAACCAGCCAACCAAACCCAAAACAAAATCAAAAACAAACGAAAAACCCTCCCAAAAACCCTACTTTGTGCTACTAAAATTACAATGCATAAATTCTAAATTAGAGGGAAAGGCATGTCATCCAGAATACATTTTTTTGGTTTATCTGACTATAATAATTTCTAGCATCTCAGATACCCAAGATAAACAGTAAGCTTTATATCAGTTATAGTGCTTTATTTCCAAATGAGTTTCTAGATTACTGTTAAAAGCGGGGAAAAACCCTATAGAGCAGTATCAGTATAAGATGCACAAAAATACCTTGTTTGTGTTCCCTGTTGTTTTCATGGTATACTTTCATTCTTGTTGATTTGACTGCTTGCTTCATGAGTTATTGAAAAACAGTATGTGGATTTCATTGGTGCTACACATCTTCAGCTCTGGTTATCTGGTTCAATTTTGTTGAAATCTTTGGCTGCATCCCCGCACCAAGCACAGTGCATGGCCAGAAGAGGAATTGTGTTAGTTTGACCCAGCTCACCCAGCATCTGTATAGCTCATGTTCCAGTGGGGCTTTTTGGTGTTTTTATCTAATAGCTGAAGCACCCTTATAAAAGCACCAAAAGCCCTGCTAAAGCGTGTAAACTAGACGGATGACATGGAGCCAGGTCAAACTAACGTGATTTCTCTTCCGGTAAAGTGCTGTTTTGGGGGGGGTTGCAATGTTTGTCAGAGCCCTATGTTTTTTGCACTATTTAGCCAACTAAAAGTTTAGTTTAAAATACAGGTCTGGAGTCAGTACTTCAGTTATCATACAGTTGAAAAACAACTGGTTTGCACACAGATTATGAAGTTTCCATGCAATTTAGAAATTACCTGCTGGCAGGAGTTGGGCTCATGTGTTGTTCCCTAATGTTCATTCCATTACTTAAAATAACCAGCATAGCAAAGTCAGACTTCTTACACATCAAATAATAAGCTTTCTCTTACCCTCACTGTCACAGGCAACAATATAGAAAATCATTGTGTTATGTATCAATTAAGGTTGCTGTGTACATAACATACTTACGATAATTAGACCAGATTAGTCCTATATCTGTCACTGATACTAAGCTTTCACATATCTGTGGGATGATTGATCCAGTATCCACTGATGTCCAAAGAAGTTTTTTCCATGGTTTAGAGGGTTTTAATTTAAGCCTTTTTACCACATCAAGCAATCATATGATCCATATATGTGCATACATATGTTTGTAAGAGAATTTTTGATAGCATACAACATTACCTGAAATTTGCCTCCATTGAAATCAGTGCTAACGTTTAGAATAACTTGAGTGAAAGCAGAGTTAGAGCCAAGGTTAATTTTTCTGAAAATACTAAACACCACTTAGTACTGGTAACATTTTGTAAGGAAGGGACATGCCATTGCTATTTATAAAAGGCAACTTAATTTGAATTTGAATCTGCTGCTCTTTTGTCTCCACAGCAATTACTCTGTCCACACTGATACAAATAAAAGGAATTTGGGACTGAGGTCATGGGTCAACAGGTCTAGTATCCTGCTGTTGCAGTAAACCAGTTCACATGAACTGTTACATAAAGCCCGTGTCCACACATGGACTTTACCACAGAGTAGATTAAGTAGCTGCAGAGTAAAGCTTCACTGTCTACATGTGCAATGGTATTAGGCTGCTGTAAACTAATTCACACAACTGTAAGATAGTACTCTTGGGGGCAGTGCTATATTAGACCAGGGGAATTTACTGCAACTAAATGCATGTGTAGATGCTGATCACTGGCATAAATTGCACCCAGCCAGCCCATTCAGCAAGGAGCCTGTCACCTAGCTACATGGCTTCGTACTTTCAGCACCCTTGTGCCCCAGACAGCCCCAATGCTACCACCTGGAGCCCAGGACAGAACAGAGCAGGAGCCACGTTGCCATAAACTGCTCTGCCCCAGTTCAAATTGCTGCTGTCCCAGGTGCATGTGTAGATGTTGTGTCTGGGAGTAGTTTACTCCAGCTCAAACTGCTCTGGAGTCTCAGACTGATTATGCACCATCTTAAAACTGGTTAGGTTTCTTGCCTCTACTACTTGTTTTGGGAGGCTATTCCAGAATCACTGTTGATGAGAAAGCTTATCATTTTAGGCTTGAATGTGGTTCTAGCTGATTATTTTGTATTGGTACTTTTGCCAACTTTTAGCATAAATAGCTCTTTCTCATCCCTGGTGCTTATACACTAATGTATTTATAGTCTTCAGTTGTACCCCTTCAGCCAATATCTTTTCATTCCCCTTTGAAAGATGGGTTCTCCATTCCTTTAATCATCTTGGTAGTCCTGGTAGCAAATCTGGTAGCAATTTGAACTAATCTTTTTTGGAGTTGGGTGACTAGAACTGTAGACAGAGGCAGTCTTGGGGGCGGGGGTGACCTGGGTGACCATGTCAGGGGTGCCATACAGACGCACGTGAGTGGCCCACTCACAGCAGCTCTCTACCCCAACCCTAGCCAATCCCTGCCACCTGCCTCTGCCTGCAGCAGCGGCACTGACTTGTGGGGGCACCAAAATACAAATTCACCTTGGACACCATCTTTGCTAAGACCAACTATGATTGTACACAGTATTCAGCTAGGGTCTCAACAATCCCTTGCCTAATGTCATTAGCACTTCCCTAACTTTACTTGAAATAACTTTCCTGATGCTTGCTTCCTTCACAGCCACATCACATTGATGGCTTACAGTCATTCTGTGATCTAGGTCTTTCCCCCTTGTCCTCCTTTACCATTTCCATGTGATATTTTCCCCACATTCAGCAGAAATTCTTGCTATTAGTCCATAAGGTCATGACTTAGTGCTTTGTCATATTATTTTATCACATTTCCATTACTCCAGTCCTCAAGGTAATACAGTGTATGATGTTATAATTTCCTTCTGTGTTAATGATACCTTTTGATTTTGTCATCAGCAAATTTCATTAGCACATCCCTATTTTCTGTATCAAGGTCACTAATGGAATATTATATAAAATCAGTGTCAAGACTCATCCTTGAGGAAATCAGCTACAAACCTCTGTCCAGTCTGATAAATTCCTTTTTAGGCCAACCCTTTGTCCCCTTATTAGCCAGCTTTCTACCTACTTTACAATGATTTTACTACTCCCCACTTTCTCCCATTTAATATCAGACATGGCATCATTTCAAATGCCTTATTGGAAACCAGATATATTAGATCTATCTTGTTTCTGTTGTGTAGAAACTCAGTTACTTATCAAAAAGATGAGAGTAGTTTGGCTTGATTCCATGTTGCATTTTATTCCATTTTCCATTTAATATCCATTTCTTTAATGAGTCTTTCATTCAAAATCTGTTTAAAATCCTTTCATGCTATTGAGTTAGGAATATTGGCCCTGACATTGCCTCAGTCACTTCCCCCCCACTTTTTTAAAAATATAGGTGCTATATTTGCTGTTCTTGAGCCATATGGTACCACACCTGATTTAACAGAATTATTAAAAATCTTTCCTACCATGCTTGACATTTCATGAGTCAGTTCGTTCAGGGTCCTGGAATGGAGATTATTTGATCACACTGACTTGAATATATTTTGTTTCCAGTACAGATTTGGCAATTTCCATCTCCACACCCGTTCTCATTAGCAAGCCTACATTTGTTTGTCCTCACATTCCGTATTGTTCTTCTAATTGTAAACAAAACTATTCATTCAGTTTTGGAGCCAAACATAGATTGGCTTTTATCTTAACACCATCCTCATGCACAGAAGTCTCACTTCTTCTTCCCTTACTTTCTTTTTAATGTTATGTTTCAAAATATTTTACTATCTGTTTTCTTATTTATTTATTTATTTTGCCAGGTCTAGCCCAGCTTGGCATTTGGCAATTCTTATATCATCCTTAGAATTTCTAGTACCCTTTTCCATTGATTGTAGGTTCTCTGATTTTCTTGATATCCTTTTTTGAGGTGGCATTTCCGGGTGATCAGTCTAACTTTGGTGTAGACCAGGGGTGGGCAAAATCTGGCCCATGGGCCAGATCCAACCCATTAACTGATTGGATCCAGCTCGCAGCTGCCCCGTGTGGCACTCTGCATGAGGCTGAGCCCCTCCCATTCCCACTGGGACAGCTCAGGCCATGCTCTCTCATCTATGCCTATGCCCACTGGCCCTGCCAGCCCAGGCTCTGACCAGAACACACAACTTGTGGTGGGGCTGATCTTGATGGGGCTGCACCTGACTGGATGCTGCTCTGCTCCCCTCAATTCCAGCATTAGCTCCTCCTCCCACTTCTGCCACTGCTGCTTTGCTCTAGGCAGGCAGGGGGGAAGCTAAGTTGGGCTGCTCCCACTGGAGGTGAAGGGAGAAAAGTAGCACCCCCATTCACTCCCATATAGGGCAGAACATGCAGCGAGTGGATAGCAGCTCAGCCCAGGCCCTGGCCCTGAGCTGTCACTGACCCACGACCCAGTCCCCTGGTCCCAGCCTTGCCTTTTCATCCCACTTCCAAACACTGCTTCCCACCTGCCCAAAGCCCCTGGGGAGTTATGGTGAGTTCTTGTGGGGAGGCAGCCCCGTAGGGAGTTTTGGTGAATTGTTGTGTGTGTGGGGGGGGTGCTCACTTGGCCCACAGCAACTCATCAAAACTCCTTATGTGGCCCCTAGGCCGAAATAATTGCCCACCCCTGATTTGGACATTAGACCAGAGCCAGACATTCAGGCATTCACAGAACTTAAATCACCCTAAAAATGGTGTGCCCGATCTAAAGTTAGTTAACCATGCCCAAGTCTGACCCTGACACAGACCCCTAATGTTAATCAAACAATGACTTTGTTTCAGTCCTATTCTAAAGCAATTGGGACCCAGGCTATCACTTCTTCTTTCTCATTATCGATACATATTTCTTCCTCACCAGCTT
This sequence comes from Gavialis gangeticus, assembly GCF_001723915.1. Classification (NCBI taxonomy): domain Eukaryota; kingdom Metazoa; phylum Chordata; order Crocodylia; family Gavialidae; genus Gavialis; species Gavialis gangeticus. The sequence continues at coordinate 68,612,869 of NW_017729034.1, forward strand.
TGCCTTAGATTCTACCTTTCCTGAATAGTGCATATGTATCTTGAATACCTGTTTTTCGTTTATAATCAGTATTTGTTTTATGTAATTCAGTCACAAGACATCAACTACCTAAAGAAAATTAAGTATTATAAAAAAATGACTACAAAACTGATGGCATTGTATTTCAGTAACTGGGAATACAGAATGACACATTTTAAGATCCACACATGTGTCATAGCTATCTAAATCCATTCAGTTTTAGTACCAAGGTCATAGAAGTTATTACTGTTGGAATAGACTGTCACAAAGTGATGATTTTCTCATATCTACTCTGTGAGATTCTAGTAACAAGTAGTTTGCAAATATTATCGAAAAGATAAGTACAAACAGGATCATTTTAGTTAAAAAAGGAAAGTCAGAAAAAAACAAATCTGAATTCTTATGAATTGCCTGCTCGGCTTATATCTGATTACTATTATCCTGCTGAGGAATTGATGGACAAATCTGAATTTCAAGAACTGGAAGCTACCAAGACAGATTGAGTACTTTCAATTACATTTTCATATTTTTTTATTCACATTTGAATGCTTTTCTAAGAAAAATATGCTAACTAAAAAGAGGCTGAACAAGATAATAGTGACCTCCATGTAAACAGGTGTCATATTTTGCTACAACACTTGAAATGGTGACATAGTTGAGTAAATGATTACTGAGTAGCTTCATGGATTTTGGCTAGAGCAAAGCTAAATTGTATATATAGAAAACTTTTTCTGTAGTTCATGGACTATATTAGGAAGAATAAGAAAATAAGCAAACAAGAATTGAGCATCAGTCTGTGAGAGATCTCCTTGAATACTGCAAAACTATACAGACATTGTGTCCAAAAGATTTGAACTGTTTTTCTAGCACATGCATTTTGTTGCTTCTGTGGAGAGCTCTTGTCCTGTCAGAATAGTGCTGCCCTTTCTAGCAGCAGTTGAGGACTCCTATTAATCTGCAGTAGAAGCTGGAGAATATACATGCAACATATGATGTGCAGAGATGCCAAGGAAACTTCAGGAACAAAAAAAAACAGTTGCAAAGGACAAACCCGATAGAACTTGAAAAGAGAAATTGAGCTTGGCAAGGACGTTTCCTAAGAGTACAAACATTGTTTTTATAGGACAGCTGATTTCTTACTGGATCAGGTCACAGTGAAATCATTGCATTGATTGAATAGAATGTTTGTCCTTGGAGTGTTGGAAATAATAGAAAAATTGCTGTATATCTCATTGTAATACATTTTTCCATATGATTTGAAATTCAAATGTTCAGTTGATAAATCTGCTGTATTGAATTTTCCTTCAGTTTCTGACTGAAATCATTTCTATAGAGTCTCCACTATTTATTGAGGAGAGGTGTCATACATTTGTGATCAGTTTTGAGGTAAAGCTGATATCACAGAATTTGGCATGGTTTAAATATTTGCACAGATTAAAAACATATAGCCATGTTTCAGGTACCATGACATAGAATAATAGAATCGTAGAAAATGAGGTTAAAAGGCACCTCAGGAGGTCATCTAGTCCAACCCCCTGCTCAAAGCAGGTCCGTCTCCAACTATATCATCCCAGCCAAGGCTTTGTCTAGACAGGCCTTAAAAACCTCCAACGTTTGTTCTGAATTGGGAAGCCTGCAGTGTTTTTCATGACTAAGATTCTGACAGTGATGATGGTATAGCCAGCGAACATCACAGAAGCCTGGTTGGCCTTTAGGAGAGGGTAGGGCTGAAGCTGCCGATGCTTATGTAGTGAGCTTCAGTCCACAAAAGCTTGTGACACACACACACACACACACACACACACAGTTTATAACAGTGGTTGTCAACCTTTTTAGACTCTCTTTATTTTCACTCTTTTTTTTTTCCTTTGGAAAAATAAGATAACAGTTTTTCTGTTGGAAAGAACTCAGAAAAGCCACAACAGATAAAAATGCCTTTAACGCTTTGGATCCCTATTTGCAATCTCTATAATTTTTTGGTTGAGAAGGAGTGGTCTACAAGGTGCAAATCTACCCTGCCTTTTACTTGACTTCAGACTGACATGGCTAACTAAAGGCAGTCCTCAGACTTACAACACAACTGGTTCCTGAAAACCATGTCTTAAGTCTAAATGTTGTAACTCAGAACCGATTTTCCCATAGGAAACAATATTATAAATGGGGGACTGGTTCCTGAACCAAGGCCCAATACCCTATTTTCACCAAAAATAATCCAGAATTTTGTACTCAATTAATTATAGATGAGTAATATAGCTACATTAATGTAGTTATATTGTAAATAGTAGTCAAATTGATTTGGAAGGACTTCTTTGAGGTGACTTTGCTGGACTTTTTGAAGGGCTCTTGGTTGGACTTTTTGAAGGGTTCCTGGCTGGAGTCTTCTCAGGAGTCTTGTCTGCTTTCTTAAAGAACGTGTCCAAGGAAGTTTGGACAGATGTTCTCCAGGGAGATGGACTATGCAGTAAACTTGTTCACTGGTGTGGTGTGGTGTTGGATCAAGAGTTATAAAGTCGAAACTGACATCAGAACATTGAAACAGGGTGTCAGTTTATAAACGTAAGTGCAAAACATTGTAACTTGAAACGATGTAAGTCGAGGACTGCCAGCACATCTCTCTGTCCTTTAGGAGAACAGCAGTAGCTTTCTGTGGTGAAATCATGCTTTGTTGAAAACAGTAGCAGAACATCAGTATTTTACTTTTTCTCTTAAGGGTTGATTCTGCAAGTTTTGCCTACCCTCATTTCTGACTGAAGTCACCTCATGAACAGAGACAGCACCCTGCCAGAACAAACTGCCCTGAAAAGTAAATGGCAGCTAAGGTTTTGAGAAAGAAAATAAAAGTAGGAAATGCCACAGACTAGAGACTAGGCCAAGGGAAAAGCAGGCCAGGCAGAGAGAAACAAATTCCTGTAATAGATGGCTTTGAGGAAATTGTTTGAAGAACTGCTCAGTCAGAAATAGCCAGATCTTTTGGACACAATGCCTGTTAACAATGTTTTTCAAAAAGCCCCAAGTCCTGCATGGATGTGATTTCATGAGACTCTCACTTTTTGCTTTTTAAAAATAGTACATTGTTAAGGTGTGTGTGGTGTACTCCAGAGTGAACAAGCATTCTAGGAATTTGAGTCTTTTAGCTAGCAGTGCCCACTGAGCATGCACCCTGACTGTCTTCTTCCACTGAAAGTATAAGGGACAGAATAGCACCAAATGCCATTTCTTTGCCTTCTCACTGCTCATAGACAGAGCAGCACAATGTTTATATTTCAGTGTGTTCCTTATCACTATAGCTGTTGTAATATACACCATAAATAATAGGGCTAGGCCTGTTTAGGATAGTGATTTAGCTACATTGTGTCCTTTGGCCTTGTTTTCAGTAAGTTTCATTTGAGATTTTTCTCTTCTTTTGTTTTCCACTAATGGGCTTTTTCTCAGTATTGGGGATTTGAAATATCTAATACCTAGTCGCCTGAATTAAGTTTTGTCTGTGTTGTGAAGCAGTATTACTAGTAAAAGATGGACATGCTAGACTACTCTTTTTGGAGAACTACTTTGTTCCCAAAAAGTGTAATAGAACTCCCTAAGAGAACTTTGAAAGCTAGAGAAGTTATTTACAGATAGTTCTTCATGATTTTTCTCTGAGACCAAAGTCAGATTTAGGTCCAGAAGTACCCTTGGACAGTTTCCTCCTCTAGGTAAAACTGTTCTTGGGAGCCTGGGATCAACTACTCCTTAAGTCCAATTCCTAAAGGTTTTGCTTGAGTTTCAGGCATGGGTACGAAACCTAAGTCCTCACAGGAAAAGGAACACCGCTCCACTGCAAAATGTGAAAGCAGGGTCTGCACTAGAATGATGGCAAAGTCATCACATGAAATTCATTCCAGAGACTTCTTGGCCTGACCTAGGTCCTTTTGGAGCACTGATGAGAATCAGTGCCAAAGCTTCGGTACTACTTAGACATGCTCAGTGACTGTTTTGGCACAGATTGCAACTGCTACAATTGCTGTAGTTTTGCTATCCTGAATGCAGACAACACTGATGCAGCTGGCATTAGTACTGATCACATCAGCATCGTTCACTGAAATATTTTTAGACATTTATGAATCTTAAGAGCACTCTTTTATCTAGTACTAGAGAGATATATGGCACCACTATAATCCATGTTATAAGCTTCTTTATCTGTCAGATCCTGTATCTTATAGTGGTCCCAATACCTACACTAGCTACATTAGAGGGTGTTTTCCTGCACCTACTACTTTGAGCCTGGTGTTACTAAGCTAGTACATCAGCATCATATACTCCTTTTCTGACTGAGGAAATCAGTTTTTCCTCAGCATTATATCATGGTGCTGGTGAACAGAGATATCTGTTCATGGTGAACAGAGATATCTGACCGATTCTTCTAGGACACCTTCCTGGGAATTAGGTCATAGAAAAAATCTAGAGGTGCTCCTAAATCTAAATCATGTACAGGTTTTGGAAGTGCACATGTGCCTTAGTACCTTAGTACAGCATGATCCCCAGGTTCCTACCATTACCATATACTACCTCAGTCATCTCGGAACCCTTGGAGTTTCAGATCATTCCAAGAAATGTGCATCATCTCCTTGGAGGTGCTTCTTTTGTATTGGTCAGTACCTGTTTATAGACCCAAGTCTTCAGAACATCTCATGGAAGAACACTTTCTAAGAGCAGATATTTTCTCTATACCAACAGCATTTTCCTTTTTACTGGATAAAGCTGTTATTCCCCCTGTACTGCCTAATCCTGGTAGCTTTAAGGAGTATCTGGATTTGTAGGAGAGGCTCACAGACTTCCTTCAAATACCATTGGAAGAGTTTTCAGAATTGTCTTACAGGCATCTGTCATAACACTCTTCTGATTTGTCTAATATTTCCTATCAGTGAAGCGCTAATGGGCCCTTCCAGACTTCTATGGTTGATGCTTTCAAATAGTATCATCCCCTTCAAAGGACCTGGGCAAAAACTACTGGGGAATAGAATATTTCTATGTGTACCCAGTTTTAGGGTAGCTATGAAGATATCCAAACAAGGCAAAAACAAAGAATAATAGAAAAAGAACTGAAGCAGCTTGATTTATGATCATTACAATTTTTCTTCAGTGAGTCTAGAATTCAGAATATCAAACTATCAAATTTTGCTGCCTTGTTAGGAATTTTTGATTTATGGTATAATAAGTTGTTTGATATTATTGCAAAATTGCCTATAGAGAATATAGAGGTTTTAGGACTTTAATTTCTGAAGCACAGTGTTTGGCTTCAGATAATACAGACAAGGTATCCTGTTCTGTGGCCAGGTTGATGGGAATGGGTATTGCCTCCTGGTGCCAGAGACCTGGTTTTCCTCAGGCAGTAAAATCTGTCAGAGGATGTGTCTCCATGAGACACTTTACTGCTCATTAGACAAATCTACTGCACAGTGGACACATCCATATGAGATGCTTATTGCGCAGTAGCTCATTACTACTATGTAGTAGCTTGTTACTACTGTGCAGTAACATCACTGGACACAAACCGCAATGCAACGCTACTGCGCAGTAGTAACAAGCTACTGTGCAATAAGCATCACAAGGCAACTATGCCAGCATGCTACTGTGCAATAATGCCAGTTACTGTGCAGTCAGTTAGGAAAGTACTAAATGACTGCTCTTTAAAAACTGCACAGTGGGTGGTTCATGTAGATGCGCCCAGTGGGTAGCGAAGTTTACTATACAGTAAACGTGTACATCTACATGTGCATATGCTTACTGTGCAGTAAACCTTGCTAATAGTGAGTAAATTTACTACCTGAAAAAGCAAGTAGCAAATTTACTTGTGATTACTTACTACTCAGTAGCACTCATGTAGATACCTAACCAGGAACAAATCTGCTCCTGGTCAGTTGGCCACCAGGGGGCGGGAAATTGCTTCCTGCCCCCAGGAGCTTCCTGCTGCCATGGTGGACTCTGCCACTGGAGCCAGGCAGGGAGTATGTTCCCCTGCCCTGGCTTCAGGGAGCTCCAAGCCCCGCACTCTGAGATCATGATTGGAGAGCAGTGAGGTCTGAAGGATCCTTATCTCTCAGCACCACATGGGGATTGGGTTGGGAGATAAGCATCTCCCAGTGCTGGCCCAGTGGTCATGGAGCTGGTGCTGGGAGATAAGGATCTCTCAGAACTGACCCCATGACTGTGGAGCTGGCACTGGGAGATAAGGATCTCCAACTGCTGGCCCTGTGACCACAAAACTGGCACTGGGGAATAAAGATCTCCCAGCACCGGTTCTTGAGACCACAGAGCTGGCACTGAGAAGTCTCTGCTGGCAGAGGCTGGGGAGTCTGTTCTTCACTCAGGCCCGTGATCACAAACCTGGGTGGGGAACAGGTTGGGGAGCTGAGCAGGGAACAAGTTCTCCAGCCCCTGCCAGTAGGGAGCTCCCAGCACCAGCTCCATGGCGGCAGGGTCAGCACTGGGAGATCCTTATCTCCAGTGCCAGCTCTGTGGTCATGGGGCCAGTGCTGGGAGATCCTTATCTCCCAGCCTGAGTTCCATGTGGTTCTGGGAAATAAGGATCTCCCAGCCCATGCTCCCTGATCGTGATCTTGGAGCTGGGGCAAGGTGACTGATTCCCCACCCAGGCTCCAGTGGTGGAGCTCACCCTGGCAGCAGGCAGCTCCCGAGGGCAGGGAGCAATTTCCTGTCCCCTCATAGCTGGCTAACCAGGAGCACATTTGCTCCCAGTCAGGTGTCTACATGAGTTCTACTGTTCCCCAGCCTGTTCCTCACCAGCTCTGCAATTTAATATTTAAAAGTCCCAAATTGTTTAATGCCAAAATTGAGAAAATCCTTAATTCTTTGAAGGGTTCCTAAGTTACCCTTCCCTCCCTTGAAGTGTATATTCTGGCTATTAGGAGGAAAAAAGGAAGAACTAATTCTTATTGAATTCAGAAACTAGCACGGGCTCCCTTTTTCATCTGAGACCTTTGGAGCTTTCTAAAGAGAAAAAAATATTTTCACAAAAAGAGAACATCTGGTTCAGCTACTGTACTGTCATACTCTACATTGGTTCTAAAACGTTCATTTTGACAGTTTGGTCAAGAGTTGTGAATCCGTTCCTCAGTAGCATAAATATTGTGTTGCAGGCTTTGTAGCTTCTTTGTGAAGTATTTGTATTGCAGATCTCTGCAAAGCCATACAGAATAGTGTGAAGCATCTAAATCAGCGCTGTAGCACACTATTCCTTAACTAGCCTGTAAACATTTACTTCATTAAATTAGTCATAGCTTCTATCATCAGGGATGATTTATATACCATATTTTCTTGCATACAATACATATTTCCCCCCCAAAAAACTAGCTACTGGAAATTGCAGCATGCATTAAGAAAAATTGTCAGTACAACTTCTGCCAGTAAAGACAAAAGTGAAAGTAAAAG
>NW_017729034.1:68625314-68625704 GCF_001723915.1 Gavialis gangeticus
TATCATCAGGGATGATTTATATACCATATTTTCTTGCATACAATACATATTTCCCCCCCAAAAAACTAGCTACTGGAAATTGCAGCATGCATTAAGAAAAATTGTCAGTACAACTTCTGCCAGTAAAGACAAAAGTGAAAGTAAAAGTAAAATGTACATATGACTCACAGTGATCAAAACAATGAGGAAGCTCTGCTCCTTAGACACATCTACATGTGCTCTGGACTGCGCAGTTGCTCCTGTGTAGTCATTTAGTACTTGTTAAATGACTGCCCAATAACTGGCATTACTGCACAGTCTGGACACTGCACAGGTTTCTTCCCATGCTACTACGCAATAGAATCATAGAAAGTGATTTGGATGAGGGGGTGCAAAGCACCCTGTTCAAGT
>NW_017729034.1:68625715-68639938 GCF_001723915.1 Gavialis gangeticus
CTGTTTTTCCTTGTTCTGTCAGCTACCACCACTGAGAACAGTCTATCTCCATCAAACCCCACTTTAGGTAGTTGAAGGCTGCTATTAAATCCCTTCTCAGTCTTCTCTTCTCTAGACTAAATAAGCCCAGTTCCCTCAGAGTCCTATAATACCTGTATTCTGTGGCAATAGAGGGACTGAGTGGTAACTGGTGCTCCTCACCATTTATGCAGGTACTCAGATTCAAGGAGCATGTAGGGTCACAATATGTATTGTTATTCAAATGACTGCAACCCTGAATGCACATACACACCTAGAATGGGAAATATACTCACATGCACGCACACACAGAAGCACACAAAAACAGCTGATCTCTTACAGAACTGTAGTTTTTGCAAGGGAAGCGACTTTTCTTGTCTAGCTTTATAGTTATAAAGTACAAAAGTTTGATATGAGTGTTACCTAAAATCTCAGAAACCAGAGGGCAAATAAAAGAACTACATTTTTATTATTTAAAATAGACAAAAAATATTAATTCGTGGACCTTATTATGATTTGGGTGCTTGGGGTTGGCCTTACTGTTCAGGACAAAGAGCAGTAAGTGTAGTTATTTGAAAAGAAATGTTCATCTAGGTTTATGAAAGATAAAACATTTGGCATCAAACCTATATTTTTTTCCTCAGACCACCATGGAAACTTTACATTTCATTGGAAGCCTGAGCAATCACCATAGAGAGTATCAAAATGGGGAGCAGAAAATTTCTTGCAGATGTTAACACGTGCTAAAGCATTTTACCATCCACACAAATGGCACTGATGTCATAAAAAGAGTCAATAGGCATTGTTGTGTTAAGCTTCAATGCAGATGAAAATTATGTGATTTAAAAGAACTACAGAAGGGTGTATGTCTAAGTGTGGCAATGCTGAGAATTAAGTTTCTCATCTTCTGCCAACACATCCTAATGAAGAGCAGAATTATAATTATATCTCAGTAGCAGATTCAGCAGCAAATGTGAGAGAATTGGTAGCACACAAATAGTTGAATTTTGATACCAGACTAGCAGCCTGAAACAATTAGTCTAAAGCCCTCCAACAGTCTAGAACTTGTGGTAGATAAAAGAAAAGTTAGCTCACTTTCTGGGCTGAAATTAGTTTCCCAGCAAAGACTGTGGTCCTAATAAGGATTTAATAAAGTCTAACTTTCTGAAGAGCTTGCAATCTGATACTGCTAAAGGTAGGAACTTTTGGGGTGGGGGGAGAGTTTGTTTTTTTGGGGGGCAGGGCTTGGGTCTCACAAAGAAGAACTATGATTTTCTTTTCAAAAACCTGAATCTTACATGGTATAGATCCAGGGTTGCAAGCTGCCCATAAATTTATAGGCAGTAAGTAAAAAAAATCAGGCTAAAAATCTGTCTATAAATAAAATAAAAAAAATTCAGCCTTACATAAAAATATTGAACAACTAGAACAGGATTGAAGCTCTGGGGTTGGAAGGAAGCTGGAGGCAAACTGATGGATCGATTGAGCACGCCAGCAGCACTTGATATCTTAACAGGAGCACAATATCCTACAGGAAGCATTTACTCAGGGCTTTGTACATCCCTCCCTTCCAGGTATGTACTTCTGCTTGTACCACTGTTCAGTTCCACCATCTGCCTATAGACTTCTTTATGGATCTGTGCTGAGATGGGGGAGTAGGGCCATCAGGATGAGGTTGGGGGATGGACTGGGGAAGGCAGCATTATAGTGTACAGTTGGAAGCATCCAGTTGTGAGGGCAACTAAGGGATCCTTGAGGCAGAAGCATGGTGTAAAACCATTGTTGTAACAAGCCAGGGTTACCAAAAAAAGGTTATTTTTTTTATTGTTAACTTTTTACTGGGTACATCTACACATGCTCCTATCATGCTGCTGTTACTGTGCCATCATTTAGCACTTCCAAAAGGAAGTGCTAAATGACAGTGCAGTAACAGCCTGTACTGTGCCATGCCAGTAGCCCATGGTTATTTTTAGCTGCTACATCATTGTAGCAATGCACTATAGGGAGGGAGCACATTGCTATGGTGATGTAACTGTGGCATCACAGTTTGTGCTTGCTGACACTACATTGCCATAGCATGTTGCTACGGTGGCATAGTATCTTGTGTAGATACGCCCACTGACAACAACATTTTTTTACTTTTTTACTATGGTTAGTGTTAAACCCCTAGATTTGAACTCAGCCCTTCTACCTGGGGTCTGGCAGCAGGGCATGGCAAAAGAATTACATTTATATTAGGTAAAACATATCCATATATAGATGTATCAGTATACAGAAATATCAGTATAAATACATGTCAGTAAACAAATTTGGTTGTCAATAAAAAAATTTGGTTGTTTGAAAATTGTCAGTAAAAAACCCGCCTTTGTTTGCCAACCCTATGTAGACCAAAAGCAGGAATGACAGTTTTAGACCTGCCAATAATAGTTCTTGTAATACAGAAGAGTCTCATTATTTTGCTCAATAAATTCAAATTTTGAATCAACTCCTCAGTTAACCCCTAAGTTAAGGAATTAACTTAAGTTAAAGGTGTGGAAAACATAAAAGCCAATAAAGTCAAAAGAAGATGCACATGCTAATGCTAAGCTCAGAATGGAGAACATTAAAGATTCAGAGAAGAATCAGTGTTAATAGAGAGAGAGAATATTTTTTCAGTAGATGTGGAACTTGTTGCAGTTAACCCTGTCTTGCATTAAAGTTGAAATGTTGGTTCTGTTATGTTTTCTGATATTAATGTGTGTTGAAGTTGAAAATGTGCAAATGTTTAAGTGTCAGTGATCCAGTGATGGCATTTCTGAAGCTAAAACAGGGAAATTCACTAGAATGTCTTTCAAGAGTTAATGAGCTAGGTATTGCTACGCCTGGGAGCAGTGGTGACTATTTCATTTATTTTGGGTCATCAGTAATACAGCTCTTATACCTGTTGCAACTACACATCTCTCAGCTTACTAGTCCTGCCTGCAACATAATAAATAGTAAATAATGGTAATTTTGCATTAATATATATCTTTGTGTTCTTAATGAATCACTGTTATTAAATAGTCAGCAAATAGATGGAGATGAAATGATGGAACAGAAATGTACAAACTGAAGTATTTGTGATTTTCTATTATGGTACCTGAAATTAGACCCTGTATGAGAACTTGATTTTGAAGTCATTATCCATAAAGTTACTTTTCAGAAGTACTGCCAAAACAAACTGATCTAGTCAGACAAGCTCTTTTAGTACATGGAAAACTGTACAGTATCTGTCTTGCAGCTGTGTCAGCTTGCATGGAAGTTAACAGGGGGTTATGTAAACAGGATACAGATATGAACTGGCACAGTGTTTCTGTCAATTTGGTCTCCTTATCAGCCTTGTCACATGTAGTATTATTTACATTTATCAAAACAAACAAATAAGATTTTCATAGAATGGAAATCTGGAAATACTGTGGGTTTTGCATCAGGATATTGGCTGCATATCAAACAAAATAAAGAATCTGCTGCTTAAGTACACAGTGGGAATTAAAATGTTGTGCTAGTACCACTATAGCTATGGCTGAGAAAGCACTTTGATTGTAAGGACCTTTTCTCAGACACACATGACTTTCTGAAAAATTATCCTTTTGGCTGAAATTTATCATGTTTATCTGCTGCAAAAAGGTGATTTTTTTTGAAAGTTTGTAAAAATTGTGGCATGATAGGTTTGAGTTGTGAGTTTTATAGGGGCACTTTTAAACAGTTTGGACATTTTTCAGTAACATTTTTCAATGCTTGGTAACTGAGAAATGACTAATCTGTAAATTATTGCATTTACAAAAAACATTCCTTCTAGATGACAAAAATGTCTTTCACATAATGAAATAAATTTTCAGTTTGGTGTACCACCAGCATCTCATGAGACCTACAGCAGAATGAGTATGGATGTTTGTTTGTTGTCTCCAAGATTGCATACAAAGCTCAGAAATAAGCAAGCAAACAACTAAATCTATACTGTTGTCAGTAAAACTGTAGTTGCACATTACAATTAGCACATGCTAACTTTAAGGAATGTTAGTTAAAGTTAGCATGTGCTGTGGGCAGCCCCACATGAATGGTTAATACCCTTTATAAAGTGCACTGCTCTGATGTGCCTTTAAAGGGCTGGTGAGCAGGGACATGGCTAAGAGTAGCTAAGTTGGCTTCATGCCTGCCTGGCTTGCCTGCTCTCTGGGGCAGTGCAACACGTCCTACAGATGGGCTTGTGGCCAAGATCAGGACCCCAGCAGCCCACATCAGGCTTGCATTAGGTGCACCAGCCCAGACTGGGTCCCTGCTATTTCCCACAGGCCAAGATTGGACTTGCGTCATACCCCTGCCCACCCAGTCAGGCCTGCTGCCCTGCTAGATCAGAGCTGCTGCCCTCCTCTGCATCATGCCTATGCACCCATGCTTCAGTGTGTCCATGTGCCCACATCATCTCTTTAACACAATCACACAAAGACCCATCGCAGCACCCCTCTTTCCTTCTCCCCTCATTCAACACAATTATACTCAGCGGTGGCTTGGCTAGTCCTGAAGATCACTGTATGTTTCCGGGCAAGTAAAATCAAAATATCAGCTGCATTTTTAAGTAAGAGCTCATGCACTTTCCACTAGCTGTGGCTCACATAAGGATTTGGAGATTTTCTTCAGTGTTTCTTGTCCTATTGTATGCAGAGCCTGAAATGCCTCGACTTGAAATAAAAGAAAGAGAGGATGATATAGAACCAAGACAAAGAGGCTACTTTCTCACTGAAGGAATTCTCCCACCTGGCTAAGCTGGCTCCATGACCAGCATAAGCCAGTAGCCATGCAGAGCAGCAGTACCTAAGCAGAGGATCTGGATTCTTGTCCATGCATTAGAATGCCAGTGTTTCTCAGTAGGTGGTGCAGATTTTTTTGATTGATAAAGCTGTTTGCAGTGTGTAAAAGATCAGATAAGTGTGATGAAACAGTCATTATGGCTTTCTGTAGGACTGTGGTATTAGCTAGTAGGAATTTCTTCTATCATAGACAGTTTGGGCACATCCAGACATGCATGGATGTTTTGTTCCCCAGGGACAAGTAGCAGCAGCACACCTTGCACTGCCACTTCTTGTCCCTGGGGAATGCCCATGCCACGCGTGTTTTGGCACATGGCAAGTTACCTTGGGTGGGATAGGGAAGGCTGGGGCCAGCACTGTATTGGCCCCAGCAGCTTTGCCTGGGGTCCTGGGGGTCTCCAAGGACTGCAGCCGTGGCAATTCTGCCATGTGGAGCCTGGCTGGCGGTGGAGCAAGGCTCCGGGCGGGTCAGCTCTGCTTTTCAGCAGTGCGCACTGGCTGGGCATGTATTGCTTCAGGGTTTTTTTTGACTCCTGGATATCTGGGGCAGTGTGCCCTTGCATTGTGGAGAACACCATACGTGGTGCTGGTGCCACATACCGCATGACCATGCTTGTCTGCATGCACCCTCTGTGTCCCCTTTAATTTTTTTCTAGTGCCACTATTTCTCCAACATGTTCAATGTGTCCTGGCAAGGATATTCTCAAGCACAGCACAGCCACTCCCAGTAGTGTAACAAGCAGTGAGTGACTGAGGCACAGTAATTGCTATTGTTGACAGCTCAACTGTTGTAACTGATCCAGCCCCTGCTGCCACTGCCAGCCATGGCTCAGACCCTGGTTGTTAGGCCTCTGTTCACACCCACACGTGAATAAAGTGCATAAAAACCTAAGAGCTTCTATGCTGGGCAGAGCAATGGTACCGCTAGTTCTTCACACAAGAACTAAATTCAAATATCTACACACAGATATCTATATAAATATCTTCTCAAATTTACCTTGAGATACACAGAATGATTTTGTTAGCAGCTGATAATTTGCACTAATTCGGTTTTATCCAACACTCTTTACTGAGCCAGCCAACCTGAGTTAAAATTAACATCACACAGGTAGAGTTTTGTGTGTGAATGGAACTCAAGTTAGGGGCAATACTCAAGTTATAGATAGAAGACTCTAGTGCAGACTATATCTTAGGGTCCTTTCTTCCCATTTCTTGTGTTCTCAGAAGTTTGACAACCAGAATGACTGGCAAAAGAAATAAAACATTTTTAAAATAAAACCCTGACATTTTTCCATTATGAAAAAGAAATATGTTCCAAAAGTGAAGAAAAAAGTCCTTTAGATTTCAGGATCCAGCATTTTATTTCAATTATTGCCATGTGTGTTTCAATGAGATATTTTCAATCTTCCTACTACAAATTGTTTCAGCAGCAGCATTTGTACTTGTATGACTAGGCAGAGTGGACATACAGAAATTATTTCATTAAATACTGAACATACTTAGAAATAACTTTTTCACTACACTCAGCAAAGTACCTGCTCCTTAGTAAAGGCAGCAGGGCACAGCAGCCCCCTTGGCTCTCCAGGGAACTGGTGGACCTCCTGCATCTTAAAAGGAACACCTGTAAAAGATGGAGGACTGCAACCACCACCAAGGAAGAATACTCTGCTTTAGTTTGGACTTGCAGAGAGCAAATCAGGAAAGCCAAGGCTGCAATGGAACTCCAGCTAGCTACAAATATCAAGGAAAATAAAAAGTCCTTTTTTAGATATGTGGGGAGCTGGAGGAAAAGCAAGGGCAACATTGGACCCCTGCTAAACCAGATGGGGCAACTGACAACTGACGCACAGGAAAAAGCAAACTTGCTAAATGGATACTTTGCATCAGTTTTCCATCAACCCCATGGGACGGCCCTACCCACTATGGGTCAGGGAGGCCCGAGTGAGGGAGATTCCTTGCCCTCCATTGAAGCTGATGTCACGAAGGAACACCTCAACAGGCTGGATACCTTCGAGTCAGTCGGCCCTGATGGGTTACACCCAAAGGTACTCAGGGAGCTGGCGAGCATCATAGCTCAGCCCCTGGCATGGATCATTGAGAGGTCTTGGTGCTCTGGTGAAGTGCCTGATGATTGGAAGAGGGCCAATGTCATGCCTATCTTCAAGAAAGGGAGGAAAGTAGATCTGGCAAAGTACAGGCCCATCAGCCTGACCTCCATCCTGGGGAAGGTCTTGGAAAAGATTATCAAGGAGGCCATCCTTAACAGACTAGCTGAAAGCAATATCCTGAGGGATACCAAGCATGGGTTTCTTGCAGGTAGGTCTTGCTTGACCAAAATCATTTCCTTTTATGAACATGTGACTTATCACCTGGACAAGGGGGAAGAGATTGACGTCATATACCTCGACTTTAAAAAAGCCTTCGATCTGGTATCCCATGATCCCCTCTTGGCTAAACTGGCTAACTGTGGCCTTGACATCACCATGATCTGGCTGGGGAACTGGCTCTGTGGTAGGACCCAGAGGGTGGTGGTTGACAGGAGCCAATTGTCTTGGTGTGCTGTGACCGGTGGGGTCCCACAAGGCTCTGTCCTAGGGCCTATTCTGTTTAACATCTTCATCAATGATGTAGACATTGGTGTCAGAAGCGGACTGGCCAAGTTCGCCAACGACACCAAACTCTGGGGTAAACCATTCACACCTGAGGATAGGAGGGTGATCCAGGACAGACTCATGAAATGGGCAGATGAGAACCTGATGGTGTTCAACATCGAAAAATGCAAGGTTCTCCACCTTGGGAGGAAAAACCTGCAGCATCCTTATAGGCTCGGCAGTGCTACGCTGGTTAGTACTGCAGATGAAAGGGACTTGGGGGTCATGGTTGACCACAAAATGAACATGAGCCTGCAATGTGATGCTGCGGGTAGTAAAGCGAGCAAAACTCTGGCTTGCATCCATAGATGCTTCTCAAGCAGATCCCGGGACGTTATTCTCCCACTGTCCTCAGCCTTGGTGAGGCTGCAGCTGGAGTACTGCATCCAGTTTTGGGCTCTGCAATTCAAAAAGGATGCGGAGAAGCTTGAGAGAGTGCAGAGGAGAGCCATGCGCATGATCAGAGGGCAGGAAAACAGACCTTACGAAGAAAGTTTGAGAGCCATGGGACTCTTCAGCCTGGAAAAGCACAGGATCAGGGACGATCTGGTGGCCACCTATAAGTTTATCAGGTGTGCTCATCAGGATCTGGGGGAATGACTGCTCACCAGAGCCCCGCAAGGGATGCCAAGATCAAACAGTCACAAACTCCACGGTGACCGGTTCAGGCTGGACATAAGAAAGAACTTCTTCACTGTCTGAGCCCCCAAGGTTTAGAACAGACTGCCACCTGAGGCGGTTCAAGCACCCACTTTGAACGCCTTCAAAACACATTTGGATGCTTATCTTGCTGGGTTCCTATGATCCCTACTGACTTCCTGCCCCTGGGGCAGGAGGATGAACTCAATGATCCTCCAGGGTCCCTTCCAGCCCAAATGTCTGTGAAATCTACGAAATCTATGAAATATTATTTCAACATCAACCTTCAGATTTCATTCAATTGCTGTAAACCCCTTGAAAAATTATTTAACTTTCAGAGTAGACTATCACACAGGGCAAGAACAGTAGACATTTATTTTAGTTTCCAGGAGTGTTCCACTTTCAGGAGAACCCCTGCACTGACGTTTTCAACACAGCATATGATTTCTGCACCTCCCCTTTCTCTCTTGCCAAAGCTAGAGGTTTAGTAATACTAATCTAGACAAATAGGAAACTTGTGTACAACTTCAAACTGTGGCTTTCCTCTGAAAATGGTGCTGCAGGACTCTTGTGTTTGTTTCATATACTACCTGAACCAAAAAATTTCAGGTTACAAGTAAATCTGTTCTTAACTGCCATCCCAGTGAACTCATTTAACCTGGGGTTAGAATTGCAGCATAGGTTCTTTCCTCTTCATTTATTGTGATCAGTTGTAGAGGTTTTGCAGGCAAAAATATGCCTTTTCTGAATCTTGCTGACCCCCGCATTTATTTCAAAAGATGCCCTCATTGACCCCTGTGCAACTCTTTGGTCTTGTGTTGGTTTGAATAGTGCCAACTTATTGGCATGTGTAAATATGTCATTGATAATGCATTAGCAAGAATGAAATATTTTTTATTCTCTCTAAGCAGTCTTATTTTTTTTCAGGGCTAAAAGTAGTATAAAAACCAGTAAAAAATCTTACTTTATTCACTAAACTGAACAGATGTATGTATATGTGTATGTGCATGCGCGCACACAGAAAATTTATACATACCAACATAAATGCATATATGTTTATGTGTGTGTGTATGTGTACACACACACACAATCTTTACATACTTACATATATACAATTGTATGTGTACAATTTCAACACAAATGAAAACATACAAGCATCTGCTTCCAAAAAAAAGGTTTCAACTGAGTCAGCACCACACACGCACACAATTTATACATACCTACATACATACATGTATACATACAATTTATACATATATACATGTGTATGTAGGCATGTATAAATTGTGTGTGTGTATGTATGCGCGCACAGGCCGCAACATAGCTGCAACATATGAGTATGTGTGTGGTGTTGACTCAGGGTTGGCAAAACCTTTTACTCATTTTCATAGGTTTCGTAGACATTAGGGCTGGAAGGGACCTCTTAAGATCATCGGGTCCACCCCTCTGGACCACCCCCATGCACGTGAGTACTATAGCTCTGAGATAGGGTAACTCACTTCTCCTGAGAATAGCAGTATTGAGAAAGAGTTGGGAAAGAGCTAACATGGGAATGAATTGCTTCCTTCTATTCTAGGCAGTGTGACTGTGTTCAGCAATAACTGTCATAACGCAGAAACTTTTGTCATGCTGCTTATACAGCAGAAGCCTGATAGGTAAACATAATCTTTGATTCGCAATAGAACCAGTGTCTTTCTTGTGGCATCAACTTTCTGTGAAAAACAGAATATAGAAACCATGGGAGGAAAACTAATAAGGTTGCAATTTGTCAAACACTTATCTCTAGTCATCAAGGGAGGTTTCAACATTGTTCTTTAAATTGTGAAATTATGGTAATTAGCTAAAGAGGATAGAGGGAGAAGTTTGTTTCTATGATAACTCCACTTCCTACCTTCTGTGTATAGCAAATAATTAAAATTTAGAGCTTAATTGCATATGATTGAAAAGATCTGAAACTTCTTTCAATAGTGCCCTAAATGGGGATGCTTAAAGATCTCAATAATTCATTTTATGGAGTTGAATTATTAAACACCAATTACAGAGCCTTAAAATAAAACTCTCCACCTTGTTTGTATTCTCTTTACATAGTCAAGTCAGGGCCTGTGTCTCCTTAAGCATTTGATTAATAGGCTTGCACTTATTCTTATGAATGAAAATATTTTTTTGTTAATAAAGAAGAATATATTTTGAAGGGGCAGAAAAATAAAATGGTTGATTCATTTTAATTGCTGCAAAAGATGATGGATTGATAGTTCTGGTGAATAGCATCTTCTATTCATGGGGCAAATACAGCTTGTTACTTGGCAGTGGTCCTGGGTTCAGTAGAGAGGCAGTAGGGGACTTGCCTAAGAGACTTATGTAAGGTGTTTGGTAAGTGGCCCATTGGTAAGCAGCTTCATCCTTTGTGAGAGAACTGCAGGAGGTTTAACTCCTGTGTTTTGGGACTGCCCATTGGTACTAAAGATGCTGGAGATTAAAGTCTGCTATCCCCTTTGCGCACCTGTGGGACAAAAATCCAACATTTTTTCACTGGTTTTAACTTTACTTAGATGCCCAGCTATGGTGCCAGCTGTAGGTCTTATTATGTGGGTTTAAACAATAGCAGCTAGTTCCAGACTGCCTTAATTTGAGGTTATCCCTCTGCCCAGTATACTAACTCATCCTACAACTGAAACCTGGGAAAATTAACAACCACACAATTCATCACAATCATGCTGTTGACAACTGACATCTGGATAAGACTTTCCCAAGAGCCTGACCATCATAATGTTGAAGCGGTTGTACAGGGGCCTGTGAGATAAGGCAAGAATAGGGCTTTGGGTTCTCCCAGTATTTGTCAGTAAAGTCTCTGTTACTGGGGAAGAGACCACAGTGCATGCACCTACACATGCTGATTTAAGGAGCATTAGCCATTTTAAGGCACATTAAGGGGGCATGTCTACACATGTACACTTTTAATGCACCTTAAAAATGGTGATTTTAGGCTATTAGTGCCAAAATTTGATACCTGCAAAAGCAGGTATCAAATTTAGGTGTGAATAACTAAAGCACCTTAAAGCACATGTAGACATGCTAAGGCATGTTAATACTGTGTATGCCAACTGACTTGGAACTAACTTTAGTCCCATGTCAGTCTGCACAGCGCATTAATGCACCTTACTGCATGCAGGTCTACATGCTTTTATGCATGCCTAAATTGCCTAGGCAAATGTGCATTAAGTTTAGGCGTGCATAAAACCACTTGTAGACATGCCCAGTGTGTGACAAATTCCATAGCTCCTAGTCCACTTATCAATTCTTCTTTCTTTTTCAACACTTATAGAGCTGAGTGGAACAAGGTCCTCCTTGATCGTATCTTGGCTGTTTCAGCTGTAGACTATAGAATGTCCTTTAACAGGGTAGTACACTCTTTCACAATGTCATCTGTGGTGCTAGGATGTATAACTTTGTGACGTGATATCTGCACCTACTACCTAAGTAGAAACTAGCACATTTTTAACAGTGAGAGTAATTAACCATTTAAATAGTCATTGGGTTGATACATTTTCCCTCAGGTGACATCTTTATATCAAGTCTTGAATGTCTTTTCTGAAATTATTTGTTATAGCTCCACCAGATGTAGGAATTACTAGATGAAGTTTTATGACCTGTGTTAAGCAGGAGGATGTCTTATGGATCATAATGGTACTTTCTGGCCTTAGAATCCATGAAACCCATTTAACGTAAGCCATAGGACATTTATCAATCAGTGACAACTTTGACACTTTTGCCCTCCCCAAGATCTGAACTCTTAAGCTAGAGATGGGAAACCCTATAGCTAATTGACTGTGTTCTGGTCCATTCAGTGACCTAATTTTAAGTTAGGTTAAGTGCTTAATTTTTTTTAAAGATTTGTATTAAACATTTGTTTGCTAAACTTCGCTTTCAAAATATGCCCTTAGGAGTATAATAATAAACAAGTGTAAATTGCTTTTTTACTTGAAATACTTCAATAGCTTCCCAATAATAGGGATTTTAATATTAAATATAGTATGGTGATTAAAATTGACATGACCTGAATGTCCCTATAAAAAATGTATTCATTTCACAATAATCTGTATTTTAAACTGTCATGCTGAGGAATAATAATAATAATGAAAAACACCCTAAGAAATGGTCCACATTTTACAGCTGCTAATGTTAAGGATTATGCTTAAGGAAACTGTAGCAAATGAGATTCTGTATCAAATCTGCACCTGCGCAGTATTCTGTTGTGTTACAGTTTTAAGTGTTTTGCTATTAATGCAAAATCTGGCTTCATGCTGATATGACACAAAAACTCATTTGGGAAGTGAAAATATTCTGATAAGATTAATAAATACATCGTTATTGAGAGAGAGATTTAAAAAATGGGAACGTGTTATAATGAGAATGATGTTGTCACTAGCTCTGTTTGATCTGAGATAATTCAGCTAAAACAAAGGCATTCTGTAACAACAGTTTTGCCAAGACCCATTTTATCATCTCAGAATGCATGCTGCATAAACTGAAATATGTACGTCTCTAATAGTTGTGAATGGACTGGCTGCTACTGATTGAAACAATATCAACTATCTTGTGTTGTCTTATAAAAAAAATTACAAAACAAGGGAAAAAGCATTAGAACAGATTGACAGTTTTCTGATGGAATAGTTTCCCCACTGGAAAATGCTGATTCTACAGAATCAAAAAGTTTTTAGAGAGTATGTCAATTCCATCAAAAGTGACAATGGAAATCAGACTGCTGGTAGTGGTGGCTCGAAAAAAGCAATTCTATTTTGGAGAAAAAAACGTAGGTTTTGACATTTGGCTGAATGAAATGAAGACCTTTTAAATATTTATTGTGGAAAAAATGGACCCAGAATGAGTTGCCAGAATGGATAACAGAACAGTAATTAGGGGACTTACGTGAATTGTTGGCAACTCAGATTTATGTTTACACACCAAATCAGGTATGGTGAGGACTGGATCTCCTATTCTAAGAAACATTCCTGAGAAAAGTTTTATTACAACTGATGTGTTTTTGCTAGAATATTGTTTTTGATGAATCATTGTTTTCTAACAAAAAATAACTTTTCTGGAAAATTTGCTAACTAACAGAGGCAGCTTTCTTTCTTTCCATGGGATTCTGAATTCTCCTGGGATTCTGGATTCTCTGGCTGCTTTCCTGCTAGGCATGTGATCAAAACATGAAGTTGTAGAGAATTCTGATATTCCAAGGAATGGTAGGCTTCTTTATTTTTCTTTTGGTCTTCTGAAAATGTGCTGCTTGCACCTGTAAACATGAGAACCACATGAAGAGTTCATAGTCTACTTCAGTGGTGCCCAACCTTTTTGCCCCATGAGCTGGTGGGTGGTTCCTGTTCCATCCATGGGGTGGATCTGGTTGGTAGGCCTGATCCAGCCATGTTGGGGGTGGAGTGGGGTAGGCATTTCCCAGGCTCAGTCCAGTAAGGTGGGGGTGGGGAGAGAAGACCTGGCTGTGTAAGGGGTGGGGGCTGTGGCCTAGTTCTGATCCAGCCATACAGGGCTGGGGAACTTGGCAGGGGGGAAGGCATGGGAGTATTAATTACCACTGCTCCCCACTGCCAAATTTCTTAACCTTTGAGGACTGTAATAGGCCAGAGCCCGTGGCTTCATGAGCTAGATTTGGCCTCTGGGTTGGGGTCAGTCACCCCTGGCCAAATCTAGCTAGATACCATAGTGGTTTATGTACCTGTTGATATGATCTTCCTAGAAAGGGCTTTGTCTTTCAGTGGTTATTGCCACCCAAAAAACCCCAATGCTAACATTCAGAGCAACGTAGTTTAACATAGACAAATGCAGGGTGCTGCACCTTGGGAGAAGGGATCCACAGCATACATACAGGCTGGGGAGTTCCCCTCTTGAAAGCACAGAGGCAGAACGAGATCTTGGAGTCATTATTGACTCCAAGATGAACATGAGCCACCAATGCCAGACCACAGCCAGCCACCAAAGGTGCATCTCAAGCCGGTCCAGAGAAGTGATACTCCCCCTCTGTGCGACTTTGGTCAGGCTGCAGTTGGAGTACTGTGTCCAATACTGGGTGC
>NW_017729034.1:68644938-68646734 GCF_001723915.1 Gavialis gangeticus
ATGGATATGGCCAACTTGGAGAGGGTTCAGAGAAGGGCCACCCGCTTAGTGAGAGGGCAGCAGGACAGGCTCTATGAGGAGAGACTGAAGGACCTGAACCTGTTCAGCCTCAGCAAGAGGCAGCTGAGGGGGGACCTGGTGACTGCCTACAAACTCATCAGGGGAGATCAACAGCAAATAGGAAGAGCCCTTTTCTCCCCTGTACCACCTGGGGTGACGAAGAACAATGGTAATAAGCTGATAGAGAATAGGTTTAGGTTAGAGATCAGAAGGCAATTTTTTACAGTTAGGGTGCCCAGAATCTGGAACCAGCTGCCCAGCGAAGTGGTCCTCGCCCCTACCTTGGGCAAATTCAAGAGGAGGTTGGATGATCACCTGTCTGGGGTCTTGTGAACCCAGCATTCATTCCTGTGTGTGGCAGGGCTTCAGTCTAGATGATCTGTTCAGGTCCCTCCTGACCCTAGCAACTATGAAACAATGACACTTGGCTGTATAAACAAGTGGTAAATTTGCACCTTATAGACTAAATAAAGTATAGGTATGTGTGAGAGTTCATATTCACACATGTATGCACATAAGCTTTCATGAGATGTAACTCACTTCATAAGATGCTGTGACAGGAGGAGAGAGAAATTAAAGTTTTCTGCTGTATTCCAGTTTGTGATATGGAAGTAACCAATATTCAGGTACAGTTTTAAACCTTGATTCAAAAGATTTATGAGAAATGTTAGAATATAGTAATTATTCTTTATAAAACAAATAACTGTTATTGACAGTAGTTAGTGACATTTTATCCAATTCCACTATCACAAACAAAATTGAAAAAGAGTAAAGATACATAAATTGGTTATAGGATCAAAGGATCATAGGAAAATAGGTCTGCAAGGGATCTCATGATGTCATCTAGTCCAGCCCCCTGCTCAAAAAACAATCATCTTCCCTAACTAAATCATCCAGGCCAAGTCTGTGTCCAACCTGCTCTTGAAAATTTCCAAGGATGGAGATTCCATAACTTCTCTAGGTAGCCTATTCCAATGCCTGATCAGCCTCACAGTCAAAAGTTCCTCCTAATCTCCAAACTTGAATTTCCCCTGCTGCAACCTGAGGCCATTGCTTCTAGTCCTATCCCCTATAACTATAGAAAAAAAGCCCATCTCCATTCTCTCTATAATTACTGGCGCTGTGCGAAGCTTCGGTCCCTGATTTGATTCGGTGGAGATTTGGCCTGATTCAGTAGCCGAATCTCTAAATCCAAATCAAATCAGGGGGCCCTTTAATCTCTCTGAATCAAATCAGAACCCTCTGGATCGATTCGGAGAGATTCAGAAAGATTCGGCAATTTGAGCATAGACACAGCTTTAACTGTTTTTTTTCCTACGTTCCTCTAGGTACCAGGCAGCTTGTGAATGCTGCGATGCTAGGGTGCACGAAGTGTCCCGCAGAAGTGCAGGGGGCTTCCCAGCGTGCTTGGCAGCAGACCCGGAAGTGAACCAGAAGCACTTCCAGTCCACTTCAGGGTCTGCCAGAGAGCACACTGGGCCCCCCCCCACACCCCCTCGGCGACTGGTGCCTCCTGGATTGGCATGGCTGATTGCCAAGCCAGAAGGGTGCAGGGCTTTCCCCAGTGGACCCAGAAGTGGACCAGAAGTACTTCTGGTCCACTTCTGGGTTCACTGCCAAGCATGTGGCAGTGCCCCCCCCCACGCGCTCCTGTGGGATGCTCCAACTGCCCCAGCATCACAGCATTCATGAGCCATGCTGATACCTTGAGGTATGTAGAAAAAACATTTAAAGCT
>NW_017729034.1:68651734-68654785 GCF_001723915.1 Gavialis gangeticus
TGCTGATTCTCTGAATCAGCATCGACTCGTCAGATTCAGATTCCGCTTAATCGAATCAGGGACAACGATCCAAAACAACGAATTGAATCACTGTCCCCAATTTGGGCTGAATCCAAATCGAATACGGCCCGCTTCACACACCTGTAATAATTACCTTTCTGGTATTTGAAGACTATTATAAAATCCCACCTCAGACTTGTCTTCTCCAGGCTAAATAACCTTAGTTCTTTCAGGCTTTCCTTATAAGCCTTTCTTCCCAGGCCCCTAATAATTTTTTTTGTTCTGCACTGAACTTTGTTCAATCTGTCCACATCTTTCTTGAAGTGTCAAGCCCAAAACCAGACATAGTATTCCAGGTGAGGCCTCACCAGTGCTGAATGGAATAGAAGAATCACTTCCCTTGATTTGCAAGTGACCCTCCTCTTAATACAACCGATTTGCACTTAATACAACAGATTTGCACTCGGTCCATTATGATGCACTTAATCCCATTATCCATATCATTAATGAAGATACTGAACAATATCAGACCTGGACAGACCCCTGGAGAACCTCAGTTGATACCTGCTTCCAGCTAGACAGTATTAAGGTGATAGATGTTCTGGGGGAAAAATTCAAAGTAATATATAATAATAATTTTGACCTAGTCAGATTTTAGTAGAGTGTGGAAGGTCCACCAGAGTATCTATGCCTGGAAAAGAAAGAGTAAATTATTTTTTCTCTTTTTATCCACTCACTTTCCAAAAAAATGGGTTTACAGGTGAGAGTAGAGGTATGCACATAGATTCAAATAATTCTTTTTCCCAGTTAAGGAATCTGTCACAGGGTACTTTGGTTATTTTTTTTATAAATGAGTTTATGCTGAATATTTCTTGGCATCACATACATCAAAATAAATTAAAGTACTGTGTTCACTTTAAAGTTCCCAGGATTGATGTTTTAAGCCAATTTCCTAACAGGATGATTTTTATGAAATGTTGCCTTCATTCTTGTGTAATACTTGAAAGTCTTAAAAAGTAAGGACCTGTAACAGTTATTCAACTTCTTTTTCCTTGGTGCAGACAAAAACCCATTCACTTCACAAAATAAAAAATCATCAAGGTAAATGTTTTGTCAAGCTTCAACACTTGCCTTCTAAAGTGCATTTATCCTTGAAGGAGGAGTTCTAATAAGTATGTGTGGTAGTTGTGTAAGTCTGAGGCCAATAAACCAATTCCAAAATTTTCTTTAGAAACCCCTAGCAAACATCTTTTTCACCTCTCACGTAAAAAATTAATGTTAATTACTAACTTCGGGAAAGTCACTTAACTGATTATTACGGTTTTTGGTATTACCTTCATTGTTTTCTAATGGTTCTAAGCTATGAATTCAGTTCTGGGTCCAAATGTTTTTGCAGTTCAAGGTAGAGAGCGAGCATTTTGTCTTCTAGCTCAGCTCATATTTAGGTCTAATAGGATGAGTTTTGTTGCCATTTTTCAGGTTCTCCATTCTTTTTTACAGAGTCTGTTTGCATATGTAATTCTGTTCATAATGTAACATTAAATAAGAGAGTTAACCTAGTTTGAATTATGTGTTTTGCAGTTGATGTTAGCTAGTTTCTCTTGTGCTTAGGCTAAACATTATCTTTTTTCTTTTACTGATTTCTCTCAAGTCCATATTTACTATCTTTCAAAGCAGAATTGATTGTATTTTATGCATATTTGATAGTTATGATGTCTTACCCTCTGAGTAACACCATACACACAAGGTAAAATCTGTGTGCATGGAGGTGGGGGGTGTATTGGATATTTGAAATTCTGCAAGGTTTCCAACAACAGGAGGAATGGCAAGAGAAATATTGCGTATGTGTTTTCAGTTTTCATCACAATGTGCCTATAAACAAAACAAGACAACTTAAAGTGGCTATGAACTGAGAGGAAAGAAACAGCATGCTGTCTACAATACATTAAACAGAATCTCAGCATCACATGGTACAATAGTCAGCCCATAACTGATGGTGATCAGAGTGGGATCTTTGGGTTCCTAAAACATATCCTGTGACTTGTCCCACTTTATAACATTAAGATGAAGTCAAAGCTGATCAATTCTAGAGCATGGCAAACACAACCAAGAAACCATTATTGTTCATTAGGGAGGTTAAAAGTGTAAGCAGATGTTATGGCCGTGCATGCCTGTATTTAATAAAATGTGTGAATGTAGTTACAAATAACATTAATTTAATATGTAAATATAATTGATTTAATTTCAAATTACACATGGTATAGCAATACGTATTGCTAAAGTAGTAAGCTTTAAGTGATTCTTTACTACTAAGTGGATGTAAAATAGGTATTAGTTGTTATCCAGTACAAATTGTGGTATCCATTCAGATTACTGCTTGAAGATCATGTCTCAACAGTTTTTGTTTTCAGCCTTTCCTTATACAATGTCCATCCTCACTTAGGTGTCAGTGCAGAATTTAGCCTGGTCCTCCATTTTGGCATCCTATGCAAATTTCAGAATAAACAGTCATTTAATCACTTTTTTTCTTTACAGTGAAATTATAATGGCAGTGGTATAAGCTGGTAAGTCCCATGCTGTCAGTCACAAGTACTAATTATTTGGTTCCAGACTCAAGTGTTATAGTAATCATTGTCAAACACAGCATCTAACGGTAATAGATGAAAACCTGCTGATCATCCAGCTGCCAGTGAGGATGAGATAGCTAATTTGGAGGTGCGGATGCAACTACACAGTTGAGGATGGACTGGATAAAGCTTTTAATTTTAAGCTTTATTTTGAAAACTCCCCTCAATGTTTTTGTGAACGAGAGATTTTTTTTTAAATGCCTATGTAAAATATATATTAGGAGAAGACTTTTGTTTTTGTGAAAGCTCCCTAGCTCTTAGAGAAATTGTTTTTACATCATAGTTGATTAAACAACTAGTACTTAAATTGCAGCAGTCTCTCATTTTTTTGTTTTCATTTTTTTTCAACACAAAATCCATAACAAAGAACTGTATCTACCCCTGGATTATTTGCTTTTTTCTTCTTCCTTTTTTTTTTTTTTTT
>NW_017729034.1:68654883-68674325 GCF_001723915.1 Gavialis gangeticus
AAACACCAGTTATTTTCTAAATTTTATAATTATGTAGCCTGTTCCTGCAACTGACTGTGTAGGCAGAGCTCAGTGCCTTCATGAAAACCCTCTGATTTCATGTGGGCTTGATGTGGACATTGTTGAAAGGAGTCTTATTGGTAAGAGCAGGGCCATAGAGGTGAACCCAGCCTTTGCTCTCAATAGTTGTAACAGAAGTTTGAGGGCCCATTCAATTTGCATTGAAAGTTTGAGGATTTTTTAAAAATGTACTTAATATTATGCCACCTGTTGAGCAGTAGCTTGCAATTTTTATTATAACTTATTAAGTCTTTTATTTGAAAAGTGACTGCAACAGGTGCAGCACTGGGGTGAGAAAATGCTGGACCCTCCTTCCTCATCCCATCTGGCCTCTCAGAATCCCACCCTGTTGTCTCACCTGCCATGTTTTGGTGTTATAGTTGGACAGGCAGGCTGCCCTTAGAGGGCAAGAGGGTTTCACTTCCGGTCTTGGGTCCCTGTCTGAGCTGTCCTTGGTCTTGGCCTACTTTACTCTGGCTCGGCCCCTCTGCCTGAGGTCCACTGTCCTGAGGGGCCCAGGGACTTGTGAAGGACAAGGCTCCCAGGCCCCAGCTCCAACCTTGCCCTTTGCAGGCTCTGGGCCCCTTAGCCTTAGTCTCCCCCTTCACAAGTTCTGGGCTTGTTCCATAAGGCTTTCCTGTCTGAAACCACAGTCCTTCCACTGAGAGCAGCATTCCTTGCACTTCAAAGCAGTCAGGACCTGGAGTGCCCTTGGCACCCTTCTTGGTAGCTTCCTCTACCCCTACATTCACACGCTGGTCCTCTGGTCCAATGTCAACACAAATGAAAGCATACAAGCGCCTGCTTCCAAACAAATAGGTTCCCCCAACCCTGAGTCAACACCACACTGTGGCAACGAGCTGCAACATGGGTCCAAAATACTTACCCTGACTGCCTGGTTAAGCAGGAGCTTCCTACCAGCTTCCCTGCACTCTGGAGTCCTTCCTCTTTGGCCAGTCAGGCCCCCACAGCTCTGCTCCTACCAGCCTGCAGGGCCAGGCTGCCCCCCCTTTCCTTAGTTCTAGGGCTTATGTATCTCTAATCCCTTCTCTGGATCACCTGACCCACTATTCCTGCCCCTGGCATGTCAATCATGGGCTGTGCTGTGCTGGCTGCATGTGGGCCGGGCAGCCTTTTTATTAAGGGCCATCTGCCCCTATCAGTTTCTTCTGGGGGCTGGTGCTGGCCAAGTGCTCCCTCTCTCCCTCAGTGATGGGGTAGGAGCCCCATTACAGTTACCATATCTCTTTTGGAATCATAGGTTTTCTTTGGAAGGAATAAAGTACACAAGGATGACTGGCTTTGTGAATAACTTAATTGAAGTCCAGATCTAGCCCTTACCTCCAGAGGCATGGAATCCCCTTTTCTGAAAGAACCATCACACTTCAGTTATTCACAGAAGAGCAGAATCTGGAGCAGACTTACGGAGATATGACCCCAATCTCTCTCCCCTCCCCACCTCCAAATCCAGCTCAAAGCTGAGCTGTATGGAGATGTAGGTGTATTTTGTTTGCTTGTTTTTTTCCCCAAAGGTTATATTAAATTAGGATTGGACAGGAGCCAATACAAGTTCTTCAGATCTTCCCACTGCAAAGGCTTAAGCAGTGGTTGAGGAATGGCTCTATAGTTCTCCCTCAGTTCTCACCCCAAATCCATTCTTATATCTGAACACTTGCTAACTCTCCATGAATGGCAGGGGGTGGCCCTCCCATTTTTCTCTATAATGGAGTTTCTCAGCACCCCTTCAAATTGCTTGGTCTTCAAGCTGGGGAGAGTTTTTATGGCATATGTGCTAATGTTGTATTGAATCATTTGTTGCAAATATATTAATATATATAATGTATACATCATAATGTCAGTAATCTACTATGAAAAGGTTAAGGATAATCAGCACTGCCCTTTCAGTTAAAAAGATACTCACTTGTAAGCACTCCCTTTCAACCTCACACAAATAAAATAGTGTCATGATGCAGAAAACAGCAGTGTAAACACTGCTAGCAATGTAAGACTAGAGTAGAGTACCATAACTTTAAGAGGAAGGATTTAGGACCATTTAGGGATTGATTTCGTAATGTTTATATGGAAAGAGATATCCTATCCTATTCATTAGATAAAACTATACCAGGCAGACTATTCACCGATCTGCCTCTTAATCTCATCTGAAAATTCTAATTGTTTTTTGGCGCGAGTCATTCACTGCTTCCTGAAAATTCATGTGCTAACATTTCTTATCTCATTGAGACTGAAATGAGAAAAATCATTGTTCCATGTCTCATGTAGAATGATAAATGGATTCAAAAAATGAAAAGAAAAAAAATGCCAACCCTCTTTACTTTCTCCTGAAAGTCTTCCAGTTTTTCTGCTCTTCTCTGTCTTTCAAACTGAGAGCTTCTTGTGGGGCAGCTACATTGTTGGGGCTTACAAAATATTTAATGATATTTCATTCCTATAAAGTGCCTTTCTTCACTAATCTCACAGCACTTTATCAAGCAAAGTTAGTACCTTCATCACCCTTTTATGGAAATTATAGGGAATGCCTATGGTGGAAGGCAGTACCATGCAGAAAGATCCTGCACTAGCCCTAGTTCTAGAAGCAGAAGTATATTTGCACAGCATAGCATCCTGGCTTCAGAGCAGAGATGTTTTCTTGGGTTTTGTGTCATGCTAAAATGGTTATACTGCTTATGGTTCCAAGTCAAGTATAAGCCGAGTTAGTGAGGGGTGTCTGCTGGCACTCCCTCGTACCATATAAATATAAATTTAGGTTTCTAGGATCCCAATTAAGAGCTTTGTTTACTGGTTATGCTGCAACCTTATGTTATAGTATTTTTAGTCTACATGAAAAATAGGATACCCAGTTAACAAAAAAATACAGCTAATAAATGAAAGTGAAATTTTCAAAAGTTTTAAATATGCACTTATTTAATTATACAAAACTAGGAAAAAGGGCATAAAAGACAGAAGAAAAAAGCTATTAGAGGATTTGCTGCTCAAGAGACAAAGTTGTAGTTTTAATTGATGCATATAACACTGCCAAGAACTGGGAAAAAAACTCTTAATTAGCAGAATTAAAACCACTGTAGGAGAGTCAGATACATTTTCCCCCTAAATTTAGTTAGCTTACTGCTACTAATGCTGAAATAGTTTTCTGTGGATTCTTTTTAGCATCATCCAAATAATCTTCCACAGATTATACTTTGAAGTAGACTGTTATGATGTGTCTCTTATAGAACTTCTGTTCTATTGGGCAGGAAATCTGAAATAGCTGCCAAATGCCTTGACTGTTTTCTGAAAATGTTGGCTTGGCATTTTCTGAATCATTGACTGGAGTTAAGTGCAGGAGATACTGTTCATGATATGGCAGACGTCAATCATTTTCAAATTTTAATAGCCTCTTACTCATTCTACAATTCTCTCACATAGAATAAAAGAGAATTAGCATTTTGTCGTGAGCCTCTGTCAATTTGGTGCTTAACAGTTGGCACCAAGTTGGGTGCCAGATGGGTGGCTTTAAGTTTCAGAACACTAAAAGATGTTTAGATACAATACCCTACATTACATAAACAAATCACTGAAACAGACTATCTATGCTCTAATGGGATGTGAAATATATACCTGAAATGGAAAAAAAGGCTTAGACAAAATACCTAGAAGTCATGCTTTGAAATTAATTATTTTTTTATGTAAGCATGCAAGGCAGTATGGGCCACAAAGGGTCAGGGTATTTGCCTACAGGATAAGGAATTGTGGTGGTGAACTAAAATTAGATTAGCTATTTTGTTAAGCTTTAAGGGTCAGAGCCCTCAAAGTGCTCATCTCTTGTTAGATGCTGAGTGCACTTGACTCTAGGTGGCATGAATGAAAAATAATGGCACTCAACAGGTTGTAGGACCATTTCTAAAGCAGTGAGATCGTTCAAATCCCATACTTGATTGTTAAAGAAAAGACTGGCATTTGCCCATTTGCAGCTGCATAGCATTGTAAGGATGGAGTTCTTAGAGGAGGTTGGGAGAGGACACTGTGTTGTGTGGGTTTGGTTTTTTTTCTGTTTAACTCTCCTCATGAGAGTAGATAAAAGGTGTTGGATATCAAATGGGTTAATGGGTTTACTGCTGCTCTTACTACTAGTAGAGTAGAGAACACTTGAGGCACCCCCTTACTTTCTTGTGTTGGTGTGTGTAACAGGAGGCACCAGCACTTACCTGCTTTACCCACCGGAAGGTTACCTCTGAGGGTTGCTTCCCAGGCTGGATCCCAGTTTGCAGCAAGTGAGGGTTAGATAAGGAGAACCACCTGGAGGAGAAATGTAACGCCAGGTCTCTGGAGTCGTGTGCTCTTGGGTCAGGACTTCATTGGTTCAGGAAATTTCTAGGGGAAAAGATAAAGTGCAGGGCAGGATGCTCCAAAGGGATGGAAGGACAATGGGAACATGCTCCTCCAAGGAGAGGCTGCAAAGAGTTACACAGAGGCCGGGAGGAAAGCTTTGAGGTGATTAGAGTCAGGACACACAGTCCCCCCCAAAGTTCATGAGCTAATGGACTTTTATATCAGACCTTGTTCCTCCTTGTTTATGTAGGATATTCACAGTTTAACAGATGGCAGGTAACAATTGATTACCCTTGGGCTGAGATGCTAAACCCTTTGAAACCATTGTTCCTAGGCTGAGGAGTAATAAATGACTGAGTGATTCCCTTTGAGGGGCAATAATCAGCTGATGGTTAACAGATCCTGCTCAGTGGCCTTGAACCCTCATGTGGTGCGGTGAGGTATTGAGTTCTTTTCCTGTGCATTGTCTGCCACATAGACTGATTATAATTGATAAAGGGAAAAATGCAGGTCCCTACAAAGGACAAGATACTGATATTGGTAATTAATCAAATGTTGAAATGCAGAAGCAAGCTGATACCACTAGACAATGTAACAAAATTGGCCATTGACACTTCAGGAGGAAAGGGACAGGGTGTAGGGGTGGAGGAGCCCTATGAAATCACTTGTCTAGGTTGAAGATAGCTCACCAATCTCTGCATGAGATTGATCCTTCCTTTTCTATAGTTACATCAAGACATGGCAGACGAGATGTGGGGAGGGGGCAGACGGTAAGACCTTACACTGGGAAGGAGATGCAAATGAACAGTGCCCTCTCATTGTGTGCCACATTACCCCTACCCACACATACAAGAGGAGGTGTAGCCTTAATGTCAGAGAAGGGGAACTCTCGGGAGGACAAAAAATAGCCACACTCATATCCTAGACAACCCCCCTTCTCCTCCTAAGTATTCTCAGTAGCATACTTATATCCGTATATAAGGGAATGAGATATCTGTGACAGGTTGAGGGAATGTCTATACAGCAGTCACATCAGGGTTTGCAGAACAGCATGAAAATACTCAATTTATGTTTAATTTTAACTAATTGGTGTACTGGTATCAATCTAGGTATTGTATGGCAGGAGAGGGAAAATTACACTGTGAGTGTCGTATACTCCTACTTAGATACCTGGGCAATCACAGAAATCAAGATGGAAATTGTGACTGTGAATCATACTCACTCTCACACTGCTCTTTACTTTGGGCTAGGCTTCAAATAACAATCTAGCTCCAGGGTATCCAACCTATATGGCCCAAGGGCCTTTGAGCCATTCTGTGGGCTGGATTTGGTCCACAGACTGGCCCTTCATGCTAGATTCAGCACATAGAGTCAGTCTGCCATGGGCATGGCAGGTCAGCACACATCCCAGGCTGGACCTTCATGCTGCATGCAGTACTGGCTCCAACCCCGTACACCTCATGCAGCCCATACTGGCCTCAGCACCATGAGCCATATTTGGTATGTTGGGCTGGTCCAGGGTACACACTGAATGTGGCACCCGTGCCAGACCGGCAATTAGGCACATAGGGCTTGTCTGTGGGCCTGATCCAAACCAACCCCATACACTGTACAATGCATGCCCCAGACCAGCCCTGTGCATCATGTGGAGTACGTGCAAGGATTCCAGTCCTGCATGTCATGTGCAGCATGCATCAGACTGGCTCTGCATGGCACATGCAGTGTGCAGGGCCAAGGTTAGTACATACTTCATGCAGCACACAAAGCTAGTCAAAGACCCACAGGCAGTGCTGCAGGCTGATTGAGAGGGCTGTGGATCCATGGACCAGATCCAGGGTTTCCAACTGTTCATAAATTTAAGGACAGTCCATTAAAAATGCCTAAAAACACCTGTCTGTAAAGCCTATAAAGAAACTGAGCTGTCCATAAAAATCTAAGCAACTGTGAGATTGATTGAAGTTGTTGGAAAGGGGCTAGATGCTAATTGCTGATGAACAGACATAGCAGCATAGTGCCACCCTCCATGGAGCGGTGTCAAGGCTTTGTGGCCCATGCAAATCTCTGTAAGATTCTTCCCATGACCCTCTATGCATGTGGTATGTCCCATTGCTTACATATAATACTGTTCACTTCATAGGAAGACTGCATCGCATGGCTCCAGGGAATCTGAGGCACTTGGAAGGACAGGGAGAGCCTAGTGTACCTGGGATGGAGCTGTGGGGCCAGAAGTGGGAGAGGCAGTGGGTTGAGGTCCATGCTGGGACAGGAGAAATGTGGCCAGGAGGGGTAAAGCTGGGGGTGGGAGGGGCAGCAAGATGTGGGGTGTGGTTGCAGGTATCAGGGTGCAGAGGTGAGCAGAGGACCCATGGAGTGGAGGTAGCGTGATGTAAAACCATTGCTGCAGTCAAGCAGGGTTGCCAGCCCATTTTTTTAATTGACAATCTGCAGACTTTTTACTGAAAACCAATTGTTTTTTTACTGTGGTTTGTGTTAAACTCCTAAATTTGAACCTGGCCCTTCTTATCATGATCCATTACATGGTATAATGAGGTCAGAGCAGGGCCTCAGACTTAGTCAGCCTCAGTCAAAGAGGCAGGGCAATTCACCCCCTAAACAAGCAACACCTGCAGCAAGCTTAGCGTAGCACCCTGCTCCCAGTGGGCTGAGTGAGGCAATCAGGGCAGCCAGTCAGTAAAAAAATATTCTTGAGTTGACAGTCCTGCTTGAGTGCAGTAGTGGTTTTGTACTCTGCTACCCCTTCCCCAGGGGTCCCCTACTCACCACACCCCCCACCGCCAATGGCACCCTGCACCACACTGTCCCTCCTGCCCACTCTCCAAGCCTTTGCCTGGCTCCCTCCATCTCTCTTCCCCCACCCTCTGCCTCTCTTCCCTCAAGCCCTGTGGCTCCATCCCAGCTGCACTGCCCCTTCCTTATAACTGAGATAAGCAGCTGTTAGAGGCAGGGGATGGCCAAAGGGATGTAGTGGCAGCATGTGGCTGGGGAGGAAGGAGGGAGATTTCATAGTTTCATAGATTTTAGGGTCAGAAGGGACCTATTAGATCATCGAGTCCGACCCCCTGCCCTGGGCAGGAATGAGTGCTGGGATCAGATGAGCCCAGCCAGGTGTTTGTCCAATCTCCTTTTAAATACCTTCAAGGAAGGGGACAGTACCACCTCCCTTGGAAGATTATTCCATCTATTGGTGACCCTCACTGTAAAGAATTTTTTCCTGGTGTCCAATCTGAATTTCCTCTCTTCCAGTTTGTGGCCATTATTTCTAGTTACCCCAACAGGCGCCCTGGTAAACATTGTATCCCCTATTTTTCGCTGCCCCCCCCCAACTCTGATGAGTTTGTAGGCAGCCATGAGATCACCTCCCAGCCTCCTCTTGTGGAGGCTGAAGAGGTTCAGGTCTCCCAATCGGTCCGCCTAGGGTTTTTTCTGTAGGCCTTTAACCAGACGAGTGGCCCTCCCCAGAACCCTCTCCAGGCCATCCACATCCCTCCTGAAGTGCAGTGCCCAAAACTGTATGCAGTACTCCAGCTGTGTCATGACCAATGCTGCATAGAGGGGAAATATCACCTCCCTAAACCTGTTTTGATGCACCTACTTATGCAAGAAAGGGTGTAGTTAGCTTTACTTATTATCTTATCACACTGGTGACTCATGTTCATTTTGGAGTTGACTACGACTCTGAGATCCCTTTCTGCAGTTGTGCCAGTTAGAATGGTACCTCCCAGACTGTAGAAGTGTTCATGATTCTTCCTCCCCAGGCGCAACACATGACATGATCCTTGTTAAACTGCACCCTATTCTGTTCGGCCCATTTCCCCAGCCTGTCCAAATCAGCCTGGATTAGTCCCTTGAGAAATGCTGACCCTTCCTGGACTCCTGTCTCTTCAAGGATTTTACCAGACAGTCCCTCCCTAACTAATCTCTTGAGCTTGTTGAAGTTGGCCTTCCTGAAGTCTAGCACTTCCGCCCTACTAGTTATCTTCCCCAGCTTTCTCCACATAGTGAACCCTATCAATAGGTGGTTGCTATCCCCTAGGTTACCTTGCACCTGCAGATTCCCCACCAAGTCGTCCCCTGTGGCCCATACCAGGTCTAGTAAGGCATTTCCCCTAGTGGGAATGCGTACCTCCCGCGATAGGTGACGGTCCCATAAGGAGGTCAGAAACTTTCATGAACAGGCAGACCTTGTTGCCTGTTTTTCCCAGCAGATGTCTGGGAAACAATTTTAGAACCACCATGAATGTCCATGACGACCAGGTCCTTTGAGCGTGGTGCATCTGAGAGCTGTCTCGAGAACTCTAGGTCTAACTCGTGCCCCTGGTGTGGGGATCTGTAGTAGACTCCCACTACCAAGTCCCTTTCACCCTGACCCCCTTGTAACCATAGTACTTCAATTTGCCCTTCTTCCTGACCCAAATTAAATATGGAAGATGTATATTGCTCCTTAACATAGACGGCAATGCCCCCTTCTTTTTTCCCCACTGGGTTCTGTCTGTACAGCCTGTAGCCCTCAATGTCCACTGACTAGTCATGGGTAGGATCGCACCAAGTTTCTGTTAGCCCAACCAGGTTGAATTCTTTATTTGCAAGCAGGAGTGCAAGTTCCTTTTCCTTGTTACCCATGCTCCTATCATTAGTATACAGGCATCTAAGCCTCCCAATACATGCTCTTTTTACTTCCCCATTCTGATGCTTAGCGGGGCCCTTGGTACTTACCTGGACTGTTCCAGCACCTGGCTTGAGGTTTGTCATTCCTGGCCTCTCCCTGTCATCAACATCCCCATCTCCCAACGAACCTAGTTTAAAGCCCAGTGTAGGAGATCAGCCAACCTATCAGAGAACAGACTCTTACCTCTTGGAGAAAGATGTAGCCCATCTCATCCAAACAAGGCCTTATCCTAGAAGTGCAGGTCGTGGTCAAGAAATCCAAACCCCACATGATGGCACCAGCTCCAAAGCTGCGAGCTGACCTCTCTAGTGCAATTGCTGTGGTGCTGTTCTTGACTGCTGACCAGTAGGATGGATGAGAAGACTACCTTTGCCCCTGATCCTCTGAGCCTGGCTCCCAGCACCATGTAGTCACTCATGACTCAGCCTGGACTACTCTGGGCTGCGTCATTCATTCCCACATGGATGAGGACCAGGGGATAGTAGTCGGAGGGCCTAATCAGGTCTGGAATCCTCATTGTGATATCTTGAATCCGGGCTCCGGGCAGGCAGCATACCTCCCATACTGTGGGATCTGGGGTGACAGATGGCTCCTTCTGTTCCTCTCAGTAGGGAATCACTCACCACGATAACCCGATGTCTTCTCCTTTGGCTGCATGGTTCACTCTTAGCTTGCTTGGCAGTGGCTGTGGGAGTAGCCTCCACTGCTGCACTGTCACAAGAGCTTCCTGCAGGGTGCTGCACTCCTGCTCAGACACCAGGTCTTGTTGCTCTGCTCCAAGTGTTCATCAAGCTCACTTTCTTAGTTTTTTTAGGGATGCCTCCATTTTTAATAGACTTTACAGACAAGCTTTATTGCCTTATTTTTACAGACTGTCCATAAATTTGTGGACAGTTGGCAACCCTCATGGCATTGTTATGTAACTGTATCCAATCCGGATTAAACGAGAAAAAAAAGTGATCTGTATGCCTCAATAAAACCTCAGGATGACATTTTGTTTGTGTGGAAATGAATTACAGGACTCCTATAGACTTCTGGGAGTAGGATTTCATCTCATGTAGAATTTTTCAAATAAGACCAATACTCCATGAGACAGAGCCAGTGAACTCCGTAGATTGAAGGCACAGGTATTTGTTTTACAGTAATTTAGGAAACACTCTTAATTTTGCCTCAGACTGTACATAATGAAGATTACCATATGTTAGTTTTCTTCTTTTATAAATACTCAAATGCTCATTTCAAATTCTAAAACTAATGTTTCATGAAAGATGATTAAATCCTAGAGTCATCCTTCCACACAGTAGTAAGAGCTTGTCTGTTGTTAGTTGTGTGTCTTATTTTCACTGGTTGATCACTCAGGTACTGTAAGCCCACAAAGGAAGCATATAATTTCACCTATCTAATACTGATCCAAGGAGCTTCATTTCATCATCATGCAAAATAAAATTTGACATTTCTTAGGATAGTTTCAAACATACCATTATATGTCCACCAAATAACAAAACTGAAGTCAATCAGAAGGTTCAACCTCTTGCAGTTATCTGATTCACCTTGTTCATGTGACAATATAATGTTGAAGTTTCTCAACAGTTTTGTAGATATATTTTTTCAGTCGAATGTCTACAATGCCTGAGGGGGCTGGTAGAATATATTGAAATAGCAAAGCATAATTACATCTGTGAAATTCTTGACAAAATAAAACTTCTTTTGAGAGTAGTTGACAACCTTGTGGTATCCCCTGGCATATTGTGAAAAAGGCTTCAACCTGATGAATATTATTCACGGTACAAGTTATGCTTTTTTGCAACTTGTGAGCTTGTCATCTTTCATTCTCATAAAATGTTTTATTTTCCATTGGCAATTTTTTTACCATTTCTGTCCACTGGTGGATGAAAGGAATAAAATACTCTTAACATATTTGAAAGCACAAGTCCCTCAAGGTGATGCAAGTCACAACTGTGAACCTCCTGGGAAAATTCTTGTGATTTTTTTTTTTGTCATATTTAGTCTTCATACCCATCAGTTTTTGGCTTTTTGAATAGACCCTTAGCAAAATTATATGTAAATGTGTGTTTGCAATGTGAAAGCTTGCCCC
Source organism: Gavialis gangeticus (assembly GCF_001723915.1). Classification (NCBI taxonomy): domain Eukaryota; kingdom Metazoa; phylum Chordata; order Crocodylia; family Gavialidae; genus Gavialis; species Gavialis gangeticus. Next base: position 68,666,052 of record NW_017729034.1, read on the forward strand.
CTGGAAACTACAGTAGCTGAAGCTACAAAAGTGTAGCCTACTTTTTCACTTGTTTAATGATCACACAAAAGGGTTTATGGTGATTTTTTATTCTAAAGAACATTTTTATTCTAAAATGAACATTTTTAACCAGCTTTTGACAGAACTGTGAAAAGCAAAGCAAGGCAAAACCAAAAACAAAAATGCACAAACCTGTCACTTTTTATATTTATAAAAAGTATTTCTTTTAATTATTTCAGTTATACTAAAAGTCATTATTAGGCATGGATATTTTTAATTAATTTTATTTTATTTGATCTTATTTATATTTTATAATACAACATTATATGTATGTGAATGTTTAGGTATTTAAGCATGTATTCTCACAAAAATTCAACATTTGGCCAAAAGTTAATACATAATAGTATATAAGAAAAATAGGAAATAAGGAGTTATTTCATAGTTCTGGTCTAATTTCTCTGTGAGGTAATTACTGACAAAAGCTGAATTTATATGGAGATCACTATATCCATGAGCATACATACTCAGATATTATGATGATGGGTGCCATATAAATATTTAAAATAGTATGCATGAACTCTGTGCTGGTGAGCTTCATATTCAGAAATACGTTTTAAATGCTGACAGCTTAATCAATCCATTTTCTTACTAGAGAAAGCGATAAAACCAAAGCCCATCTCTCTCTTCAGTATATCTATGGATCTACCCCAAAATACAATACGGTGCTTATCTTTAGTAAGAACAGCAGAACAAAACATATATTAACAATTTTAGAACCACCATGAATTGAGAAAGCTTTAGATTTTTTTTAATCAAGTAAATATTCAGAATACCATAACTTTAAGAATCTTTTCCCCTCATATTTACCAACTGTCTCCCACCTAAAAATAGTGTGCCTTAGGATAAAAAGCTAAATGCAAAAATGTTAAAAAGGTTGTTTCCTGGTGGAAAAATTAGGGGTTGATGATATTGAATCAAGTTTATAATGGAGGGAACTTCATCCCTAACTATGGAGCATCTGTTATGTTGCTGTTCATATTTAGTCTGTATGTTTTGAGAATCAACTTCAAAGAAATTCTTTTCCTATAAGAAAGTATTTTCTTATAATATGATCAAGAATGCATGGCTCAGTTAATATTTCTATTGTTTATCCAATAAAAATGTTTTCTAAAAATATTCAACAAACAATGACAAAAGTGAAATAAGTTAATCTATCAGTCAGTGTAACACTCTTCTTGTTTAAAAGTTTGTGAAACATTCAGAGGTTCAGGTTATTTATACCACTTCAAGAAGTCTTTGTCTCTTCTGTAAAGAAGCCTACCTGTATTTTCTGCCTTAGTGATTGATGTGATAAGTAATGCTAAGTGAATGGCAAATTACTGTAAATAGACTCTCATTATAACTCAAAATGAATATAGTGTTCTTCTGAACAATTGTCAGAGATAAATAGGACCTAACTTTTCACAGTAAGAGGAAGGAAGGGGAAGGAATGGAAATTAAATGTATAAAGCCCTGTGGCGAGGTGGGCATCCCCACTAGCTGCAGTTAGCTTCCACTTGCCTCTGGGCATGCTGCCCGCCTTTCTCACCCACCACGCCTTGTCGGTAATTTAATAAAGTTGGTAATTAAGGCAGGAGGCTGCCCATTGTTGCACCGCAATGTTAGGGGGTATCTGCAGCTCCATCCCACACCTACACAGTGGCCCAAGCCTCGCAGATGGCATCTCAGGCAGTTAGTTGGACCCTCACCTTCGACCATTAGCTGTGGCCTCCAACCATGGGGACCTTCAGCTTCGATAAGCCCTGGCCCTGTCTCAGGCCCAGTTAGGACCCCGAGCTCCCGAGCTCATCATGGGCTTCCTTCATGGTGGGCCCCTGGCCCTTTTGACCCTTAGGTCCTGGCCCCAGCATTGACCAGTCGAGTCCCTCAGCAGGGTCTTTGCCTCCTGCCTGCATTTTCTGGAGTGGGGTTCCCCATTCCTGGCTCAGGAGCTCCAGGGAGCATGCCTGGCCCTGCAGGATCTCTCCCCAACTGACTCAGGCGCTTCCTGAAAGCTTACCTGGCCTCTACTCCTTTCTTTGATCTTATTCAAAGCACACACCACCACTGGTACTCCAGGGTCTCACGGGGACTCTCACTCCCCCCCTGGAGCAGCAGATCATTGTGCTTGGCTGGATGCTGCCTTCTACCCACCCAAAGGTAAGGGCTGGGGTTAAGGCACCCCTACTTGCCTTTCCCTGAGGTGGTCACTGTACTGGCATTTCCTGGGGGCTCCCGTGCCACTGAGAGCTCCACCAGGCCACCCACTCCCAGCAGGGTGCAGTTTTAGGTCATGCCCAGGACCAGGAGCCTCCTAACCATCTCCTACAGCTCCTGCCCTTACCTCCAGGATAATACCAGTGGCCTTGCAGCCAAGCAATGTTGCTGTCTCCTCTACCAGCAGGGTACTAAGCTAGTTATAAAGGCAGCCAGGGATTTAAAATGGCTGCTGTAATCAGGCACCTGCTGGCAGCTTGGTTCAGGTCCTTAAAGTGGCAGGCACCTACAGTGCCCAAGAGTTCATAAAATCATAGAAAATTAGGGTTGGAAGAGACCTCTGGAGATCTATGTAGTCTAAACCTGTCACAGTGTGGGGCTCCCAGGCATAGCCGTGATGTCCCTAGGGCTCTGTGATGGTGCTGGCTCCACCCTGTGGCCACCTTGTAATCTTTCCTGCCATGTCTTCCTGGTATAAATAATAAATAGGGAGGCTGCCCTCGAGTTACAGCTCAGTCATATTCCTGATGGACCCCCCCTAAACCCTGTGGGTTGTTCAACCCCTTGATGGGGCCCGCTCTTGGTAGGTGACTCACAGGATACCCCAAGGTTTATGGGATAGATACATGGCTCCAAAACCTCCCCTTAACCACACCCCATGCCTCGCAGGTGGTAATTAAACATTGTCTTTTTATGAGGCCTCAATCTACCTTGGCCTCTTGTCATCACTAGGCCCTGGGCCCTTGTAGATGCACCTGCTGGCGCTGGGGTCACTACACCCCCTGTAGTGGCACTCTTTCCAGCACTGGAGTCTCCACACCCCCTCTAGTGGTGCCTTGTTTGCTGTGCCTGCAGCTCTATCTCCATGCCCTCACTGGCACTGGGCTCGTTGCAGTTCTTGTCTGCAGGAGCTCCTTCCCCCAGCAGCTGCTGAGGAACTAACAGCCTCCAGTGCCAGCCATGGGCCTTATCTGTGCCCAGGGCTCTGCCTTCTTCCGGTCAGCTGACCAGGTGCAAGTGCAGGCTAATTCCCTTATTAGCCTGCTGCTATGGCAACCTGCACCTGTGGGGGTTTTGCCTGGCTCCTAGGGTCCTCCCCCTAGGCAGTTTCTGCCCTTAAGGAACAGGCATACCTTAGTGCCCTGCAACAAACCCCCCTGCTCAAAACAGGACCATCCCCAACTAGATCATCCCAGCAAAGGCTTTGTCTAGGTGGCTCTTAAAAAAAGTGGGGGGAAGTGTTGATAAAAAAATGAAATCCCTGTCACTAATGGATAGGAAAACATAGACTAAGCAATTTTTCAGGTTAGAAAAACCAAAGATGCTCCCATCATAAAATGTTCTTTGTTCTTTATTTTGACACGTGAAGTTTAGTTTTAATTACATGTACCTCACTGAATCATAGTAAATGTCCACAGGGTCTCCTTTAAAACTACTGAACTGCTCCTGTGCCTGAGATTAGGATTTGGCTCTTAGGCTCTAATTCAGCAAAGCACTTAAGCATGGGCTTAGCTTTAAGCAAGTGAAATCATCTCTGTTAAAATCAATATAACTGCTGTTGTGTATAAAAGAAAACATATACCCCAGTACTTTGCTGAATTAGTACCAAAGCACTGCCTACAAGGGAAAGTATTGTATAAGATCAATTTAGTTATTTTGCATCCCCATACTAAAATGGTACCCCAGCTGGAGATTTAAGGCTGCAAGGGTTTATGTCCCGTATCACAATCCCACAACCATCCTCAAACTTTCTGCTGTCCTACTCCAATTTTTGTGCTATTTCATTCTCCTCCCTCCCTTGTGACAGTTCCCCTACACATGCACAAGGTATGGCAAAAAGAGCAGCTGCCACCACAGCCACAGAACTGCACTATGGAGGTTGCTGGAAGCTGTCACTGTATTGCAGCTGCCCAGCTGTCTTATGCTTCTGCTCAGAGCACGTGTATAGGTGGTGGTCTTCCCTTCATCAGCTGAACAGATCCCAGCTGTATACTGTATTCTGTTGTATTGTATCAATGTTGGGCTGCCTAACTTCCTGGTCTGCCTGTTTGCCTCTCTGAACAAGACCCTTCTCTTCCTCTTGGTGAAAGAGGAAGTGTAAGGGAAAGCCTGCAAATTGCAGGTGTGATAATTAACCTGGCCATGTTACTCAACTCTAGCCCATCACTCACCCATCAGCACAGAGGTCTAATAAAAAAGGGAAGTAAGATGGAAAATATCTATCCCCTACAGGAACACTCAAGATTCTGCTGTACCCAAGTGATACTGACTGATGTCTCAAATGAGGACCTTCTTTTAAAGAAAAGAAACATCTTTATTTTTCATTCATTTTGTTCCTTATTGTTATCTTTCCTTTTAATAAGGCTTGTTTGATTTCAAAGCTAAGTTGTGTGGTTAGGAGAGTTATTTTTAATCTCTTGAAGTTTTGGTATGAAGGACCTCAGGCAAGAACAATTCTCACTGGTTAACTAGGAGATTAGAGCTCAGGTCTAAGATTTGCATAATGTAAAAGGTATACATCTTTGTACTTATCATTGATAATTTTCAGTCTGTAGGCAATTAATAAAAGTACAAGAACGATACAGCTTTAGGATTAGCCTTTGAGTAATATCTTTTAACATAATAAAGTGCAAAAATATTATTTGTTTTATTATACATGACTCATGTTTCCTAGTTGCATTAGGATTTTGTTTCCTGGATAGTATTATCTAACCATTTATAAAATAATTTGGATTTTTACAGGAAAGGCTAATACTTCCATAAAGGACTTTCATTAGTCTTTATACTTCTAATCTACTGCACTATCAAACAGATAATCTTTATTTTCCTCTTGCCAAGCTTGTAATGTCATTAGGTTGTCTCCAAAGCAACAGATCAGGATGTCAACACTTCACATTGACCTCTTCCATGGCCTGCAGTGAGCTCCAGATGGTGGTTTTCTTGTGCTCCCTTGCAAACCAAACCATCAATTCATGTTTGATTTTTACTTGAATAATAATAAAAAAGCATTTCTTGAATGACAAGATCAATGTCCATAAGATTACACCAGACATATAAATCTGCTCACCTTGTTGCCCAGGTGAATGAGGGTAGTTTGATGGATGGATAAAACAATTCATTTCATTTTCTTTATCAGTTACCAGGCAAAACATCAGGTGGGCAGATTTTATGTCTGGATTGCTAGTTTCCTTGCCAGTATGTTATGCATGGTTTTCAGATGCCTGCTAAACATATAATTAAATCTTGAGATTTCTAAAGAGTTCCTCCCTTTTGTAAGTAGGCTGTGCAATAGATTTAAAATGTAACCAGTATTTCACACAGCCAATGTTAAGGGTTTTCCAAATTCAGCTTATGTTTCCTTTTAGGTCTGAATTCCTTAAGCACACTAAAGTTTTCCATTGCTACTTTAGGCCCTAACAAGAAGCTAAGCCAGGCTTCTAGAATGGGTCTTGTTTTTCATGATCCCCATTATTCTTCTCTCTTTACTAGTCATGATTAGTCCTAAACCTAGGTCTCCTTTCCATCCAATTTGGCATTGTGTCCAACAACCCATCAAACTGATGTCACCCACTCATCTTCAAGCCTCAGAAAAACAAACAAACAAAGAAACCACCAGAAGCTCTAGTTCTTGTGGTCATTAATGTTTTAGTGACTTCCTATGGCAAGAGTAGGCAAGTCTGTCCAAGCATCCTACCCCAACTTCATATAAGACAACTTCATATGTTACCTTAAATTCTCCTGTGGCTTTAGATTGATTGATTTCCTTTCATTGCTTGCTGTAATCTGCTGTTAGCACAGCTCCCAGATTTCATCCCTGAAATTACAGTGGAAGTTAGTCAGGTGTGTTAGCCTCAAGTCAGGCAAAAGGCAAGGTAGAGATGCTCCTCAGAGACTAACTGAATCAGTAATACATAAGATACTGGCATCACGAGCACACTTATAGCAGCTGATAAAGTGAGCTCTAACTCATGAAAGCTTATTCATCTTGGATTCAGTTAGTCAGTAAGGTACATCTTTATCTTGCCTTTTGCCAGAAATTATAACAGTGTGATAAGAAGAAATGAACTCCAAATATATTTTGCCATATTTTGGCTTCATATTTATATGCAAGTCTAATGGTGAGGTCAACTAGAACCCTGCATGGATTATCAAAGATTACATACAAGTCATCATTTGTAGATTTTTTAGAACGAAAGGGAAAAATTATTCACAAACATGATTATGTGGTATGCCTTGTCTCTTCTATCAGATTTTTCTTGAGTATGTAGAATTGAAGAGTTCTTAGATGTGCAAAGTGTGACTGTAGATCTCTTGCTGTTTGTATGCCTTTTGTGCATTTCCTTCTGTTATGATAGGGCCAGTATGAAAATTAGGAAAAATATGTACAAGGCACAATTGATCTGATAATAAATGCAAAAGGCGAGGAGTAATTTCTGTAGCATCACAGTTATAACGTCACACTGTTATAGTGCCAGTTTGATAATAAACGCATCCTTCTCTGTTTACCAAATTTCACAACTAAGCTGAGCCTTTAATGTCATTTTTCTTTGCAAAATAAATCCTATCAGGTACTAGCAAGATATAATGATAACGAAGGGCAGGTTCCCCTCCCTTATGACTTTGTTTCTCACTTGGCAGGTTTTAAGTATTTAAAATCATACAGAGTAATGAAGGACTTTTACAAATGTAGTTATATTTATTACTAAAACCAAGATACCGAATGTGGGGGTGTAAGATGTAGCTGTGTTGGTCTAAGGACATAGGAAGACAAGGTTCCCTGGGTGAATCTGATATCTTTAAAAAAGCTATGATATGCAGCCAAGCCCTCATATTCCACTGAATTTGCACTGAGGAGAACATCCAGGATTGCCACCTCACCAATCTTAAGAAAGCTTTCACCAAACAAGGACACTCCAGAGAGATAGATCACATGTTTGAAAGAGTCACCCAGATACCACATGAAGAATTGCTGCAGTACAAAAGAAAACCCCTCATAAATTGCATACTGATGTTTATGACATATCACCCCTCCTTTGAACCCATTTGGAAAATCCTAAAACAACCCATACTAGAAAGAGACCCTACTCTTAAAGAGATCTTCCCAGAACCACCCATCCTAGCCTTCAAACAAGCACCGAACCTCGCTAACCTCATCACCAGAAGCAAAATTCCTCAGGCCCAGAACACGCCGATCCAGACCACGCCATGACAAGAAAGGCAAAACCTGCCAACACATCTCCACCACCCCCACAATGACTACACCCCACAACAGAGCCATCAGCATTCCTGGATCTTACACCTGCACCTCCAGAAATGTTATACATCTCATCCAATGCAACAAAAGCCCTGATGAAAAATACATAGGAGAGACCAAACAACAACTGCCCACCAGAATGAATGTACACCAAAAAGCTATCAAAGACAGGAATACCAATTACCTATGGGGACACACTTCTCACAAGAAAACCACTCTCTCTCCAATCTCTCAGTCCTGATCCTCAAAGGGAACTTACAAAACACTTCTCAGGGACAAGCCTATGAAGTCTACTTCATCAACCTCCTGGATACTAAAAATCATGGACTAAATACAGACATTGGATTTATGACACATTATAACCTGCTTGACATCTCCCCAGGGACCTCTCCACTATTCATCCCCCTTCTCCCTCTCCCCCAGCTGGTCTCTCACCCATTGACTCCTCAGTTTACATCTTTACTGACTGCCTGTCTTGCATGCATACCAGCCTCTGGCTTCTTTACTATTCATACCAGCCAAGAAGAGCACAGACCAACTGAAGAAACTTCCTCAGCCTGATGAAGGGTTTTTAAACCCAAAAGCTTGCTTTAAAAAAAATGTTTTTGCAGCTATTTAAGTTGGTCTAATAAAAGATATCAGATTCACCTGAAGAACCTTGTCTGCCTAAGATACTGAATGAACATCTGTCTATGGTAAAAACCTCAAATGACTTCCTTTCAGTTCACATTGTAGCTACTTCAGAAAGGGCACATTAATCCTTT
>NW_017729034.1:68679325-68681649 GCF_001723915.1 Gavialis gangeticus
CCTAAGATACTGAATGAACATCTGTCTATGGTAAAAACCTCAAATGACTTCCTTTCAGTTCACATTGTAGCTACTTCAGAAAGGGCACATTAATCCTTTGTTCTGATTCTCTTCCCCCTATCTACTTTTACATTTTCCCCTTTTCCAGAGGCAGTGATTGCACTGCAAGTGAAGTCAAATGAAATGAAATTTGGAAATGAAGTTAGAAAATTGAAAGTAATGCTAGTGTCAGCATCACTGATGCTAGTATCATTACTGGACATCTTTATATGTACTTGGAGGGATTGAAGGGGTGCTTTAACTAGGGCGGCTCTCGGGAGCCACTCTAATTAAAGCACCCGCAGCATCTCGTATATTCAGTGTCCCACACTTCAAAATGGCAGTAGGGGCATATTAACCAAAGCTCATTTGATGAGCTTTAGTTAGTGTCCCTTCCACCATTTGAAGCATGGGGACATTGAATACATGTGATGCTGAGGCTGCTGGAGTGTGCTAATTAGCATGTGTTGGAGCAGAGTCCATTAATCACTTATGTATTCAGTGTCCCTGTGCTTCAAGATGGTGGCAGTGGTGCTTTAACTAAAGCTCATCAAACCAGTTTTAGTTAAAGCACCCCCACTGCCATCTTGAAGCACAGGGATGCTGAATACATGAGACACTGTGGATGCTTTAATTAGAGTGGCTCCCAAGAGCCCCTCTGATTAAAGTGCCCCCCCCCCCCCCGGAGCACGTGCAAAATTGCACACTGGTGCCACCTCACCCGTCAGTATTTAGTAACTGAAATGTTTCTGAAGTAAAAGTTAAAATGGCAGAATAACCATATAATAAAAATGTACCCTAGGTTTAGGAAAGGACATGAGGTTTTCCTCCAGTGCTTTCTATCAGAAAAGTCTGTAAAAGAAGGGGGAGCATTACACTGCTAGGTATCAGGCACCCAAAACTGGGAGAATCCCTGGAAGCTAGGGTCAGCCACCTTATCTTTCACACTCATCACCTGCAGTTGTCCTCTACTCCACTGTCAGCACTGCTAGGGAGGAGCCATGTTGCCAGAGTTCCCCCTGGCTGAAGTTGTTGCAGCACTCAGTGTACAGTTTCTGCAGTATCAAGGGGCTTGGGGTAGAATTCTGTTTCACTTTGTGTCCAAGTGGCAGTTTTCCAAGCCTCGTACATAGCAATTTTTGCATTCATATGCCCTCACCTTTTTTTATTCTATTATCCATGCACTGTGGATGCAGGCCCCTCACCGCACATTTCTTCTCTTTGCTGCCTCATGCTTCCTGGACATGTGCTTACCAGCTGTTTGAGGTAGAACATGTAAAGGTTTTCCTCCTCTTCCTCTGCTGTCTAACATCTAGATGTTTCCCAGGTATAATTTTGTGATTTATGTTTGTCCAGCATGCATTAGTACATTGCTCTGTGCCTCTCCAGCTAGTGCATGGTCTACTGAGCATGAGCAGTAACTGTGTGGATGCTCATGCTATTGGATTCCCTCTTAGGGTATATCTCCCTTGCTGTTAGAGAAGTAACTTTGGTACGCTCTTGAGATACCGAAGCTTTATATTGGCTAGCTTAGGTGCAGGTAGCAATTTGGCCATGACAGCATGTATTTCAGGCTGGACTTGTTTACCCTGTTTCTCCAGTCCCTCACCAGGGACAGGAGTAATAAGATAATGGGTAGAGAACACTTGCTCCTTTTGCATGCCTAGGAATGATTCATATGCAGATGGGCCCCCTGAGAACCATTCTGTCTCATAGTGTGAAATTGCTAAGTGTTAATATAATTACATGCTTGGGGAGGAAACAAAGGGGAGATGTTATCTCCTGCTGCTGAATCACACTGAGTGCAAATGTCAAGGGATTATACCAACAGTGTAGAAATGTTTCTCATTTACAATGATCTATTTACATATTGTTCATACTCAAAATAAACAGCTTATGACAATTTCACTTACCTTCTAAAAAAAATTAAAAATAGTAGTTTTGCATTTGTGTAGCATGGAGCAGTCCATGAGACGAGTAATTGGCAATACAGTCTGTCACGTGAAAGTAACCAGTTTATGTTGCTTGGTATGAAAAGACATTATCTCACTAGTTTAGATGTCTATACAAGATATAGAATTGGTCTCATCTAGTTCAGATTGGAAGAACTGTTCTATCATGCAGCCCACCCATGCAAATAGCACTTGTGGTATTTTCTTGTTGGTAGTTGTGTGGTTAGATGAGGCAAGGACTGGGTAGACCTGGAGGTTGGAGTACTCTTGGGACTGGTAGGATGCTGTGGGGAAGTGTTCATTGTGCTGTGTGTTCTATATGTACTGAAGATG
>NW_017729034.1:68681664-68683279 GCF_001723915.1 Gavialis gangeticus
GTGTTCATTGTGCTGTGTGTTCTATATGTACTGAAGATGAATCAAAAACCTTTCATAACTACTGTGTCTTTAAGTTTACTTCCTCTATAGTTAGTAGGTTTTTCTGGTTTGAAAGCAGACTTTGCTACTCTCAGCAATGCTTACTTTGTGTGGATTGTATAACTAAAAGCTACTAAAATCATGAGAAAAGTTCTAGGGCCTACTGTAGTTTTCTGCTAGTAATTGGCTGTAAAATTACTGGAAATAGATTTCTGGGATTTTGTTTTTGTATAATTTTTAATCCTCTCAAAATTCTCACCTATCTATTTTGCAGTTGTTGCCTGACAACAACTGAAGCCTTTGCTTTTCTGATTGTTTTATATAAAACTCCATGAACCAGTTATTCAGAGATTAGATCCTCTGATTCAGACAGTTTTACTGTTTTGATTCAACTCATGCAGAAACAGAGGTATGTTGCAAAATTTGCTGTTCAAATTAGACTTAAACTTCTCCAAAAAAATCTCATAAGCATAGAAAGTTAGGGCTGAAAGGGACCTTAGGAGGTAATCTAATCCAACACCCTGCTTGAGACAGGATCAACCCTGATTAAACTGTTTCAGTTAAACATCTGTCTAACCGTGTCTCTGTTTTGCCAATTACATCATAATTCCATTATTGTATGAGGACTTCCAATTCTTCCTGTGTATTCCCCATGGGAATTGCCTGTTTACTGTGGTGCTTAATGTATAGCCATTTTAAGTAGGTAACTGTTTGTCTTAATTGCTCTCTGAGAACATTGCTAAGGTATTCCCTACTGTCTCCTCTTAGGTTTTTACCCAGGTCCCATGGTTATTTCCTTACCTTTGGGCTTTTGTCTTAATCCCCCAGTAAGCCTAGTTTAAAGCCATCCTCACTACATTAGCCAGGCTGTATATGAAGACACTTTCCCCTCTTGATCAGATAGACTGATGGACAAAGGGGGGGTCTTTCTGGAACACTACTCCTATAGTTGAAGAAACCAAAGTTTTGCTGACAACACCATCTACATGGCTATGTGTTAATTTCCATCTGGGTCCCTGTCCCCTTATCCCTTGCATCCAGAACCATGTGGTCTCTTTTGATCTGTTCATGGCAGTATTATTATTGCCCACATGGATGAACAGTGATTGATACTGAACCAATTATTTTTATTGAAAAACTATTTTTGTTGATACTCTAGTCTAGGGGATGCAACCTTTTTTGTCATCACAGATGACTACTTACGACCTAGCTCCCACCACAGGTCAGAGCCCCTTACACTCTGGTAATCAGCAGATACTGCAAGGGGAATAAATAGAAAAAGTAAGGCTATAGGACCCTGGGGATGCTGCCTCTACTGTAACAAAGAGAATAAACTGAACATGGCAAGCACTAGGACTCTGAGGGTGCTTTTACACCCTCTTGGACACAGTTTGCTGTACACCCTGACCCTGTAGACGCCCAGGCCCCTGGTGGATCCCACTCCAAGATAGATAGCACAATGGGTGTTTTGGGTTACCTTAGCCTTATGGGCTATGTATGGCTCCAGCCACTTCTTTACCACACCCCAAGCCTCGCAGATGGTGTTGCATAAATTGCTGATTTTATCCCCTGGAGG
>NW_017729034.1:68683290-68684250 GCF_001723915.1 Gavialis gangeticus
TTATAATTTGGCCCCCTTGTCCTCCCTGGGCTCTCCGCAGCCCAGTCTCACTCCACACCTTCACTAGCACCCGGGCTCTCCACGGCCCAGTCTCACACCGCGCCCTCTGGTGCCAGGGTCGGTGCACTCCCAGTGCTGCACCCTCTCTGGCGCCGGAGTCCCCACACTGCCGTGGGTCCCCTATGAAGCCTCCTCCTTTCCCTAATAGCCTCACCCAAACCACTGGTGCTATACAGCAAACAAAACACAAGCCCCTGGGCTATAATATAAATTCAAGCTGCCTGGCTATAACATCATTCAAACCCTACTGGGGACTGCTCTGTCCCTTAACAGTCTCAGAATCAGCTCCAGCAGACAGGTCTCGCCCCTTTTTCTTGCTCTGGGAGAGCTACTTCCCCCTTGGTTGCTGGTATGGAACTGCCTTCCTGGCCTCAGCCCTGGGGTTTATATTCAAGCCAAGCCCTGCCCCTTCCGGTCAGGTGTAGGCCACTAGCTCGTTCTGGCTCCCCTGGTAACCAACAGCTGAGGCTTCCAACTCACTGCTACGGCTCTTCCTCTAGCAGTTTCAGTTTTTTAGAGGAGCAGGGCACCCTAGTGACAAACTGCCATTGGACATTGTGGCTTCTGTTACTTTAAGGAGAAAGTGTAGCAGCCAGTAGAGGCAGCCAGCAAAGCCCAGAAGCATGGCAAATACCCATAAAATGGGTGGGCAATTATTTTGGGTGGAGGGCCGCTTACAAGTTTTGGCAAGCCATCAAGGGCCATATGACAGGCAGCCAGGGGCAGATAAATATTAAGATTTCAAATTTTGTAGGGGCCCTGCGGGCCGGATAGAATGGCCTGGTAGGCATGTGGCTTGCAGGCCACATCTTGCCCCCCCCCGCCGTAGAAGAACATGGGCATAGCTATGCTTAGATCATCCCTGACTAGTGACTGCCCAACCCCTCCTTGAATACCTGC
>NW_017729034.1:68689250-68697098 GCF_001723915.1 Gavialis gangeticus
GTAGCAGGTCAACCTTGCTATGTAGGCAGGCAGCTGAGCAGAAGTTAGCTGTGCTGCAACAAGTTGGCTATTTTGGGGCAAGTTCCAGACAGCCTGAGAGTAAAGGCTGCAAGAAACTGGGTTAAACTGCAGCAGGAAGGAGCAAGCTGACCATCAAGCCCAAGGGGAAACGTCTGTGCTTGATTAGGGAGTCACCTGACTGGAAATGGAAGTGCTCCAGCGAATATAAGCCCAGCACTAAAAGCAAAGGTGTTGGTCTGATCCTGCATACTGCAAGGAGTGGTTCTTCTGCAGGGGGAAGTGCTGCAGGAGGCAGTCTGGTAAGCACCCATGAGAACTTGGAGGTTAGAGCCCAAAGTGGGGTAGGGCTTGCAGGAGGGTGTAAACCCACTTGTATTTTTGGTATATTTAAGTTGAAACTGAAGGACTGGATTGTGACTATTGAGGTGGCATTGAGGTTACAGAGGTGACCAAGAGGCACCCTGCATAGAGCTCTGTTGTGGTAAGAGGGCTGAGAAGTATCAGAACTTCCTCGCCTGGGTCAGGGACCCAGGAGGCTGAGGAATGTATAAGCAGCCTTGACTGTGTTGGGGGGCCCCAGGGGACTGAGCAGTAAAAAGAGCAGCCTTTCCTGATGAAAGGCCTCAAGGACAGGGCTCTCGAGTCTGAGAATAGTGAGACCAGGGCCAGCGAGCCCAGAGCCCAAGAAAGGTGAGATGGGGGCTAGGGGCCAGAGTGCAAGACAGGGGCTAGGGGCCCAGAGACCAATATACAGAAAAGGATGGAGGAGGTCAAGGAGGTGGGGCCAGCACAAGTAGGCCATGGCTGGAGGCCTTGAGCCAGAACAACGGAGCACTAAAGCCAAGAAGGGTCCAGAGTGTTGTCGGAATTATACCTGCAAGACAGTATGGCTACAGGGGAGGGTGGAGGTGATGATAATTGCCCCTAAGGTGGCTTGTGCTCTAAGGCACAGATAGAGACATGGGGCCATGAATTGGTTGGAGGGGTGAGACAGGTGCCAAGCCAGGCACTTGAGACAATGGATAGCTGAGGGACTGAGGCTCATGTTGGGGCCCTGGAGCAGCCTTCTTGCCTTCTTGAATATTATTAGTTATATCAAGGCATGGCAGGTGAGGAGAAATGGGAGGGAGGGTACCCCAAGAGCTGGAGTGGGGCAGGAAGTGCTTGGCCACCAGAGGGCATCATGGCCACACCTGGGGCCTTGGTCCTGCTACAGACATGCTAAGCACACTTATTCTATACTGTACTAAATAAGAGCAATTAAATGCCCTTTTAAGTGGTAGTAGTTGGAAACAATAGGAGGCTACTGTCCAAGGCACCTGGACCAATCCCAAAACCAGGGATTCCAGGCTTTCAAACCAGGAAATAAAGGATTGTTTGGAATGCTGAATTTGTGAGGGAAACAAAAAAGCCAAGAGAAAGTGAGTAGAAAACCAGCGGAAGAGAGGGAAATGATGGGTCTGGCTTTGAGGGAGAGAAGAGAGACAGGGATCTTTGGACACAAGGATGTCTGAAGAGATAGACTTGGAGATGTTTTTACTGCATTTAGTACAACCTTGTGTATGTTTTTCTGTAAAGAAACAGGATTATATCAAAGAAAATACCTTGTTCTTATAGGCAAACTTTCTCATATCAAACAATTAAATGTTGGTTAATCATTCAAGACAAAAATCTAACAGTACTTACAGCAGAGTTTAGTTAATGCTAGCAGGATAACATGAAAGGGAGTTGGGAAATTCAGTTAAAAGCAAAAATAAGGACAGTGTCAAATGAGAACTGGTTAAGTAAACCAAATTCCAATGGTTTGGTCATATTAAGAAACCATGAGAGTTCTAATTACCATCAGTTGAGAAGTTACAAAAGCACAGCTGTGCAGCACTTATGCTAAAGAAAACTTTCAACTTTGACGTTTTTATAGAGCAATTCATCTATTTAAATATCTCTGTGATAATTACCATTATGGGAATCTATAAAATATTAAAGTGTTTCCGACTTTATTAGGAATGACAAATGATATAGAAAAGTTAAAAGACTTACAGTTAGTGCTCGTGTATATAAAGCATGGGTATTTTACATTACATATTTAGAGGCAAATGGTTCCTGAAAGAAAAATAGGTAAGATGATGTGGGTTGCTTTTGTAGGCAAAAAAACAACGTGGGGGTTATAGTGAACAATAAAATGGATATAAGCCAGCAGTGTACCCTTGTTGCCAAGAAGGCTAACAACATACTGGGCTGCATTAGTAGGAGCATTGCCGGCAGATTGAGGGAAACGATTATTCCCCTCTATTCAGCACTGGTGAGACCACATCTGGAGTGCTGTGTCCAGTTTTGGTCTGCCCCACTATAGAAAGGAAGTGGGCAAGTTGGAGACAGTCTAGTGGAGGGCAATGAAAATGGTTCAGGGGTTGAAGCACATGACTTCTGAGGAGAGGTTGAGGGAACTGGGGTCATTTAGTCTGCAGAAGAGAAGGCTGAGGGGATTTGAAAGCAGCCTTTAACTACCTGAAAAGTGGTTCCAAAGAGGATGGAGCTAAATTGTTCTCAGTGGTGACAGATGACAGAACAAGGACCAATAGTCTCAAGTTGCAGCAAGGGAGGTTTAGGTTGGATATTAGGAAAAACTCTCACTAGGAGGGTGGAACAGGTTACTGAGAGCTGGTGGAATCTCTATACTTGGAGGTTGTTTAAGGCCTAGCTTGACAAATCCCTGGCTGGGATGATCTGGTTGGGAATGGCCCTGCTTTGAGTAGGGGGTTGGACTAGATGGCCACCTGAGGTCCCTTTCAACCCTAATTTTCTATGAGTCTTTGTTCCCTACCAGAACAACAGTAATTTTCTGTGGGCCTGTTTTTAAGATTTGATTATATCGGATATTGGATTGGCCACATCTATACTTTTGACAATTATGTATAATTTCAGTCCTCTAACTGGCTCTGCAAAAGGTGCATCTACATAGCCCCTGTGCTGAACCCAGAAAAGATGCCAAGAAGCACATTATATGCTGAAAGAATCTTTTTTTAAAGCAGTGAATATTTTATTAAAAAATGTCCTCAGCTCCATAAAGTAGGCAGATAAACAAGGGGAAATATCAACTAGTATATTAGAATAATATAATGCTCATCAGGCACAGTGTTTGTTTGTTTGTTGTTTGTTTTCTATTTTTGTGAGGTTTTTGGCAATTAAACTTAATAGTTCTAAGATACCTTGTATGCATTGCACATACCCGTATACAGATATATATACCCAAAACAATACTCTATTAAGTGTCTCTAGACTGAAAGATAGGAAGTGCCATAAATCTATTCAGTCCTACTGTGTATTTGATAAAGCATTTGGATATATAATTTGGTTGCAAAAATTTGAACAACAAACAAAATAAACTTATGCAGGGAGACCACTCACGAGTATCTACACTTCTACAAATGATTATATATAGAAGTTATTTCAACTAATACTAGTAGCATCTTATACCCCCTAACTTACTTCCACAGTTGCATTTTTCAGATAGCAGTGCACGGATCACCTTTGTCTTGTTACCAATATCTCCTTGGTATAACTGAGAATTTTTTTGTGGGTTGGCCACACAAGAATATCCAGAACAGAATATCTTTGATGCTGTGGAGAAACACAGAATACTGCAGTACAACAGGGTGCTGACTCCTCAAAACCTGGAAAGAGTAACGCAGGTACAGATGGAAGGACAGAATTTGACCCACATTATGTGTGTCCAAAACCTGCAGCTGCCCCCAAAACATACTGTGAGTTAAACCAAATATTTGAATGTGAACATCACCAAAGTTTGAGATGCTGAAAATCCTGATCCAGTCCATTTCTGATTAAATGGTAGGCTCAACTCCAATATAGTAAGCATATGTAATCACCATTATACTATTTGTAAATGTGGCGTTATGTCTATAAATTAAGAAGTTCAGTCAATGATATTAATTTGAGATGATGTCACATTTCTAAATTACAAGAATAAGCTGAAGTAGCAAAATCCCTTTGACACTGGTGGAACAAGAGAAGGAAAATAGGTGAGGCACTAGGATGAGAAAATGGAAGAATACTAGGGAAAGATGTTTAAGTGTTAAACAAGTATGGGGATGCAGCAAATAGGAAAGGCAAACTTTGGCAAGACTGTGGGGACATGGATATACCTCTGTAAAGGATGCCACATTTAAAGTTGGCAAGGTTTTTTGGGTAGAAGTGATATCTTTTATTAAACCAACTGAGTAGCTGGAAAAATAGGAAACCTCAGTTTACTTATTGGCTCAATCTTTACATTTTAGACTAACCTGCAAAGACTGAATCAGTTCAGCCTCAGGCTTTTTGACTGTTTGTACTTAGTCAAGAAGTGCCAGCTATTGGGTTAGACCATAGGTCCATCTTGCCTAATATCCTGTGGCACACGATGGCAGAAAGTGGATGCTGAAAGCATTTTTCCCTTGTTCCTCTCCCATTTGCAACCTCCAGCATTTCATTCTTCAAATTTGCTTATTTAAAAGGATCCACTGCCCTTTTCAATGAATGTATTCCCTGAATTCAAGTAACTAATGGAAATTAGAAAATAGATTCCACAATATCACCAATGGTATCTCTTCAATTCTGTCTCCTCTTTATTGCAAGATCCAGAATTACTTATTTTCTGGTTCGATTCTTTATTCCATGAGTACTGCTAGTTCATTAATAACTTAAATGATGTGACCAGGAAGACAAGGAGGCTATTTTTAAGGGGACCTGAAGAATGCATACAAGTGCATACCAGTCAGTTATGCATCTTTACTTGTAAAACACCTTCTGTGATTACATGTGAAAATTATGCAAGGAGCTAGACACGTGGTATCTATCATACTAAAATATGAACTAAGTGGCAAGCCACACTATAAAGATGCCCCTGGTGACCTTTCTAAGTAATTGTCTAACACAGTGACTATAATGAAAAGCCATTTCCTATTTGCTATTCAGTTCTTCGTTTTTTTGCCACTACATTAAATCAATACATCAACTACTTTGATGTTTCAGAAAACTGCTAATGCAACATTTGGGCTAATTAACTTCTTTTTTTTTACCATCATGTGCTAAAAATTCTTTGTATTAGAACTTGCTGTCTAGAGTATTACATTTTACAACATGAAAATAACAGAGACTGACTAAATTTGTCCTTGAAGTACTGAACCAGTGTATTATGTCAAGGAGAACAAATAAAGAAATAAATGTTAATCACTACCTGGGAATAAAACAAAGTAGGGAAACAAAAAGTAATGCTCTTAAAACAAATGATGTTGATTCAGCCTTAAGTAACAATGGTCTCCAGTGGCACACTTGCAGGGCCAGTTGCAGAAAAAAGTGTATCCTGGGTGGTTTGTGGAAGGTGCTCCCTCTCCAATTGAAGGGATGTCAGTGGGTGCATGTATGCTGTGGGGAGCGTGGCTACTTAGCTGAGGCCAGTTCACCTCCTTTCCCTACAGAGCAGAGCAGGGACCCAGGACACCCAATGATATTTAACTATGTACAGGTTTAATTTATACAAAATAATATAAAACTTATAACCATAAACTTCTATCTATCTATCTATCCATCTAGATACAAGCATGTACAGATGTTATTTACAAATATAGGTTTACACAGGGAATAGCTCTTTTCAACCCTGAACTCAGGCTCAGCCCTATCCTCTGTGGCCTTCTGATTACTTTGCAACAGGCCCTCCCAGCAGCAGGCAAAGGAGCATTTGTTAATTAACCTGTGTTTTATCATTAACAAAAATAGCTGGCAGTGATGGGACAATAATTGAACATACACAATCAGATTACACCAGAACAGTCACAGACATATACAGGTAATCCTTACAATGAGTGCAGATATAAAATAGCTTGTAATCCTCTCCCAGTACAATAATAAGGATGCAGGGTTACAACAAGTATCCTGCCAATATGAGAAACCAGAAGATGACAATGGCACAGCAGCTGTGCCCAAAGAAGAAATGACAACCTGGGGAAGGATCCTGTTACCTAATAGACATCATTACCCTCTCCCAGGTCACTCAACTAGGAAGGGCTTGTAACCCTGAAACGACCATTAACAAACAGGGGCCCTAGACTCCTCTCTGGGTCCAAGAACAAATCATCCCCTTTCCTCAAGGGCTTCCCATTCATCACCTGCCATGAGGAAGGCCCTTCTCTCCTGTGGGAATCCCCTTCCCCAGGTAACTCACCATTCCCATCATCCTCCCTCACAGGGGGTTGATCCATCCAATTGCTGTTCATGGCAGGGAAGGCCCGAGCTGCCTTGTGCAGCCACAGGGACCTATCAGCCCCCTCAGCCCTGTGCAGCATCCTGTGCACCAAAGGGTTACCTGCCTAGGGCAGGAACGTGGGTCCGCCCATCTCGTGCAGCCCGTCAGCTCTAGGGCTCTGTGCACCGAAGGCCTGCCTCCTGCCTTGTGCAGAGCTGAGGACCTGTGCTGCCTTGTGCAGCTGCCAGGGTACCAGCCACTCCCAGGCCCTCTCCAGCCCTGTGCACCGGTCTGTGCAGGATGAGGAGCCCATGCTGCCTCATACAGCCATGGCATCCCATCAGCTCCTCAAGCCCCATGCACCACTCTGTGCACTGAATCTGTCTCCTGCCCTGTGCAGGGATGGGGACCCGTGCTGCCTCGTACAGCTGTAGCAATCCCTTCAGCTCATCAAACCCTGTGCACTAATCTGTGCACTGAAAGGGCTCAGCTCCTGCTCTGTGCAGGGTTGGGGACCTGTGCTGCCTTGTGCAGCTGCTGAGGTCCAGTCCACCCTTCACACCTTCTGTGCATCAACTATCACCATGCTCTTGCTGGCTTTTTAATCCTTCTGGAGGCTCTGGCTTTGAATTGGGAGTGGATCAATAGGAAAGCATGAGGGCTTAGTTCTCTGTCAGGTCCTCTTCACTTTGCTCCTAGGTCGGGGCAGGGGAAGCCTCTCTCCTTCCCTCTCCAGATTGGTGGGGAAGGGGAGTACCCCCACCAATCGATCTGAGCCTTCCAACTCAAGCTGGCAAACGGGACTGCCACTGGCAAGCCTGCCACAAAAGATTCTAATCGGGGGGAACTTACAGCAAGACCAGGTGCCTGCAAGCAGGTCTAGTTGCCAAAATAGGCAGCAGCATTGGGAAGGGTGGGATCAAGGAAAACTGCGAATCAACACATCTCATAGCAGCCTCTGCTGATGGGAGCACTGGCCAGGAACTATAGTTCCTTTTCCCGGCAGAATACAGTCGAACGCTGCCTAACTCCCTTGCAGAGAGTGTCTCTCCCCTTCCCTGGCCCAACCATGTGCAGCATTTCCCAGTGGCTCAATGACAGAACAGACCTCCACTCAATTCTGTACTTCTCAGAGTCCATCACCTACGGTTGTAGGCACCGAGATCCTGATGCCACATTTTAAAACAAGAGGCCCGCCTAATTACATCTTCTGTGTTGGTCTTCTTTCTTTATTAATAGTTCACCCACCATGGTTAACCCCCTTAAGATGTCACATCAGCTTTGAGAAAGTCCTAGGAAGTCCAGGAAAATGCAGTTATACATTGTATCAGTCATAAGAAATACACAAGAGCATCACAGTGTGGGGCACTGTCATAATTAGAGAGCTAACAAACCTTTAACATAACAAAATTAATACACCCAGCTGTTCAAAGGCAAAGTGCAATCAGTGACTAATATTCCTAGAAATAACTTTCAAGCAATGGCAGAAGCACCCTTTCCTCCCCCCGTGTTTTGTTTTTGGTTTGTGTTGAGGATAATTTTTTACTTTGCTGTCACTGCATTATTTTTTTCTATCCCCCCCCCCCCCCCTT
>NW_017729034.1:68697237-68711821 GCF_001723915.1 Gavialis gangeticus
CCCCCCCCCCCCCAGTTCTTCCCTAAGGTTGCCTCCTAAACAAAGTTCTCAGAAGTGAACTGGCATATAATACTCATCATGGTTTTGTACAGGCAGATTTTTAGCTGTGTAGTTCAAAGCATTTCCCCAAAGTTTAGAGGTGTGCTCATCATGATTTTGTTTCAGCCTCACCTCTTCTGTCTCTGTTGTTTCCTTTGTATCTGTGGATGTGCAACCTTTCTGCTATTAATAAAGTCTATAATCTATATGGACATTTCATCTACCTCTATTTCCCATTATATATGCACATTAAAAACAAACAGATTTTTCTTATCTCCACATTAAAGGCACATACTTTGTTCTCAATCTAGAAACACTACAAAATGTTGTGAATATTTTTTTTTAATGAAAAGGTATCTACTCAACATGTTGAGTAATATAGATAAAGCTATGTAATTACTGTTGTAGTAATCTTCAGGCACAACCAGAAAAGTATGCCACCAAATATTACATCAGGTTCAGAATTATTGATCTTATGGTCTCCCAATGAGCTGAGACCAGCTTAGCTCTTCTCACCCTCACTCCAGAGGCAGCTGTAATCCTTAAGGATGAAAACACTGCTAACAATAAGGAAGAAGGCAGGGCAGAGTGGTACCTTAGAAATTAGCATGTGTGTGTATATGAGAGCGAGAGAGAGAGCAAACCTTTACCCCAACCACTTTTTGATCTAGATTTCTCTGAGAAGATGCTGGTGTCAACTAAGGTTGGCACTTTCAGAACAAGGTTCATGACCTGTCTCTTTGATCTGGCCTTCTCATGAATAACATCTTTTCTTTTCCTTCCTCACTAGTGCCTTAAAACACACTATTCTGCTTATTTTCAGTATAGAAGAAAAGTACCATATTCAGCCTCTGTGTGGACATTGTTGGTTATTTAAACTTGGTTGGAGATTAGATGCTATGCCGGCGGATGTGGTATAACCTAGAAATAATAGCTAAATCCAAAGATTACGTGCAGTTATTTTTAAATCTTTGATTATTTTTCTTTTACAATTACAAAAAAAAGTCTTCCAGTTATCTTGAATCATTCAGAGAGAAAGAGTCATTCTCCAGACCTACAAGCTCCTCCATAATATTTAGAGCACAAACATAGAAATGTCTTGTCAGTTCTCCTTAGCTATTTATCATCTCTTTTTATAGCAATGCATGTGTTTTTACTTGGTGTCTCTATTACATATGGTAAATAGAAACACCAATATGTCCATCTCTCATAAACACAGGTACAAATATATAGAGAAGTGTTACTAAAGTTGCAACACATTCAAAAGTTAGGAAATGCCAGGATTAAGGTTTCCTGTGCAAACTTAATTTGCCCTTCCTCCTCCTACCCCCTTTTTGTATGCACTATGATACAGCCTTTAATTACATGATTACACTATTTTTCCCCAGAGCTCCTGCTCATTTAGCGCACAGAATGGACAGTGTTCCCTTAATGAACAAGTATTCAATATTTTGTTTCCTCCTCCTTGTTCAATGTGTGGCCCTAGGCCATATTTATTGCACACTATTCAAAGCCTTCTCTGAATACAGAATTATTAATATGCTCATGGACTTTCCTATGGCACTCTTTATTCTACTGTCTGCATACTTCACAAATTTCAATTAATTTATTTTCACAACACCTCTGTAAGCTAATGGGTATTATTTATCCTCATTTTCCAGAGCGGAGTAGGGGCCAAAGAGAGTAAGGTAAAAAAAAAATCTTATTTTAGACAATCAATTTGTCAACCTATGACCTGATTTTTCAAGGTACTTAGCACAGTCTGTACTGACTTCAGTTGCAGCCATTAGTGCTGAGCATTTCTGTAAATCAGACACAAGGGTCTCACATTAGGCACCCAAACAATGTGGAGCACACAATTAAAGCTAACATTTAAATAATTTGATTTAGGTGACTAGCCCAGCATTACAGAAAGATGATCAGACCAAGGAAGGGAGTGACTCCAGTTTTCCAGGACAGCACTTGACTATGTTATCCAACAGATCGTCTTTTCTTTTCCAGCAGTCCTGTGTCTTCAGTACACGTTTTCCATCTTCTGCAGCAAATGTGGCAGTGGTTCTACAGAAAATAATCTCTTTCATTACACAACTATGATTTATCCTTAAAACAGGTCCATTCTTTGAGTGATGAGGCAGGTATCCCCTGGATACCATAATACAAAAGCATAGCTGGGCAGCTCTGCACCCTGAGCAACTGTGCAGTGCTTGAGGCAGCACTGGGTGCCACGCTGCCCGTGGCAATGGCATGATCAGCTGCTGCTGTGATCACAGCTGTTTTTGTGCCTTCCCTCCTCCCCAACACAAAAGAGTCACCTGTGGCTGCTGCCCAGGGTCCCTCAATTATGCTACTGCAATTATATAATTAAAGACTGCATCATATTGTGTACACACAAGGGGCTTGGATTAAAGGCTGCTCAGGCAATTTTAATTCTGGCGTTTCCTAGATTACATTACAAATCGTAATTCTTTTGCTTGTTCATAGTGCTTTTATATAGCACATGTGCTGAATTGTATATGCAGTCATGATAGGTATCTCAGGATTACCTGGGAAGCTCAGATTGGGACAACAGCATACACAAATATTCTTCACGAGAGATATCTCTCTTTCAGGTTGAAATGTCCATTAGAGAATTTGTAGAGGTAGTTACAATCCCCAGCATATCTATACATTAACCTTTGAAGTGATAGCAAGTTAGCAAATTTCCCCCGTCTTCTCAAAAACATGTCATCATGCTGCTCAATTTCATGAACTGCAGTTGCCTCAGAGAATTACTATATACAAACCCCTAGATAATACCAGGAGGCTACATCAGCTACAGTTAACTTCATATAAAATGGTAGGTTAGTATTTTACCACCAATTTAAAAAAAAAAGGGGGTTGTGAAATTAGGAACATGACAATTTTTGGATCTTGCAGTAATTTTGAAATCATAATAAAAATGCATCTTTTCATGCTATGATTCAAAAGAGATGTCATATGAAATAACTTGTATTTACTGTCAGAAAAATATAAAAGTTTAGGTGATTTAATCACTGATCCTCCTTTCTTCAGGTAATGCAAAGGCAGGGTTTTCTTAAAACCTCCCAGGGCTCAATGCCTAAGGTCAAATGGTGGAGTACTTCCTCATTTGTAGGAAAAATTGCCATTAAAGTCAAGTTACAAGAGAAAATCAAAAGGGAAAGCAACGAAAATTTTGCCTCAGGAAGGAATGAAGAAAGACTTTAGTTTTGAGGCTTAACCAAATACCCAGACTTTTACTTTAACCTTCAGATGAGAAAGGATCTCAAGTCCTTTGTCACCAATCTAGACTTCCAGAAATGTTAGTACAGTTTTGCTTCCTTTTATCGGGTTTAAATGGAGCATGTCTTGCTTAAGGTAAATACTTGCTCAATTTGTATTTAGCTTACGTTAGGCTGCTTCTACAAGGAACAGGATCCCCTTTTTTCTTTATTATAAACAGCAAGTAACACTGGGAACATCAGCTTTCTTGTAGACGTACTATAACAAATATACATAGGTTAAATATAGGAGGCAGTGTGGCCACTGGACTGGGAGCCAGGGATACAGGGACTCTAGCAACAGCTCACCTTTTCTCACTCAGGTTTTCTGTGCCTCAGTCCTCTCTTTCTGCTTCTTGTAAAAAGCTTGAGATGAAAGGTGCTATATAAATGCCAAGTTTAGTATTTTGTCATAGTATTTTAAAGCAAATATATGTTGTAATGTTTAATATCAATAATACTTGGTACTTTTGTAGCACCGTCTATATGAGGACCTCAAAGCCCTTTACAAGCAAAGAGTTAAAAACAAGGTGTAGAAAAAATAAGTGCCTTGCTGAGGAACATACACAAGCTCTGTGGCAGAGTCAGGAATTGGAAATTAGAGGGAAGGTTCAGTAAAGCCTGTAACTTTCTTTCTACTGCAAGGTGACCTTCTGCACACTAGATGTACTTGTTCTTGATTTTGCTTCTGCTATGGAGGCTGCTTTAACTTATAGCTGGGGCTCTAGAAGAGAACTGCCACAATAATGTACTTAAGTGGAGCAAGAGGAAGGCAACTGGGCAGCAGCCGCAGGCACCCACCACTTTTGCGTGCAAAAATAGCAGCTATCCCAGCTGTCAGTCAGCTGCACCACTGCTGCTGGCAGCCCAGGGCTACCTTCCTTTGTGATGTTTCTGCCCTGCCGAGCAGACTAAGACAGGCCTAGATGTTTGTATCCTCCAATTGTTCTTCTACGGAGTGATGCCCAGTGCTTGAGCTGTACTGGCCAGCTAAGTGCATCATTGGGTTTTTGGAATAATACTGAATTGCCCAAGCTGAGAACCTGATCTAAAAACATTAAAATTGTGGCTGCTATATATTTTATCCCATGTGGTATATTTTGAGAATGTTTTGGGGTTTTTTTCACTGCCAGACTGGGTAAACATGAAATAATACTTCAGACTGAACAACTCTCAACACATTTTAGGTTCAAGGAGGTTTAAGGCAGTCAGGCAAGCAAAGATGACCACTGTCACACTACACTACATGGGTGCTTTGATAAAGCTTAATTCTTTTTCAAGCTTGATGGACAGGTCAGGAAGGCATCTGGAAATTAAATCCATTGTGAAAACTTCTGTTTCTCCTCTTGGAAATGTTTTGCAACAGAAGCATCCCTTGGAAGAAGAAATGTTAACACATTTGTGTAGACACACACATACTTCCCTCCTTTGTCACTCTACCAGGCACACTGGAATCATTACATATGTTTCTGTTGTTTGGAGCTCTGCGGGGTCATGACACATCCTTCAGACCTACTTTTTATTTCCTGATCGATGGAGATGCAGCCACAGTGGAGTGTAAAATGATATTCATGTACCTTCTGCCAAGAAAGAGGGAAAAAAAAAGAGAGAAGCTTTTCTGATAAGAAAGAAATCAGAACAAGATTGCTTTTGATAAAAGATTGATGAAGAGGCGTTCAGTGCTTGCAGGAGAAAACATTTGTGAAAACAATTGATGTTGGGAGCTTTTGATAAGACATGCAAAAAAAATTTCATTTTAATATTTATTGCTTGTTGCAGAATTGATAGGCAGCTCCTGTCTGATGAGGTCATGAAATAGGAGATTAGTTCAGACAAAGTCATTATTTCTGTCTTGTGTCTTTTTCTGTTTTGATATTAGTCTGCTTCTCCCCTCCCCAGCTTCATATAATGTAATTTTTCTGTCATCTCTTATAAAATACTTAGGTGCCCATCTAGTATGAGGATAGGCATAAAAATCTCTTTCAGAGCAAAGAGGGCCTAAGTTAATGCACAAGGCACTAGTATTTGTAAACCACATTAGAGGAAAACTCAATAAGATCAATCCTTTGCGATGGATTTTTGTTAAATTACATTGACGGGTGCCATGACAATCTGCCCTAGTTGTTCATCCCCACCCACCATTATACATGAAATAGACCCTGAGGGCTTAAATCAATAAAAGGAATTACTTATGTAGGTGTTCTGCAATATTCTTGTAGAATTATTGTGTGGTGTGAGACTGCATTTCATGTATCTAATGCATATTTAAACAAACAGGAAAATAAATATGCTGCAAAATAAAGGAATATGAGGAACAGTGGGTTTGAAAAGGCAGATATACACAATGAACTGATACCACACCTTTCTGCAGTACTTATCCAACTAGGCATCTTATGTTGGTCTGCACCACCATCATGGCACCCTTAGGAAGTTTTACTGAAATGTGGTGTTATTGTAATATAAGTCAACTGCACCCCCTTACCTAAAATATTGTATTCTGATTACCCTATCTCAGAAAGCTTAGAACAGAACACTGTTCACGTGGCAATGAGGATAATTAACAATACAGAGTGGCTTCTAGAGGAAGAGATATGAAAAAGCCTGGAACTATTTACCTTAGAGAGGAAATAAATAAGAGTGGATATGATAAATCACTTTAACATGGATAAAATACTGAATGACATAGGTAGATCAGGAATTTTATTCACCTTTTCTCATTATGTAAGTTAAAAAGGGGAACATTTACACATTCTATTAAAATCAAAGATATAAATGCATACACACACACACACACACACACACACACAAATACAAATACACACATAGAGCAGTTTACTTCTGAAACTCATTGTAAAATGTCATCAAAAACAAGGACCTAGCAGGGTTCCCAAGGATTGGCTATTTGTGTTAAAAATATTAAAATGTAGGTACGCATGTATGACAAATGTATCCAGAAGGATTCAAAAAATTAGTTTGGGGAGAAATGTAAATCTCATTTTTCAGGGCATGAACCATCTTCTTATGAATAGATGTTGGGTCAAAAACATAGCTCTGGACAGTTTATTCTATAAATACCTGCACACTTCTCTGAAGAGATTAATATTGGCTGTTGCTGAAGGCAGAACAGTGGGCTAGATAAACCACTAGGGCTAGTGCGCTAGGAAAGTTCCTGTCTTTCCAGGAACTTGATATACAGCATATTGCTTCCTCAACAGAAGTTTGTGCAATAATCCTTCTGTTTCTAAAAGCAGCAAAAGTAGTGTTAAGCATGATGATAAAACACAAACAAAAAACCCCCCAAACCCTGGAAAAATAGTATTTTCCTCACTACAAAGAAGTAGACAGTGAAAATGTTCACAGTTGTCAGGGGAAGGTGTTTTAAGATTCTGTTTTGCAGCTCAGAAGAAAGAGACATCTCATAGGATATGTTAGGAGTTTAGGAAAGTAATTAATGACGTTTTACTGAATACTAGATTAAATATTAGCTTGGAAAGCTTATGTAAATGGCCTGAGTGCAAGAAAGATTTGCCCCTGGGCAGCAATCATTTACATATATGTTCATTTGGAAAAAGTTTCTAGTGTAATTTAAATATGCATAACTGGCTCTCTTTCCTCTGTGACCACTGCTTACTGATTTTGTGTACCTTGTAAGTACAGAGTGCAGTTAAGAGAACGCTTTTATTGGGTATAGAATTGCTTTGCTTTTTGTCTTTGAACATAAAATCAGGAGACTTCCCATTTAACTGATAGATAACTTTTTTTGTGTGGAGCCAAAGTTAGAGCATATGACTATTTTGTATTCAGTTTTGCTCTGCGTATGTCCTGTGTGGGCAATGGCTGTCAGAGGATTCTTAATCCTGCTTTGTCTGGAATGCCACAGCTGAAACCAGCTCCTGCAGTGCTAACACATTGCAAATTGTATTGAGTGACAGGTTTTTTAAGGGCTTACAACATAACTTGAAAAAAGCATGTCTTTTATATTTGTTTTCCCTTTGTTCCTATTTCAAGTCCAATGGTGTGGGAGGATTGCCAGTGGTCATTGCTGTTGAAAATGATAGGAAACACGGCTTGACCAGTACTGTACAGTCTCACTTTAAGAAAAATGATTCACTGTGCTGGAATTTCTAGGATCTTTCAAAATTTGTTAGAATTTTTTTTTACAGAAATAGATTTTAAGAGCCCATGTTACAGACTTCTGGCATTCATATAACTGGACTATGACTATAACTTCTGGGGTGCATCTTTGTATTTGCAAAATTCCAAACAGTGTTGAAAATAGACTTTATTGATGATAATAAAGATTCAGCCACAGCTTATATATCATTTTGATTAGCTATGAGAGTTGCTACTGTTTCCATAGATAATGCTTGTTTCCAGCAGCTCATTGTCATATTAATGCAAAAGAGTTTTTCCCATCAGAGTTTAAAAAAAAATCTCTCTGCAACAGGTTATCCATTTATTTTAAGTCTATATAAAACAAGAGACTTTGCAGTTTTATTATGAAAGACACAGTAATATAAATGGTAATTACTACCCTATATTAAACTACTACTTTCTTTTAAAGTGAATTTACGGCTAGCAGATTGATTGACAGCATTAGGCAATAAAGTTCTCTGTACACTTTTAGATTATGAGCGGTGGTTTGAAAGCTTACACACACTGCCCCACTAATATGGCTCAAACTTGTTTTGCAAGGACCATGCTTAAATCTAGTCTCTCTGTGTTGAGGTTGCCAACAGGGACAGCAATGAATGCTTAGTATGATGTAATTTTAATGATGTTGTGGCACGACGGGATCAAATAGTATGGTAGTGTCGTCTTGTGACCCCACAACTCCTGCCTCTTCCTGTTCCTTTTGCCCTCCCTCTCACTTGCTTGCCATGCCTTGATGTTGTTTGGGGGAAACAGTTGGGAGGCTGCCTAAGGAACAGAAGGAATCCTGTCTACTGCCAAGCTATTTCCTATTGATAGGCAGCAGGTGGCTTAAGGGCTGTATTTGTGGTCTCCAACCATGCCCATGCCTTGCTGGTGTTGCCAGTCATTATCACAGTAGAGCTAATTGCCCTACACACTGTTTAGCCCTTCAGGTCTCAGAGTCTTTGTAAGAGACTTCCTGGCCTTGACTCCTTTCATCTAGCTGGGTTCTCTTGCCTTAGACCCACTGTTTGGGACCTTGAGCTCCTGGGCCTAGTCCCCTAGGCCTCCACTGGCCTGGCTTGTGCACAGCCCCGGCAGACTCATGCCCTTGTGTCCTTCTTGTCACTGGTATCCTTGCCCCCAGCAAGACTCAGAATTCAGTGTGCTTCTCAAGGCACCTCACCCTGTGGCTCCCCTTTACCCCTTTGTAGCCACATTGGTCCTCTGATTTTGTTTAAAACAAAAATGCAAGCTGCTGCTTTAAACCAAAATCCCTCCCCGACTTGGGTGAACAAACATTGGGAATGGAAACAAAAATGAGCTATTGCTTTAAATGAAAACTTCCCCCATCCTGGGCAGAACCAGAGCTGTCCTTCCCAAAGTTCTCCCTGCACTGCTCACTGCATTGTGGCTCTTCTCCAGCTTTGTAGGCAGCTGCTTTTTTGTCCCAGAAGGCTCCATTTCCAGCTGGTCTGTCCTTCCTTCCAGGTGTTCTTGACTTTATCTGTCCCCAAGATTCTGCCTTACCTCTTTATTGAGTCTCATGCTTACACAGGTGTTTGCCCTCAGGCTAATGAGCCACTTTATCCTTTTCCATTGCTGGCTAGTCCTGTGGTCCACAGCCATTATCTCAGCTAGTTGTTTCACTCCTGCAGAAGGTTCATCAGCTGTGTTTCCCCCTTGTCCATAACACAAACCTCTGGCTCCCTGTCACAGATATGAAGACACATTTTTTACTAGGAACTCTTTATTTTTATATTTATGTAAGTTATAAAACTTACCCTATCTTTAGAACACAAACCATGTAAGTACCTGGGGACATAAAAGAAAATAATTAGCTCGTAGCTTGAAAACAAGCAGGAACACAAACTTCCCCACAAAAATCTAACTCATCTAATTCGTGCAGCGGACTGAAGGAAGACATGGACTTTGTACTGTACTCTAAAATGTAACAAACTTGGGCTCTTTCATACCAGAGAGGGAAGTGAATTAGTTTTGAGCGTTCTCTGCTGAGATTCCCTACTATTGGCTTCTAAACACAAATCTTTGAAGTATTAGCTTGAATGTTTCAGATGATGTCAGCTACTTCAGCAGTATTCAGAGAATAGGCAACTATTTTTCAGATAGAACCAGAAGCCATATATGTTGTTATGGATACATGCTGATACTTAGAATTGAACCAGATGCAAATGGAAAGCAAGTGTAGTTTTATGGACAACTAGCGGTATATGTTCTTCATAGATAACAGAGCTCAGCAGGCAGACAGCTGTATTCTGCATTCATTTTAGCTTCCAAGAGCTCTTCAAATATACAGTGCATTGCAGTAATCTTCTCTCGAAGTAGGAAAAATCTCTGTCTGAGTGCTAGTTCCAGATTTGGGATGTTTGTTCCTGGCTAGCTTTATAGAAGTATTCTGGTTCTGATGGCTGAGATTTTAGGTTATAGGTCCAAAATTTCCCTCAATTTATGAACTTTTTAGAAAAGATGTGGATAAATAACCTTAATAAACAGGACAACAGTTAGCTCTGCTATCTCTTATCATTTCAGCATTTGTTCACAAACTCACATACCTATAATCAGATTTTTTTTTTAAGTTTATGGAGTTTATTCTTATCAGAAGATACATATAAGTGTTACATTTAGATTGACGTAACCAGGGTTAGGTTGATCTAAGTGCCTGGGGATGCAGGTGTAAACTGGGTTTATATTGCACAAAAAATGGCAGGCCTGATTTAAGTTAGTTCACCTCTTGAGTAACTGTAGACTGATCTGGGTTAACCTGATCTAAAAAGGGGTAACCTGGTCTAGTGTATTACCTAACCTTAGTGTTAGAATTTACGTGGTGGCACTGAAGTCATGAAAATGGCTTGGACAAGAATATTCCGTTCTTTGAAGACAACATTTATTGAGTACAGCAAGGTCTCACAGGTTTTATCATGTTTATGGCCTGGGTGGCACTGTTCACAGTGCCTACTACCCACTTTGAAATCTAAACTGTTGTAGCCTCCTGCTTTCTTAATCACAGCAGTGTCTACTGCCCATTCAAGTAGTCTGCCCTCCTCGCCCCCCACCTAGGTTATTTACTCAACATCTTTTCACTCGCTACAGAATTCATTAAAGGGCCCAAAATTGTTATGACTTTTGCCATGAATTTGCCAACAAAGTGAATGGCCACATGCATTCACAGCCCAACCCAGATACTCAGCTGGTTACTAGGGCTGTGTGAAACAACACCATTCCAATTTGACTTCTGTTTTGATGATTTGAGGGAACAGCGTTTTGTTTCGAGTTTCGTTTCATGTTGAAAGCACTGTTCCATTACATTTGGTCAAAATTGTTTTGCTGGTTTGATGTTTTGTCCATAGGTTATTATGTGGAAACATAAAATGCAGCAGGCAGGCAGATCAGGGGCTTGCCCACACCCCCAGGAGAGCTGCAGCACTGTGCCGGAGATGAGAGAAGATGGGTACTGCCATCTGGGACCAGTGCTGGGAAGATAGCTGCTGCCGCTGGTCTCAGGCAGTAGCACCCAGCTCCTCTCATCCGGCAGGCAGATTGGGGGCTCACCTGCACCCCCAGGAGGGCTGCAGGGGCTGTACTAAAGTTCTCCTTGGGGTGCGGGTACCTGATCTGCCTGCCAGATAACAGACCGGTGCTGGGCACAGCCTGCACCCAACACCAGGAAGATTGGTGCTGCTGCTTTGCCCCAGCTGGCAGCACCTGGCTCCTGTTATCTGGCAGGCAGATCAGGGGCACTCACCCTAGGAGGACTCCAGTGCAGCCTCTGCAGCCCTTCTGGGGGTGCTAGTGGTTCCCCAGTCTGCCTGCCAGGACAGGAGACGGGTGCTGCTGCCTGGGGCCAGTGGAGCCAGGGAAGATCAGCTCATGTGGGGACCTGCCACCTCGATCCCAGGGCGGGGGAAGGTTCCCACATGAGCTTATCTGCCCTGCGCCCCACACCCTCCTTGAGCCGGGATTGGGGCACGAGCTGATTTTCCCCAGCCCCATGCTGGAGCCGGCTCAAGGAGGGTGTGGAGCCTGAGGCAGATCAGCTCGTGCAGGGACCCTCCCCCACCCTAGGATGGGGGCAGGGGTCCCTGCATGAACTGATCTGCCCTGGCCCCGTACTGGAGCCGGCTCAAGGGGGGGTGCAAAAATTTCAAAACATTTCGAGTTCCCTTGTTTCATTTCAAAACTGTTTTGAAGGCTTTTGTTTTATTTTGATTTCACTGTTTTGAGCTCAAAATCCATCGAAACAGCTTCAAAATGAAACACTGGGTAAAATTTCACACAGCCCTACCACTCACCACAGTCCCCAGGGCTGTGCTGTTCCTACTCCTGTGACCCTGACCAGGCCACAACGCCCCTCTGCGTCAGCAGGGCAACCCTGCTCCAGACCTGCCAGCTCTCCCTGGATGCTCCAGCCCCTTTCACCTTTCCAGAATTATTTAGAGTCATAGAGAACTAGGGCTGGAAGGGAACTCTAGAGGTCATCTACTCCAACCCACTGCATGAGGCAGGATCATCCCTATCCAAACCATCCCATACTAACCATAATCTAAAATCTACATCAGACTACCATCAACCTTGACACAACATAGACCTAACACCCTAACCTGCCAGCAGGGGGATCACAGTAGTCAATGTCACGCTTCTATAAAATGTTGTCAAGATATGCTCAGTAGGGCCTGAATAGAGGGCCAAACGCCCCCACTAACGCGGAAAGCAAGCCTCCCCCCCCACACACAGAGTCTTTAATCATCTGACCATGGGATAAAATTCCTTCCTGAACCCAAATATGGTGATTGGTCGGATCCTATCCATGATAGAAATTAGGCGTAGCTATACTTAAATTGTCCTTGACTAGGGAATGAGTTAGTTGTTCTTTGGTTTCTCTCCTTGTCTCTTCAAGTGCTTCAGTTAATCAAGTATGAAAAAGTAAAGGAGTAATGCAATTTTTCACCTCAGTGAATCAGTGTGGGAGAATGTATATAAATAGCCAGCTACTATTAAAATAAAATAGTATTCAAAATTAAAAATAATTAGGGTTATGCTGTTTGATGGAATTGGTGGCCTACTCTCTGGTAACCTATAGTGTGTCCATTTTGTGGATTGGATTTAAGAATCAGAGAATAAGAGATGATCCTATATTTAGTCCCTAGTTTAGTAAGCCCAGAATTTCCCCCCCACAACTTCTAAAATATTCTAAAGTTGTACATAAACTCCACAGACTTCAATAAGACTAGAATTTCTTATATATGTGTGCATGCGTGTATGTCCAGAATCTGAACCTGGATCTAAATCCAAATTTTGTAGTTGGGCATCTGCTGTGTAATGATCTGTATCAAAATCTGCATGTAACTCCCCCAAATTTGGGGGAAGTTCAAAGTAAGGATTTGAAATTTTCATTAGAGGCTTATCAGTAGAAAGCATGTGACAAGCTGTAAGCTACTCTCATATGAAAGAGAAAATGTTACAGTACAAAATGTGTTCAAATTCAGTTTCAAGAAGCATATTTGTTTCCATAACTTTTCATTTTCTAACTAAATCTGAATGCTAAACTTTTTACTTATAATGGATGATATAAGATGTAACATGGAAGATTTCTGTCTTAAAATTGAGTGACCTCAGGGGAAAACAGCTTAGAAGATTCTTTTTGTCAAAGTGAAAATAAAAGACCTCTCTTAAGGCAGGTTTCCTTTATCTTTTTTATAGATCATTATTCTCTTGTTCTGATGCTCAAAAACATCTTTCATCTGTGACTCAACAAGGCTTTTTCACCTCCCTTTTACAGTCATGCATTTAATATACAGGTTTATTATTTAACAGAAAGTGTGAGAGGTCACATTTATAAGTAAAACAAATGAAAGGATGTTTTGAACTTGACCTTTTAGTTGTTTATAGTAAAGTTTCATTCCTCCTATTGTACCTTTCTTTTAGCATTCAACTTATCCCTTTAATTTTCTGCTGTTTACATTATTTTGTATATTTCTTGGTATAAGATGTGATTAGTTACAACAATTGGAAGGAAAGAGGTGAAGCTATAAAATGTGTATGTGTAGTAGAAATATATAGTAAGAGTGCTACCTGTTAAAATATAGTTAACCAACCATTTATATTTCTGAAGAATCATTGATTCATTATTTAATGGATGCAATTATATAATCAACTTGAACATGGATGTAACTTGATCATGGAAGTAATTACATCATCAACCTCTCTCCCCACAACCTCAGAACAAAAGGTTTGATGTCAGTACAAAAGGAAGGTATGTAGAACCAGGAGGAAAGGAATAAGCCAGAGTATGTGTGGATCAATGAGGTAATCGGTGGCCTGGAAGAGAGGGGCCTTGGGTTTTAACTTGGGCCCTTGGTCCTAATGGGGCAGAAACTTCCTCTCCCTTCATCTGTGTTTTCCGTAGATTATGTAAGTGGCTCAGCCAGAGTGCCACAAAGTAATGAATAATGACTGACCTGGGAAATGATGTTAGAAGTGAGAGAGGCCCTGGCTCAAACATCCTCTGGGTGAAGACTACAACCCATGAGCTCATGCTTGCCAGGTAATTTCCCTAGCCACTGATCTATGGGGGTAAAAGAGGGACACATGACTTTTTCCTATTCCTGAGGGTGAGTTTCGTAGTCAAAAGTTTTGCCTAACTGCACTTTCGGGTATTTAAGGGTGCTATGTACCCACAAGTGACATGTGCATAAATCATAATTGCTACTGCATATGCTCAGTCTGTACGACTAAATAGTCACACATAGTTGTCCATGTGTGTAGGGCTATGTGCTCAGGAATAGAATGTCAGCTTCTGTGTAAGTGGCTGCTTTGGGACTTAGATGACAAAATGTCATGTAGGTGACTGAATATAAATGACCATAAAAGAAAAGATTGCCACACTTAGTTCACACTGGTTGATGTCAGGGAAAAATGGGCCAGAAGAGGCAAGTCCCATCTGGTGAGAACTAGGGAAGGGTCTAGGAGAATGAAGAGGTATGGATGTGTGAAGGACAAAGGGAAGGTTAAAATGGGGTGGGAAATGCAGGGTATCAGGGGAGAAGGAATTAAACCGGGGTGGGCAATAATTTTGGGCAGCCTTGCAATTAAACCACTGGGGTTCAAAAGATTTG
>NW_017729034.1:68716821-68717475 GCF_001723915.1 Gavialis gangeticus
CAGAGGGCTACTTACCAAGATTTGGCAAGCTGTCAAGGGCTGCATTGGTAGCCCTTGACAGATGCCCCACCTCTGGTTGCCATCTTATGACCAGCAGTCCTGCCCCTAACCCCCTGGCCTTTGCCACCAGAAGTCCCTCCCCTTGCCCCCAGAAGTACTCCTTTTAGCAAGAGGTTTGGCCATCTTGGAATCGGAAAAATACCAAATTATGTTCTAAAAAGCCAACATCTACAGCATTCATTAATTTGGTTTAAAAAATATTTTTGGCCTGATTTACATGCGTTTGTGTAGTGTACATAGAGGTTATGATTGCACAATAGCTTAAAATAAAGTCTTACTTTTGTATATTGTGGGGTATAGGTTTGTGGAGGGCTGTGGATGTGTGGGTAAGTGGGGTGAGGGAACATGTGGGTGTGTGTGTGTGTGGATATGTGGGGTGTGGGTGGGTATGGGGTTTGTGCCTGGGGTGGATATGTGGGGTGTGGGTGGGTATGGGATGGGTGCCTGGGGTCTGAGAGCAGATGTGAAGGGTCTGTGTATACGGCAGTGTGAGCGGGGTGTGGGTGCATGTGTATAGTGGGGTGTGCATGTGGGACTCAGCTTATGAACACACACACACACACACACACACACACACACACACACACTCTGCCT
>NW_017729034.1:68717723-68735140 GCF_001723915.1 Gavialis gangeticus
TCCATACACACACAGTCCCTGCCTCCATATATACATGCACACATCCCTGTAGTGGTGTGGCCTCATGCTCCCCGGTCGGGTGATGCAGCCGGAAGCCACATGGTGCTGGAGCCAGGCAGAGGCAGAAAGGGAGTGAAATGGCTGGGGGTGGGAGTGGCTGAGCTGTCAGTTTTCTTTGGTCCCCAAAGCAGATAAGAATGTCTCAACTCTTAGCTCCCAATATGCTTCCCCTCTACATTTAGTGGTACCTCCCTTTCATTCCCCGCTGTCTCTCTCTACTTAAGGCTCTGGGTGCAGCAAGGGGAGACCTGCTTGCCACTGCCACTGTCTCCAGATAACCCAGGGCAGTGAGAGCCCCAGAACTGATCCAGCCCCATTCCAGCACAGGGAGCCGAGCTCAGACAGTGACAATGGTAGTGGTGGCAGTGGCAGCAGCAGACAGGTTCTTTGTCTCTGCTTGATTACCCCAGGTGTTCCCTGCCATCCGAGGAACAGGTGCAGGGAGGGGGAACCTACCTGCCTTTACTGCTGCCCCTGGCCCAGCCTGGTTCCCTGTGTAGTCACCCCCACCACATCCCTGGTTGGAGAAGGGCAGGAATGACTAGGACACCAGCAGCATTTGGATTTCCCCTTCCTGTGCTCAGAGTCATAAGTAGAGAGGGCAAGGGGGGAAATGGGAGTGGAGGAGAGGTGCCACTGAGCAGGGTGGGGAAGGGAGGAAGTGCCAAGAGTGGTGGGGGGAGATTCTTACCTGCTTTCAAGTCAAGTCAGTCCCAAGGCTGCTGCGACTGTTGGGGCACCTTAGATGTTATAACAACCCTCTTGCACTCTGCTCTATGTCTGGCTAGCTTTGTGCACTGTCAGTTGAAGCCTCATGTAGTCCTTAATATTGCTTCCCCATCTCTCCTTGGGTCTACTTCTTTTTCTCTTTCCTTCCACTGCAGCCTGCCTTATGATGTTGGCAAGGGTGTCCAGCCTCGTGTTGTGTCTGAACAATTGCAGCTTCCTTCATCACACAACCTCCCACAGCAATTTTTAGGTTCCAGTTTCTTGACTGATCTGCTGCTTGACAGACTCATTGGTCTGGTGCTCAGTGTATGAGACACGCAGCAGTCTCCTAAAGCAGTGCATCTCAAAGGCCTCAATTCTCTTCTGTAACTTCTTATTAAGCATCCAGGTCTCAGAGCCATAAACTGTCATAGAAATGACCACAGCATGCACCAGATGTAACTTGACCTTCAGTGTAATATTGCTACTTGTCCAGATTTTCTTTAGCTTTGTTAGTTGGCTGGTGGCAACCGCTATTCTAGTCTTGACTTCCTTTTCAGGTGTTAAGTCTTCTGTGATGGTGGCTCCTAGATACTTAAAACGTGTAACTTTTTCTTGTTTTTCATTGCCAATATTCACATCAACATTGCTGTTGGTGATCTTGGAGGGTATCATCACTTTACTTTTCTTAGTGCGTATTTCCATTCCATGGCTCTTTTTAGTTTTGTCTAGCATTTCTGTAAGTTGTTGAAGCTGTTCAGGTGTCCAGCAGGGAATAAAAGGAGATCCCCCATCCCCTGAAGTGATCAGGGAGTCAGTGAACAGGGGCAGCAAACAGGGCAAGCAGTTCACAGGCAGTTTGCAGGCCAGTTCCCCACCACCCCCTCTCCTCCCTCTTTTGATGGGAGAGCCTTTCAGCTTGGTGTAAGGAAGCAGGGGGAAAGGAACCCTTTGGGGTCAAGGTGTTAGCACCACTGTCCACTAGATAGAGCTTAGGGATCATTAAAGCACAATTAACCCTTACATGAAATGTGAAATGCGATCACAGACAACTCAGGGCTCCAAAATAAAAATCTAACTTTATTATTGCAACAAGTATTATCTTAGCAATTTCTATATTCAGAGAGAGAAAAACATTCAGTATAATCATCTCACCCAATCCCAGATGTTGCTTTACTCAACAGAAAAGTCTGGCCACACAGTTCCAGAAATCAAAGGGTGCACCATTGGCTGGGATGATGCAGAGAGGTGTTGAAGGCTGGATTTATGATGATGACAATGACAATACTTAACATTCTTGCTGGCCTCTTTTATGCTTTTCTTTAACTTCACTCCTTTGGTGACTTCTTGCTTCCGGATTGGTCTCTTTGCAGTCAGAATATTGTCCGTATTTTATCCTGCCAGTACATTCCTTTTTCGACAGACGCATCACAAGCTTACCTTAATTTGAACTTTTTCCAGTGTCTTTCTTTAGGCATTGTCCATTGGTCTCTCCCTTATCACCTTTCATTAAGATACCCAATCATTTCATCCCTCTGATTCAGCTGGTCAGTGCCAAGTTCAATTAATTTGAGCTGGTAACAAAAGCATTGCTATGTTGTGTTAGAAATACTTCTCACAATGATAGAAAAGAAAAGAAACACCATGTGAGCAAACTCAAGGCCATTAGCTGCTTACAAGAGGCAAGGCCAGCTGATATTGCAGACACCAGCAAAACGAAAAGTTCAGATAACAGGCTATACGAACTTAAGCAATGATTAAATAAGTCAGAATATAAAAGAAAACTTTAAACAATATTGTAATTAACAACTCTATAAACAAGTTCAACTTTAAAAAATAAAATATGACAAGCTACCCAACAAAGGAACAGTAGACAGGCTGGCTTTCAGGTGTGTTCCTTAGGGAAGGTGTGCTTGAAAGAAGAGCAGTAAGAGAAAAGAGACAGATTAAGAGACCTAGAGAATTGGTTGGAGGATGTCACAATGCCAGAGCCACTGCCTCTAGTTGCACCTGTGAGGTTTCTGTCCAGGCAGGACAGCTCACCCACCAAGATCCAGGTTTGGCACTGTTGGGACTACAGCTTGCAGGTTCCTTCCCATGACAGCTAAATGGGGTAGTGCTTGTGGTGTGTGCAGTGCCACCTCGTGGTGTCTCTCAGGGAACAGGCAAGACAACTACAGGAGGAGTTGATGAGACTCTGAAGCATCCTCCTCCATGAGAAGTTCATTGATTCGATGCTGGAAGAGACCGTGCCAGACTGAGGAGAAAGAATTGCCAGAGGCAGTGCTATAGAAGGGAGAGGACATGGACTCCCAGGAAGGTGGAAGCTGGAAGCTTGTGACCTCTGGCAGCAAGCGGAAATCCTCATCTCCACCTGCAGCAGTTTCTCTCGAGAACAGATGTGGAGCCCTAGCAACAGAGGGCGAGGAGCATGTTCCATTGGTGGAGGGGGACAGGCCAGGCCTCCCCAAGGTGGGAAGGATCAAGACCACCACCACCAAAATGAAGCGATGGGTGGTAGTGGTTGGAGAATTGCTTCTTCAGGGGGTGAAAGGATCCATCTGCTGACCTGACCTGTTGTCTTGGGAACTCTGCTGCTTGCCTGAAGCCTGGATCCAAGATGTCACAGAGGGATTATTGAGGATCATCTGACCCTCTGATTACTGCTCCACGCTGCATAATCATGTGGGCACCAATGATACTACCGGGGAGACCCTGAGCAGTTCAAAAGTGACTACAGGGCTCTGGGTGCAAGAGAGTAATGAAGGGGACAGAGCCTCAGGTTGTGTTCTCTTTGATCCTTATGGTCAAGGGAAAGGGCCTGGGAAGGAGCAAGTGCATCCACAGATCAGTGCCTGGCTATGCAGGTGGTGTTGCCGGCAGAACTTTGTCTTTGCAAACAGGATGATGTTCCAAGAAGGATTATTAGGAACAGAGGGGATCCACCTGATGAAGAGAAGAAAAATCATCCTCACAGATAGGCTTGCTAACCTAGTGAAGAGGGCTTTAAACTGGGTTCACTGGGGGATGGAGACCAAAGCCCCGAGGTAAGTGGGGAAGTCAGTGACTTAGAGGGAGAGCAAGCAGGAAGGGGCAGCAAGGAAGGTGTTATTATTTTTCCTGAGAAATCAGCACAATCAACTAGTTACCACAGGTGCTTGAACACAAATGCATGGAGCCTGGGAAACAAGCAGGAAGAATTGGAAGTCCTTGGCACAGTTACAGAACGAAGACATGATTGGAATGACAGAGACTTGGTGGAGTGGCTTGCATAACTGGAGCACTGTCATGGGTGGGTACAAACTGTATAGGCCTGTCAAAAGTCTCTAGGGATGTCTGTACACATGCAGAGAGGCTGCTCTGATGTACTGTAACTACAGTGTGTTGGAGCAGACTCTATTAATCGAATCTGCTGGAGCATGATAATTGCCACGCTCCAGTAGACTCCAGCATCACATGTATTAGCATCCCTGTGCTGAAAAACAGTGGTGGTGGAGGCCCTTTAACTAAAGCCATTTTTCAGTCTGGGGATGCTGATACATGTGACACTCTGGGCTCTTTAATTAGAGCACCCTGTCCTCACTCCCAAAGCACATGTATAAATGCCCTGGGTTGGGATCAGAGGAGACAGTAACAAGGGTGATGGCATGGTGGTGATCTCCTATAGACCACCAGATCTGGAGGAAGTGGTAGATGAAGCTTTCTTCAAACTGCTAGTGGAAGTTTCCCATTCACAGGCCCTGGTTTTCTCATCAGGGACTTCAGTCACCCTGACATCTGCTGGGAGG
Organism: Gavialis gangeticus; assembly: GCF_001723915.1. NCBI lineage: Eukaryota > Metazoa > Chordata > Crocodylia > Gavialidae > Gavialis > Gavialis gangeticus. The sequence goes on from NW_017729034.1 coordinate 68,722,280, forward strand.
GCAATACAGCAGTGTGCAGGAGACCAAGGAAGTTTTTGGAGAGTGTCGCAGACAACGTCTTGGTGCACGTGCTGGAGTGTCCAACTTGGGCCCATGCTTTTCTAGATCTGCTGCTCAGAAACTTGGAAGAATTGGTGGGGAATGTGGTAGCAGATGGCAACTTGGGCAGCAGTGACCACAAGATGATTGAGTTCAGTATCCTAAGGAAAGGAAGGATGGAGAGCAGCAGAGTAAGGACTCTGGATTTCACAAAAGCAGACTTCGACTCACTTAGGGAACTCATGGACAGAATCCCCTGGGAAGCCAGTCTGATGGGGAGGAGGAGTCCAGGATAGCTGGCTATACTTTAAAGAAGCCTTACTGAGAGTGCAGGAACAAACCATCCCAATGTGCAGGAGCAAGTACTGAAGAACTCTTCAGTAAACTAAATCACAAAAAGGAAGCTTATAAGAAGTGGAAACTTGGACAAACAACTAGGTAGGAGTATAAAAGAATTGCTCAGGCATGATGGAATGAAATCTGGAAGGCCAAAGTGTAGTTGGAGTTGCAGCTAGCAAGGGATGTGAAGGGTAACAAGAAGGGTTTCCACAAGTATGTCAGTAACAAGAGAAAGATCAGGGAAAGTGTGGGTCCCTTTCTAAATAAGGGAGGAAATCTAATGATAGATGATGAAGAAAAGGCTGAAGTTCTCAGTGCCTTTTCCACCTCAGACTTCACAGGAAAAGTCAGCTCCCAGACTATTGTACCTGGCAGCACAGTCTGGGGAGGAGGCAAGTAGCCAACAGTGGCAGAAGAACAGATTATGGACTATTTAGAAAAGCTGGATATATACAAGTCCATAGAGTCAGATGGGATGCACCTAAGGGTGCTGAGAGAGTTGGCTGATGTGACTGCAGGGGCACTGGCCATCATCTTTGAAAACTCATGGTGTTTGGGAGAAGTCCTGGATTATAGGAAAAGGACATAGTGCCCATCTTTAAAAATGGGAAGGAGGACGAACCAGGGAACAACAGACCAGTTAGCCTCATCTTGGTCCCTGGAAAAATCAGGAAGCAGATCCTCAAAGAATCCATTTCTATGCACTTGGAGAAGAAGAAAGTAATTAGGAACAGTCAGCATGGATTCACCAAGGGGAAGTCTTGCCTGACCAACCTGATTGCCTACTGTGATGAATGACTGGTTCTCTGGATGAGGGGAGACTAGTGGATGTGTTATACCTTGATTTATAGCAAGGGTTTTGATATGGTCTCCCACAACATTCTCATAGGCAAGTTAAGTCAGTATGGGCTGTATGAATGGAGTGTAAGGTGGATAGAAAACTGGTGGAGCATTGGGCTCAGAAGGTAGTAATCAATGGCTCAATGTCTAGCTGGCAGCTGGTATCAAGGGGAGGGCCCTTGTGGGGGGTTGCTCTTGGGACCAGTTTTGTGCAACATGTTCATCAGTGACCTGGAAAATGGCATAGAGTTCACCCTCAGAAAGTTTGCAGATGGCATTAAGGTGCGGGGGGGAGTAATAGATATGCTGGAGGGTAGGTCGATGATTCAGAGTGACCTGGACAAATTGGAGGATTAGGCCAAAGGAAATCTGATGTGGTTCAACAAGGACAAGTCCTGCACATAGGATAGAACAATCCTATGCATGAGTACAGGCTGAGGGCGGCCTGGCTGAGCAGCAGCTCAGCGGATTGTAGGTCCCAGCTCCAAGGCCACAATGGATTGTATTAGCTCTGTGGAGCAGTTCCAAGTTAATGCAACATGTGTCACTTGGTATGATCACTCAAAAAGGCTACAATACAAAAACACCTGGCATGTGTTATACTGTTTGAACACTCAGGGCATCTCATTTACACATGCTCTGGGGTGAGGGTGAGGGGTGCTTTAATTAGTGTGGCTCCAATAGCTTTTCTAATTAGACCACCTGCAGCATTGTGTGAATGCTTGCATTCTGCATCCCACACTTCAAAATGGCAGTGGGGGCACTTTAACTAAAGTTCTTTGATGAACTTTAGTTAAAATCACCCCTGCCACCATATTGAAGCACAGGGATCCTGAAGATACATGACATGGAGGGGCTTGGAGCGTGCTGATTAATCTGCTGGACATCAGCTAATTAGCATGCATCAGAGCAGACGTCCAGCATGTGTACAAGTGCCCTCAGATACTAGTGTTTTAAGGTTACCTACCTGTCTTTGTAGCTGTGTTGGTCTAATGAGATAGGCAGAGAGGGTCCTTTGGGTAAATGTGGTATCTTTTATTACGCTAACTAAATAGTTGGAAAAAATTGTTCTTTGCAAGCTTTCAGGCACAAACACCCTTCTTCAGACATAGGGAGTGTCTGCTGTTGTTTTTCATCCAGGAGAGCACAAAAAACAACAGCAGATTCTCCCTATGCTTGACGAAGGATGTTTGTGCCCAAAAGCTTGCAAATAACATTTTTCCAATTATTTAGTTGGTCTAATAAAAGATAAAGTGAGGATTATACTTTTAGCAACAACAGTGGATGCAGACAATAAAAGATATGCAGATTTGAGACTCTATGATTTAAAACATCTCCTCCAGCTAATTGTCCCTCCATGTAATAGGAAGTCTTGATTAGACTAAAAAAAGAAAAAGCTTTGATTTACAGTATAACACTGGAGGTAACAGATTACAAAGTTGTTTTTTTTTCACTGAAAGCTGCTCATTAAACAGAATTGCTGGTCTTCTTGGCTTTCTACTGCTGACTGGTTCCTTAATGAGTTAATCATTTACTGGAGATTTAAATGCATCCAACACACAGTATCTCAACTTTGTCCCTCTGAATTTAAACTCAAGAAAAACATACCCTTCCTTAGAAATTATTTCATGTTTTATTTCCATCATTCTCACATTATAAAATACAAAACCTTTATGTTAATTCCCAGCACAGTACTATGAGCCTGCATGCATTTCTTAGCTGGCAAATTTGTAGGGTGGTTCTTATTCATATGGAAGACAAGCATTTAACAATGCTGTATATATGTTTCCAAATGGCATTACTAATATTATGACATTATTAATACCATAACTTTTCTCGAAGAAGGGCTATGTGGTACAAATTTACATATTCTCAAAATGAAAAATTAATCCTTTAAACTAAATAAAAATGTTATATAGAAAGGATTTCTGTCAGTTTGAAACTTAAGAAAAACCCTGCTCAATTTGTTTTTATTTCTCTAATATCCACCATAATGATCTGTAAAGGAGATGGAGTAAGACCAAACTTTCTGATATTAGGTTTACAGAATGATGGCAGCTATTAATATCTTGACAATGATATTAACAGCTTATCAAGCTGATACTAAAATGACACAGAACTATGGCAAAATGAACACTATATCACATGAAACTTCTCTCCTCAATGGAGTTAGCTAACTTATATTTTTCCTGATAGCAGTCTCATGTACTGAACACCAAAGAATAGATCATAAAATTGTAACTCATTTCAATATCTACACAGAAGGCAACCGATCAATGACAGGTTTACAGGATTAAATTAAAAATGAATACAGTTGGGTTTTTGAGATGTATGTTCTCTTCATCAAGCTAGTTTCCTTTGTGATTTTGATTGAACATGGCTATCATTTTTATTTTAGTGGTGCACAACCTGACAGAACTTAAATCTTCTAAACATATTAACTACTGCAGTAAAACATTAAATAAAAAAGACTTGTCATACACTCGGTCTCACATACAAAATCTATGGACTGCATTTTCCATTACTCTATCCCTTGTTTAGTCAGTTACATGTGTGCATAGTGATTGCAAAATGAGTGTGTAATTTCACCATTCTGACTGAGTAGCCTTTTACACCAATTTTGCACTGGTAGGAAGGATGCAAGGCAACTGAGAATGAGACCCCAGGTACATAAAGTAACTTATATTAGAAACAAGTTATGGACAACTGTTGTATAAAAATATATTACAGGTAAAAAAAATCATTATAGATTACATCATTAGAGGCCTCTTGAACCAACTAGTCTAGGAGTTTGAACCACACAGAGATGGCCATAGGAGGATCCAGGATTTTGAAAAGGGGGATGCAGGAGCAGTGCCTGGCACTTCAGGGGTGGCTGCATCCCCTACTTCCAACCTTTCCCTTGCCCAACCAGAGCAGGCAGACCACACCTTGGGAGCAGCAGCTGGGGACTTTTTAAAGTCACCAGATCAGGTAAGATGTAACCCAGAGCTGGCTTCAGAGCAGTGAGAAGTACCACAGAACAAATCTTCAACATCCAAGTGCTGTGTGAAAAGTGCCATGATCACCAAAAATAATTTCACCCTAACTTCACAGACTTCAAGAAAGCTTTTGATAGTGTGGCACAGAGCACTTTGGCTCACAATGAAGAAGCGTAACATCAGCAGGTCCCTGATAACACTAACAGAAGAACTTTACAACAACGAAAGTAGAGATAGACAACATTGTCAAATGATTTGTGAGTTCAGTAGGACTGCGCCCAGGTTGCCTGCTCTCACTATGCCAGTTCAACCTCTTCCTCAAGCAAATAATTTCAGACACTTCAGAGAATTTCCCAGGAACTCTATCAGTTGGAGGGTGGAAGATGTACAACCTGTGCGTTGCTGACTACATCAATCTGATAGTGGAAACATAGAATCCTAGAATCATAGAAAATTAGGGTTGGAAGAAACTTCAGGTCATCTAGTATAACCTCCTGCTCAGAGCAGGACCATACCCAACTAGATCATCCCAACCAAGGCTTTGTTTAGCCAGGTCTTAAAAACCTCTAAGGATGGAAAGTCCAAAACTTCTCTGAGGAACCTATTCCAGTATTTTACTACCTTTCTAGTGAGAAAATTCTTCCTAATATCTAAATAAACTTACCTTGCTCCAACGTATTGTGGGAGATCATATCAAAAGCCTGCTAAAGTCAAAGTATATCGCATCCACTGCTCTCCCTGAGGCAGTCAGATTGGTTAGGCATGACTTGCCCTTGGTGAATCCATGCAGACTGTTTCTAATCACCTTCTCCTCCAAGTGTTTAAAAATTCATTTGTTGAAGACCCATACCATAAGGTGAGACTGTCTGGTCTGTAGTTCCCTGGATCCTCCTCCTTCCTGTTCTTAAAGGTGAACACTATATATGCCCTTTTACAATCATCTGGGGCCTCTCCTGACCACCACAACTTTTCAAGGATAATGGCCCAGTGGCTTTGCAGTCACATCAGGCAAATCCCTTCACACCCTTGGGTACATCACACCTGGCCCCATGGACTTGTACATGGCCAGCTTTTCTAAAAAGTATCTAGCCTGTTCTTTTGCTATTGTTGGCTGCTCATCTCCTCCCCAAACTGTGTTGTCAGGTGCAGTAGCCTGGTAGCTGACCTTGCTTGTGAAGACCGAGGTAAAAAAGGCATTGAGTACTTCAGCCTCTTCCACCTCATCTGCCACTAGGTTGCCTCCCCCATTCAAAAGGGAACCACACTTTCCCTGATCTTCCTCTTGTTGCTATCATACTTGTAGAAGCCCTTCTTGTAACCCTTCACATTCCTTGCTAGCTGCAAGTCCGGTTGTGCTCTGACCTTCCTGATTTCATCTCTGCATACCCAAGCAATACTCTTAAACTCCTTCTTAGTTGTTTGTCCAAGTTTCTACTTCTTATAAGCTTTGTTTTTGTGATTTAGCTCACTGAAGAGTTCCCTTACAAGCCAAGCTGGTCTTCTGCCATACTTGCTAGTTTTCCTGTGTATCAGGATAGTTCATTCCTGTTTCCTCAGTAAGGTTTTTTAAAATACAACAAGCTGTCCTGGACTGCTTTCCCACTCAGACTGGCTTCCCAGGGGATCCTGCCCATCATTTTCCTGAGTAAGTCAAAGTCTGCTTTTCTGAAGTCCAGAGTCCTTACTGTGTTGCTGTCTTTCTTTCCTGTCCTCTGTGCACTGCTGTGTTGTCCTCCCAGCAGATGTCAGGGTGATTGAACTCCCCCATGAGAATCAAGGGCTGTGAACAGGAAATTTGTGTTAGCTGTTTGAAGTAAGCCTCATCCACCTCATCCCCCTGTCTGGTGGTCAAAAGCACACACCCACCATGACATCACCCTTGTTGCTCTGACCTAAACCCAGAGACTTGCAGCAGGCCTATCTCCAGTTTCATACCAGAGCTCTGAGCAATCACACACATCTTTTACATAAAGAACAACTCCTTCTCTTCTCCCCTGCCTGTCCTTCCTGAACAGTTTATACCCATCAATGGCAATGCTCCTGTCATGAAAGCTATCCTGCCAAGTCTTTGTTACTCCAATCATGTCATAGTTCTGGAACTGACTCCCATGCAATCCCAGGACTGAGCCCTGATGCCTGTATTAAGCATGTAATACTTAGACTATACTGAATCTGTGCAATGTTAAGCAGTGTTAAAGTTAGAACACGCTGTGAGCAGTTGCACATTGAGGATTAATATGATTTCTTGCCTGCACCATTTTGACTTACCATTAGGGGACTGGCAAGCAGTGGCAACAGTGGGAGTCTGTGCCTGCTCTGGGTGGCAGGAGGGGGAGGGATTGCAGTGGTGGGAGCATTAAGATGGAATGGGGGCTGTGGCTTTCTTCTTCAGGCCCCCATCCTGGGCTGAGAGACAGTGAAAAAAGCTGTGCTGCAGCTATTGGCACTGCCAACCCTAACCTCAACCCTCCTCAACCCAGTTCAAAGATTGTATTGCAAGCATAAGAACCCTTTCAATTGAACTAAATGTTTATTGATTGATACTCATTGCTGTAGGAGCCACATAACCCCAAAGGGGCTGAGCTTGCAGGATATAAACACTGGGCCTGAGCTGGGCAGGCAGTCTGACCTGGAAGCCCTGGAGAAAGAGCTCCTGAGCATAAGGCTCCTGACTTAACACCTGAGCTGGGGTAGGCAAGACCAGTGGTTTAGGAATTGAGATTGTAGGGGCAATGGGGGTCTCAAATGGCCCAGGAGCAAAGCCAGGGTCTAAGGAATAGGGAGCAAGGCCAAGGAGTAGGGTCACAGCCACAGAGTGATGAGAGCAGGCAGGATCAGGAACCTGTAGTCTAGGAGGAGTGAGAACCAGGCTTGGGGACCCATAGCACACAGAGGGCAAGAACCAGGATCAAGGACCTGAAGGCTGGAAGGAGTGAAAACCAGGATCAGGGACACATAGCCGAGGATGGGCAAGAACAAGTAGGGCCAGACTCCCATAACCCAAGAGGGGCAGAGTCTGTTGTAAGTAATGAGGCCTGAACCCAGGAGATGCTGAGCTGGGTTAATCTTTTTGATAAATACAGTCAAGGACTACCATACCAAAAGTTCAAAAGCTCCTTGAACAAATACTTACTTTATTTCATTTTTTTAATTTCTTTTGTCATAGTCTGGAAGGGACATTTTCCAAAATATATATCAACACCAGTTTGCTGGCATATTTAGACTTTGATGAAAAAAAAATTAAAAAGAGAGAAGAGAGTTGCTAATACAAGCTTCTTTCATACCAATATATCATTCTCCAACTAGGTATTCTCTACAATACAGCTTGGCTGGGAGTCAGTTTATCTCCACTTCAACCATGCACTTTTTCTAACATGAGGAAGTACGCCCATCTCCTAAGAGAGTAAACTCCTGGCAAAAGATATGTAAATGTCAAAGGTTATATCCACATGGATCCATGAAAATTCCTCTGTTCTAAAAGAACTTCATTTAGATGTGCAAAAAATCCTACATTTGGGAAATGTATAAAGCCACTAGAGATGAATTATGAAAACAAACATATTTAAATATATATGTGTTTTCATTCACTCAATATTGTGCCTTTAATTCAGCTGAAATACATCTAAGTGCACTTTTCTGCATTTAGATTTCATACACTATGCAGTTTGGAGGGAGTGAGTACCTAGCTACTTGAAATAACCAGTGCATTTGCTCTGCTGAGAATAAATATGCTCTTTGACTCTTATGATTAAACTTGCCATTTTACACACCATGGAAAGAATTCTATTTCTATTTGTGAACCAAAGTGACATTTTTCTAGCTGCTTAAGTAGCATTATTGGCACTTACGCTCAGGTTGAGATTCTATTACCTGTTCACTGTGAACATGTAAGTACATGCTTATTAGCTTTATGGGCACCTTTAAGAAGGCCATGAAGTTTAAGAAAGCTGTTAGTAGGTTTTCATTAGGGGCATGTTCCTATTGAGCACGCACTGTAGGTTAGACATTGGCAGGCAGGTTTTCAGTTGCATACAATTGTCCATTGTGGATATTTAAGTATGTGTAAGTCACAAAAACATAGCTGGCCAGAAAACAATGAGAGAGGTGTTAGGCACTGGGGGGGAAGCAAGAGGGTCTTCTTGTGTTTTAGTGACAATACCTGAGTGGTTAGGGTACTTGTCTGTGGAGCAGAAAGACTAGGTTCTAGGATTCTCTTACTCAGAGGGGGTTTGGTTCTGTGTCGGTCTGACTTCCCAGCCCAGTACTCTAATAACCACACCATAGGTGAGGCATTATCTGGGCTCTTTTTCAGTTATTCTTTTAAACCTGGTGTCTGGACAGCTGAGAGGGGGGATATGTAAGGCCAGGAGGAAGAGAACAAATGGAAAGGAAAACAAATGTAGTTTAGCGAGATGGCAATTGATCAGCTTCAAAAGAAAGGCTAAAAGGATAATTCCTAACCTGTAGTGTAATAGTTTGTGCACTATGCTGGTAAGTCAGAGAGATGCAGGCAGTGGTATAACTCGGGTGAGGGGAACAGGGCAACCATGGTAGGTACTGATGTAGGGAGTGGTGGTGGAAAAGAAAACAGTTGCTGCCAGCAGTCACATGATTGTGATCGTGGCAGCCACTGGAAGTTGCCACTGTCCATGTACCTTTGGCACCTGCCTGCATGCCTATGGGGTTGGATGGAAGTTCAAACTCTTGGAGTAGGTATATCTAGAACCTGGGCTCCAGCTTTCTGGGCAGGTGCTCTAGTCACTCAGCTGTTTGGGCTAAAACATGGAAGGGCCCCCTCTTCCCAGATGTCTGAATATGTGTCCAGCCAGTACACAGCCTAGTGCTCATACTCAGTCTACATGTGCATGCTTACATGCCCAGCTGCAGAGGCAGGGCCCAAAATATTCAGGTACATGACTAGGAATCTGCCATTTAAATGCACAATGGGAAGTAGAATGCCAGCCTGTAGCCTACAAGAGGTAGTCAGATGTATTATCTGGGGCACTGTTAAATTTCCAGCAGCTATTAATACCTTACCAAATATTTTGGTCCAGAATATTAAGTAGATGCCATACACAGGAACCTAATTTGATTTCTGGGTGACCCATTCTTCAGTTTCCAGTCTGAAGTGACTAATATTAATATTACTATGCTTACTTGTTAGGCACTGGAATCAGTAAAGTGCTGGTATTCATGTACGGTAGGTGTATTGTAATTGTGTATGGTTGTCATTTATGTCCTGCACTGTAAGCAGTCAGAATTGATTTAGATATTTCTAAAATAAGTCTTCTCAGGGGAGTAAGCTTTGGGAATGCTGGCAGTTGTCCTGAAGTCTTGTTTGTTTAAGTTAGGATTTGTAAAACTGTCATAAAAAGAATAGCAATAATCAAGTGTTCCTGAATTCTCCCATAACCTGTATGGGCCATATATGCAATAAGTACACCTTTAAGAAGGCCCTACAGCTTAGGAAATTCTGTCAGTAGGGTGTCATTAGCAGCATATTGCTATCAGAACTGGACCAGAATTTCTTCATAGGAACAGACATCTCTGCATCACTTGGAATTTGTACAATTTCAGTCAGATTGCTTCCTCACAAATGCTGCACTATGGCTTGGCTGGGGTCGTGGGGGGTGGCAAGAGACAGAAGAAAAACACTTGACAATCTTCTGGGTAGCTGGAATGTGCAAGACAGTAGTGTAGTTGGGGCAGGGCAAGCAAGGCACCAGCCCTAGGCAATGATTAGAGGAGGCGCCAGCAGCAACTCTCATCCCAATGGTCATGGTAGTCCTGGGTCATGCTGGGACACGTAGTGTTTCACAACTATCCCTATTTCTTCTGTGACTGGCTGCATAGGGTCAAGCATCACCCCAGCACCCAACTGAGTTCATGTTATCCCATGGTCCAGATGAGCACTCTTTCAGAGCAGGGCAAGGCTGAGGGGTGGGCTCTTTCCCTGCCCTCTGGGCCAAGATTGGGTGACAGGGATAGCCTGCTGTGTCCTGCGGGTCATAGTTGGGAGGGAAGAGGGGGCCAGGCAGGAATCCTTGGAAGGAGCAGGGAGTTGTGAGGAGCAGACAGGGAGTACTTGGAGTGCTGGGGCTGCGTGATACTGGGTAGGGAGTCCTGAGGATACTGGGGCAGGGCACATAAGGGGTGCAGGCAGAGAGCATTTATCCCCTCTCCTCCCCCAGAGAGCATTTATCCCCTCTCCTCCCCATCTCTGGCTCTTGACAGCATCTTTGCCACTGGTGCTGAAATTGGTAGCTATGACTCTGGTTTGTGAGGGGAACACACCAGCCCCTTCTCAAGGGAAGGGATAATTTGGTCCAGATTTACTCAGAATCACAGAGTTGGAAGGGACCTCAAGGGTCTACTGGTCCAACCTTCTGCAAGAAGGCTACTGCTAAATTGTTCCTGACTAATCGTTATCCAACCTCTTCTTGAAAGCTTCCACTAAAGGAGATTCACAAGCTTTCCTGGGCAGTCCATCCCACTACCTCATTGTTCTAACAGGACAAAGTTTTTTCCTGATATCAAGTTCAAATCTACTTGCCTGCAGCTTGAAGCTAGAGCTTTGCATCCTGCCTTGTGCAACAAGGGAGAAATGCTATAGTCCCTCTTCTATTAATTTGTTTGGCTTACATGCCTAATAAATGAATTGGGCTTTTATGCATTTATTAGGCTTATAAGCCTGAAGTCATCCAAGTGTCTTAAGCAAACTTGTACTGATAGTCATCCAAAGGACAATGAATTGGTATAAAAATAGCAACAGTAATAATCAATCAGAAATAAAGTAGCAGAGAAACACAGGTACCAAAACAACTTTCCTGTATCACAAAACATCTTCAACCCCACACCTATATAATTACCAATTTGTTATAAGCAATCTAAAATCAATCAATATATTTCAGGCTTTGTCCAGAAGGTGCTCCAGATAATATCTGCTTTCTGTAATCATCAAGGGGAGGTATTTTTCCTGAGTGTACTCTACAACCTGTGATTAAAAGGAAAAGAAATGTATATACAAAGTTTAGAAAGTCTGCAGAGACTAATTATGATTGTGTCCTATAGGGTGTTTTGAACATGATAACCTACATTATTATAATTAGGATTCGGTCTTCCATTCTTTAAATTTTTATAATCCCTACTAAAGTCCATAGAAATATTTCATACACAATAAACAGACATAGGCTTACAAGGATAACTTGTAATGTCTACTCTTATTTTCCATATCCACCTTAACTGAGGCATTAGAAAAAATAAACTTCAGGATCTGGTTCAAATGCTCATTTTTAGAAATAAGACATCATCAGAGATTTAAGGATGTTTTGAAGGTTCGTTGTTTTGTTTCCCCCCAAATCAAAGCAGTTTATTATATTGAGTCCCTGACTTCATTTTATAGCCTCCCACACCTTGCTGACATTTATCTCCACAAATAATTCAATAGACAATGGTTCTGAGCCATTAATTTGCATCCGTGACGTTCTCAACTTTACTGCTAGCTACACAATTGCAAATTCTTATGCTTGTATTCTTTAATTTGCTGTGAAATCCTGTCCTTGACAATTCTGTCTAATGGCAATTTGTATAATAATACTAGCTTTTTGGTCTAGAAGAGCAGTGAATCCTTTTTCATCCCAGGATATCTTCTTTTCTTTTTTTTTTTTTAACTTTCTGGTTATTTTCCTGGTCAATATTTAAGCTGAATGCAAGGACAGAATAGTAAGAGGTGTATATATACAAAAAGGAGGATATAAATGTGTCGCCATTCTTCTAATTATGTATTCTTAACACATAATATGCGCAGATAATGCACGGTAATGTGGAAGTTTTTTGCTTTTTCTGTCCATTAGTTTTCTTTGTGGATGTGAAATCCTTAATAGTAAAGTTATTGTTTTTTTGCTTCTTTCCTTAGGTGTTGCTTGTTACGTCAGGTATTGTATATATTGCAAAAACATTTATAACATCCTAATATAGTTTAAAATGTAAACTTAAACATCACTGAAAATAAACTCATAACTACTAGAGATAAAATCATAGCATCATAAAGTATTACAAACTGTTGGAGTACTGGAATTTATGTTGTAGGCAGTCCAAGATAACTGCATTATTTAGGCCACAGTGTTGCATCAGGATTTTTTCCTGGCCACATATGAAGTGTTATTTACATCATTGGGAATCATCAGGCAGAATTCACACTATATGATGCCTGTACCATATGAGGGCCTAAGTTTGCTTCATTATTTGAATTACTGAGTGATTAATTTTTGTCTTCATATTTCCTCCAGGAGTGATTTTCAGCAGCTGTGTAGTCATATAATGTATAAAGTTATCTATTTTATATACTGTCTAGTTTGAGGTTGAAAAATATCTCAGCTTTTGCTCCCTATGTAATAAAGTGATTTATTTATTTATTTTCTTTGAAGTTTCTCATCATTTATGGGTCACCAGGCTGAAATCCGGGAATGAAAAGCCTACTGCTATTCTTCCAATTGATTTCCTTTCTGTGTCTCCTGCATTTTAGACATGATCTCTGTCCTTGGTTTGTGAGAACGTTATAATAGTAGTGCAGTGAGGGGTAGTAGGTATCCCCACAATCCTTGTGTTGATTTTATTTCCCCCCCCCCCCCCCCCCCCTTTTTACGTCCCCTTTTTTTTTTTT
>NW_017729034.1:68735192-68745018 GCF_001723915.1 Gavialis gangeticus
CCCCCCCCCCCCCCCCTTATTTAGAAGGTCACTTTTAATGCTTGCTTAGTTCTGTCTGGGAATAGATTTTCCATTAAAGGTTATATGTTTTCTGCATTTTTTTAATGTTGTTGTATTATACTATCTGCTCTCTTAAGTGGTATTCTTATTATTTTACTTATGATGTAGGCCTTGATTTAGCTAGCCTCCTGTCATCACTGGGCTCTCCACATCCCTGTCTTCATGCCCTCACTGGCCCTGGGCTCTCCATACTATAGTGTGCCCGGCAATGAGGCCTCCTCTGCCCTAATAGCCTCATCCTGGTCCACCAGATTCAAATAACAGCATAAATACAAGCCCCTGGGCTATAACATGACAACAACAATAACATTGGAGGTCACACCCTGCCCCTTTAAAGAGGCAAGCTTCTCCCTCAACAATGTGTGCCTCCTAGCTTCAGATACTTTAGGAGCTCCTAGAGCCCTTTAGTTTTACCAGCAGCAGAATAGGCAACCAAGCATCTCTGAGTAACATTTCTGCAAGAGCTCTTTCTCCCTGGCTTCTGACAGAGAACTAACCTCCTGCCAGTCTGAGCCCTGTGACTTATATATGCCCAGGGTCCTGTTTCCTTCTGGTCAGCTGACTGGGTGCTGGTTCCAGCTAATACCCTGATTAGCTTACTGCCAAGGCAACCTGCAGCTGTGGAGCCTTGCCTAGGTCTCAGGGCTCCCTAGCTAAGCTGACTGTGCTCTTGAAAGAGCAGGCACACCTCAGTGCCCTGCAACACCTAGATACATTGTCGGCAAGTCGGAATGAAATGTGTCTGACTAGAAGTGTATACCTTTCATCCCGGTTTCTGGGGTCTTAATTGTATTATATAGCTAGCTACCTTGGATAAATCTCCTATTATGTGCAGTTGTGGAGTCTGATAGCTCACAGCCACACTAATTAAAGTCTAACATTAAACATCCTAAAATAAAGATTTTGCTCTTTGAGCTCCTGTTGGCCCCCAGGATTTTGGTTCTGACTTTGACAAACAGGCAGATCGCCAGGTAGAGAAAAGAACTGAAGTAATGGTCACAGTTATGTGAAAAATTTATATTTTGGGTTCAGTGGCTGAACCAAAAGGGGAAAAACAAAACAAACCAAAACAAAAAACTAACACAGTATTTAAAAGATCATTTTGGGTTGATAACAGGGCCACCAGATCATTGGTAAAAGCTGTTGCTCTTGCAGTGGTAGCAGCAGTGAGAACAGTCCCCACTGCCAGCTGTGATGCAGCAGCACTGGCTCTTGCCAGAGCTCCTACTACCATGTGGCAGCAGGGTGCTGGCAGGGATGTTTGATGGCTTGTCAACTTTCCCCTGCTCTCCTTGGAGGAGGGAGGAAGAGTGAGAGACTGAGATCCAAGAAACCTCCTGTAGTGTTATATATAACTATACCGATATTATATGCGAGGCTACAAAACATCCTGCCACAAGAAAGTTATTCTTTGAAAGAGGAACATTTTGTGTTGCAATAAAGATAGCATACATGTCTGTGCCCTAGCTTTGTATAGTGCTACCAATGTTACAATTGTCTGTGGTCAATATTTGCTTTCGGGTCAGAGGAAATTTTTGCTTTTTCTTCTTTACTAAACATAATGTTTCTTTTGGTTTGGGGGTAGTGTTAATAGTATGGATTTTTACAAACTAAATTTAGCCAATTTGGTGTCAAAATGTCAAAAGACTCCATTATGAAAATGTCAAAATGTAACATTTTCTTTTTCTCCAGTTTTTTCTGCAGTCAAACTATTAATCAAATTCAGCTTGAACTTGTGACTTGCTTCAGTTGCCCCAAACACACATTTCTCTGGTGAAAGAAATATTTTTCTGAAAAATTTTACCCAACTTCTCTTGGGTCACATTCAAAGTATCAGATTCAAATCAACTTCTGCTTTTGTTTCAATAGGAAACTAATGTGAAATGGTTATATTTGGTTGTTCTCTTGACCTTTCCTTAACATAGAGAATGTGAGGCACATTTTGGTAGGAACCAGACCCTAACTGGGTCCTGTATACATCTCTCTGGAAATGGAAATTATAAAGTTTTTCCTCTTGGCTTAACCCGATTTGTCCTACCAAACAGTACCATTTTCTTGCTCCTGTACCAAATATATTGATAACTTATAATTTTTTGTTTGGTTATTTTTACCAGCAGCCAGTGGCCCACTTCAAAAGCCAGCTCCACTTTCTGCTCCCTGGTCAGCCACTTCCCTGCTCATGTACAGCATATCCAGCACAGGGACAGTACACGGCAGCAATCTCCTTGCCAACTCTGCCTCCCTGTGCCATGGCTTCTCCTGCCCTAGCCTCTGCCCATGGCAGCCATGACCCGTGCCCCAGGCTCCTGCACATTCCAAACGCTACCTAGCCCACGGCCATCTTGCCCCTTGCTCTTGCTGCCATGGGTGACCCTTCCCATGAAGCTCCCGATGGCCTTGCTCTCAGCCTCATTGGGGGACACAAGCGTCTAAGGTGGAGATCCCCAGAAAAGATTGAGGGGGGGTGGTATCCTGACTAAGAGTGATCCAAGAAGACCTCAATGGTGAACCTGGCAGAAGAAAAGTGTAACCTTCTTTTAAGCAGCTGTGAAGGTGGATGAAGGCTGCAGCAGATCAAGGGATTCCAATCATCTTGGATTCCATGCCTTTGGACTTAGATCCCTATCTGTCAAGGACCATGCATTTGTTGGCATGTGAAAACATCCTCACAGTAGAAGAAGTCATGCATAGGTGTCTTCCTTATGGGAATTATACATCTCCTCTGCACTACAGGAAAGTCCTATGGTCCTATGGTGATTGGCGAGTGGTGACAGGGACAGGACTGTGAGATCTGGAAACTCCTAGTCATGGACCAGCACATAGGCGGTGGGTGTTTGCTTCAGTCAACTTGTTCGAGGACAGAGGCAGTAAGAGCAATTTAGCAGCTGCACCCATGACTGAGCAGTCCAATTTAGGATCCATTCTACTCACCCCACATGGGGAGGGGGCTAGAAAAGGTACCCCAAACATGGTCTGTCTCGATCAATTCCTGACTGGAAAACTGTGTCCAGTGGGCTCACCTCTATGCAGTCAGAAAGAAACAAAAACGATTTTTGGAACCTGGAACATACAAACCTTAATGGACTATGCAAACAGTGATTTCCCTGAGCGAAGGGCAGGAATGAACTCTTGTGAACTGAGGAAGCTCAACAACAACAACACTGTTACCCCATCTGAAACTCAACTTCTGGAGAGGGAGAGCAGAAAAAGCCACGGACACATGGAGTTGATTTTTGCTATCAAAAACAAACTTGTGAACTGACTCTCAGAACTCCCAATTGGCGTTTAATGAACGCTTCATGACACTCCGTCTGAAACTTGCCAAAAACCAACAGGCGACAATTGTGAGTACATATGCCCTCACTCTCAGTGCTGGTGAGATCATGAAGGAGAACTTCTATTCACAGCTTGACACTATCCTCCAAGGGAAGAAAAGATCATCCTTCTTGGAGATTTTAATGCCAGAGTGGGAAGAAACTCAAAACTTTGGAATGGTACTATCGGAAATTCAAATGTTACTGGGGTCCTTCTTCTGACGAAGTGCACAGAACATGGACTTGTCATCACAAATACCCTGTTCCATCAAAGAAACAAGTTCAAGATATCCTGAAAAGACCCTAGATTGAAACACTTGCATTTGATTAACTGTGTGATTGTTCGGACTCATGATCTCCAGGATGTCCTGATTTATGAGAGCCACCGTCTCATCCATTCCTGCATGTCCATCAGGATTGCTCCTAAACAAAAAATTCAAGGAAGCAGGTCAGGTGCAAGTGCAACACTGAGTGCTTGAATGACCTTCTCAAGCAGAGAGTATTCCAGCAACTCCTGATTGAGACACTACCAACAGAGCACCCAGAAGGAATTGAGGGGCACTGGGCAGGACTCAAGACAGCTTTGCTCTCATCCTGTGAAAATACCATATGATGCAAGACCAGAAAACATCAAGACTGGTTTGATGAAAAATGACACTGAAATCCAAAGCCTCATCAACAGGAAACAGGAAGCTTTCTGTGCCCAGCAGAATGACATCAACTCTGCCATCAATAAAAAATGCACACCAACAAGCAAATCAGAAGTGCAGAGAACACGAGAACTGAAGGAAGTGGTGAATTCAGAAATCAAAACAACATTTTGCTGGCATCTGTGACACTCATGTCTTCTTCAGTGCTACCAAAGCTGTCTATGGCCCTAGCACTCAAGGCCGTAACCCTCTAAAATCAAAGGATGGGACAACACTCCTAAAACATGGTGAATCCATTAATGCTCACTGGAAAGAACATTTCCAGGACCTTCTGAATCATGACTCAACTGTTTATGAAGATAAGATCAACAACTTTCCACAAAGAGCAATCAGAGAAGACCTCAGTTTGCTGCCTACCATGGCAGAGGTCAGGAGTGCCATCAAGAAAATGAAGAATAACAGGGCAGCTGGTGTTGATGGAATACCTGCAGAGTTTTTCAATGGAGGAGGAAAACAACTTACATGTCAGCTTCATGTCCTCATCCTTAAAATCTGGAACAATGGAGAAATCCCAGCTGACCTAAGGGGTGCCTTGATTGTTACTATCTTCAAGAAGAGGGACAGAGCTGATTGCAGAAACTATGGAGGCATCTCATTGTTGGCCACTGCTGGGACAGTCATCGCCTGTATCCTCGCTAACTGCCTTCTCCCAGATGTGGAAGGAATTCTTCCAGAATCTTGAAGTGGTTTCAGACCATCTCAAGGAACTGCAGACATGATCTTTACAGCACATCAAATCCAGGAGAAGTGTCTTGAGCAAAATTGACCTCTATACTTTAGCCTTCATCGACCTCTCTAAAGCCTTTGATTCTGTAAACCGTGAAGCCCTATGGAAAGTTGGCTGTTCAGACAAATTCATCAGTGTTCTGAGACTTCTCCATGACAGTATGTCAGCAAGATTTCTCAGCTACAGGAATCAAACAGAACCATTTGAGGTGAAAATGAGGGAAGCAAGGTTGCATCATCACTCCAATTTTGTTTTCCATCTCCATCTCCACCATAATGAACCTCATTGACAGAAAGCTCCCACCTGGAATTGAAATTGTGTGCAAGATGGATGGAAGACTCAAGTCCAAAATGAAGACCACGACAATATCCATAATGGAGGTCCAGTATGTGGATAACAATGCTGTCACTTCTCAATTTGAAATGGAATTCCAAACCATGTATTCTCATAAGTCTACGAGAGTATTGGCCTAATTCTAAACATCAGGAAAATGCAAGTCCTTTACTAACCCGCTGCAAATGGAGAAACAACCTCGCGCTCCCCCCCATTCAAATCAACAGAGAATTGCTGGAGAATGTGGATCACTTCACCTATCTTGGAAGCCATCTTTCATCAAAGGCAGACATTGACACAGAAATACAGCACCACTTGAAATGTGCGAGCGCAGCCTTTGGACATCTGAGTAAGAGAATCTTCTTAAATCATGACATCCTTGTTGAAATGAACAACACAGTGCCCATCCCTCCTGGAAACACCTGTCTGCACTGTGACAAGATACATGGGCTATGGAGCCACCTGTGGACTGACTCTTAAGATCCTTGGAAGACAGTCTTGTTCATGAGTGATCACCCATCATCTTGCCCTGCCTGGCTCCTCCACACACAGTGACCACCTGCCTGGCCACAGCATGCCATCCCAGGGCTGCCACCACCAATGTGCAGCTGCTGCAGGCAGGGATACTGACATGGGCTTCTGGATGCCACCTCTGGGGCCACCCTTGCCCTCCTGGGCCTCAAGCCCCACTGCATCTGGGCCAGTTGTGTTAGCCAGGACTGGTGGCTGCACATTGTCCAGCACACCTAGGACAATGATCAATGGCTGCATGCCTTCTACATGAGCTGAGCCAGCTTCTGGGACCTTGAGCAGCTCCAGCAAGTGGCAGGACACCTGCACATGGCCAACTCTGCCCCTGGACACCTGCCTGGCCCTTGCCCTGCTCCTCCACTATGTGGGCCATCTCTTTGCAGTGGGCAAGGCCACTGCCAGTGAAGCTGTCCTGGTGGTACGTGGCACCCTCCATGACATTCTGGGGGACATCATGTTCCATGTGCACAACCCCTGGGTGGTGATGGCAGGGTTCCATTCTCTGGGATTCCTTCAATGCATCAGGGCCCTGGATGGGACCCACATCCCCATCATCTGCCTGCCTCATGGTGACTGGCCCTACTACAGCTGCAAGGGATTTCATTCTATGGTGCTCCAGCCCATTGTGGACCACTGCGGCACCTTCATGCATGTGAATGCTGGCTCGGCAGGCAGTGCCCATGACACCTGCATGTTTCCGAACTCCAGCCTGCTGGGCCTGTTGGATAGTGGGCACTTTGTGCTAGGGGTGCCAGACCTGCAGCTGGGTGCTGTCATGGTCCTGCTCCTCCTTGTTGGGGACCCCACCTTCCCACTCTTGCCCTGGCTCATGTGGTCCTACACCTGCCAGGCCCACTTTAATTGCTGCCTGGGCCAGACCTTCACCTTGGTGGAGTGCACCTTCAGCCACAGGTGCTCTCTCACTGCCTGCCTCGAGTTTGCCAAGGAGAACCTCCCCTGGGTCATTGTTGCAGCTTGTGTGCTGCATAACATCTGTGAGGCCCAGGGAGAGCTGTTCCGCAAGATCTGGGCAGAGGAGGCATGGACGGAGGACACCTGGCAGCAGGAGCACCACCAGTGGTGGCAGCAACAGTGGTGGACGACCCCTGCCAAGACCTTGAGTGATCTGCACACATAGAAGCAGGGCCCATAGAGGCAGCCCAGCCCTGGGGTAAGAGAAACTCCCAGTCTGGAGTCTTGGGGCTGGCCCCCTAGTGACAGGGCAGCTCTGGGAGCCAACTTGCTCCTGGGTCACATCTACACATGTGTAACTTTGCAGTAACTAATCACACTTAAATTTGCTACCTGCATTTGCCCAGTGACAGGGATGGCCAAACAAAGCCTTACTATCTCCCAAAGTACTAGAAGTAGAGGATAAAAAAAAATGAACCAGCATGTAATTAACTCGTGCAACTCATCACCACAAGTTATTGTGGAGATTGATAGTTTAAGAAGTCTGAAGGAGAGTCTTTCTTCCACCATCATCTACCTTCATCCTCTTCCTCAAAGTGGACGAGTGAAAAGAGAAAATAGGTTTTCTATCTTTTGAGAAGAGGGATGAAAGCAGGAGGAGCAGAAGCAACCGTTAATTGAAGGGGCTGGGTGGAAAGTGGAGAAAAGGTTCATATCCCTAGTGCTATGTGAAAAAGAGAGGGAATAGCCTACATGGCAGTGATCTTACTTTGAAGTCTGTTGAGGGTACTGGGTAAGTGTTAATTCCCCTCCCCTTTCCTCTCTTTGCCCTCTGATGGTGATTACCCTCCCATCATCATTGTCTGGGGGAGAGTCTAAAGACTCAAGTCTCAGTCTAAAGGCTGAGAATCTGAAGTGCAAGCTGCTTCTCTTTTCACGAACTTGCATCAGTGGGTCTGACTGTCTAACACAAATCAGAGCTAGCTGTGGTTTTGTTTATATATGCATGATCTGAAAGAAGGCCCACCTTCTCAGGGAAAGCTTTAAGGCCCAAGGAAGCTGACCTAAATATACAGTGTGTATTTTGATATAGCTGACATTTGAGGTTTGGGCTGTTTGGGTTTTGAATACTTTTTGTGACTTGGGACAGTGCAGAGACAATAAAAATAATAAACTTGCATTTTTTAAAGTCCCTCATTCTCAAAATAGCAGAAAAAGTTTGTTGTTTTTTTTTAAGAGGAGATGGGTATGCTTGTTGCATCACAGCGGTCCATCTCTAGGAAGGACACCAGGGACAAAGTACACAAGTGACCAAGTAGTCAGTCAGTGAAAATATGTGACTGAGTCAAATCCAAGTGAAATCATTTTTTTTCTCTTTTTCCTGCTGGTTGTTGCCTGTTTAGGTTAACATAGAGTTAGGGTCAGAGATTAAGACTTCATTGAACTCTGGATATATGAATTCGTCCTGTGAGAGGGAAAAAAACATTTATCTCCAATTCTATCAAATTTGGGCTGGGAAATGATATCCATATACTGGGTCTTTTTACTGAAACTAAATGAGCCTTTAATTAAGCTTTATGGTTATTTCAGATTGAGCTAACTTTTCTTTTTCTAGCCTTTTCCCCTTTACCACAGTACCCTTGGGCATTCACTCAGAGACCTCCATTCATCGCTTTTATGTCAGATATTCCTTTATGTTCATCATCTCCACTGCTTTTAGTAAGTTGCTCTTTTGATTGTTTGACTATTTCAGACAATTCCCTTATCAGACTAATTTCCACCAGAGCAGGATCCAATATCTCAGATGTGTATGTGTCAGGCATTTTACTTAGCAGCTGAAGCTGCTAGGAAGTATATTATTTTCTGTGTGTTCACTCGAAAGATACTGATTAACTGGGAAGTGGGATAAAAATATGAAACAGAAGCTTTTTTTTTTTTTGCAGGGGGGAGGGAAAGGGGATATGAATACCGATGTGGTCCATGATGAAGTCACTTTTCCAGGTCATCCAAATTCTATTCTCTACAAAGAATCAGTTCCTGACACTAGGTTGCACCACTTTTACATCTACTCTTCCTTTCGTTTTGGTGAGAAAAGAAATACTTGATAATCTGCGATGTTTACACACACAGTGTATCCCCTTTGTATAATGGATCACAGATAGGCATTAATTTGGATCAGCAGATAAGACAAGGCAATATCTTTAGAGTTATTAACAACAGATACCACAAAGGAACCTTTCCTGAGGCATAAGACAAATCCATGTAGAAAATAAAATAGTCATTGACATAAATAAGTGCATATTACATTTGTGTTACCATGCTAACCTAAGGCAACCCCCTAAAAAAATACAGAAAAACCACATACCCGCCCTGTCTTCCATCTAATCCATCCTATTTATAGAGCATCAGTCACTGATAATTCGAAGAGTTGTTCAGACAATCTAGTGCATTCTAGATGCACTAAAAACATTTTTTTCCTTGCCCTTTCTAAAATATGGGAAAATATTTTCTTCTCTGAAGACACAAGCTAAGTTCAGTAAGACTGTAGCAAAAACATGACATTATAAAAATATATTTTAGGCATTCCATATTTATTCTTGCTCAGTAGCTTCCATTATCAAATGTACTCAGCTTACAATTCAAAAGGTTTTTTTTGTAACTGAAAGCCTTGCAAACTTAGAGGAAAGATCAACTGTCAGATCTCTGGCTATCTCGCTCTTAGAATGTCATCACCAGTGGTATTCTTAACTCAAAACCTTCCTGAAGTCTCCTATGGAAAAGCATAAAGGAAACTAGAATCTAGCCAATTCTCTTACTGGCTCTGCAGTGTGAGAAAGAAAAAAAAAAGGATATATCTATATCTATAGATATATGAAAATGCTGTTTAATTAAAAACAGTAGCTGTATTAGCGTAGGAGTAAATGTTCGCCTGGTCATATGAGTACATAATTGCTCAGTACAGGGAATCTTCACCTTTTTTGAGGCATTTGATACTTGCCATTGCCAGAAATAGATTGAATGGGCCACTATTTTCATTGGGCATGATTCCTTTTGTCAGTAAAGCCAGTCCAAAAAAGGATATCCACAGGCCACTATCATGTGAGGAAGACTGCATAGAACTTCATTTAAATAGTGCTCTGCGTGAACATAGAAGCAAGATCTTTTAGAACTATTGTCTGCAGCTAAGTCCTACATTATAACTGTATTTGCATGGATCCCCCCCCCCCCCCCCCCCCCCC
>NW_017729034.1:68745091-68746676 GCF_001723915.1 Gavialis gangeticus
CCCCCCCCCCCCCCCGCTCCAAGTTTGGGCATCTAGAACTCACTCTGTGCCGAGTTTGGGTTCTTCTAGCTCACTCCCTTACTTATTTTGGGTATCTTCATTTTACCCCTGCTGCATACAGTTTGTTTCTTATCAGACTGGTCCAGACTGTGGAATAAGCTTCCTCCAGAGGTGGTGCAATCATCTACCCTGGAAATCTTCAAGAGGAGACTGGACAGTCACCTTAGTGGGGTCACCTGTCCCCCAGTTATCTTTCCTGCTTGGCACAGGGGGCTGGACCTGATGATCTTCTGAGGTCATAGTTTCATAGTGCTTAGGGTTGCAAGGGACATAAACAGATCATCAGATCCAACCCCCTGCCCCAGGCAGGAACCAGTGCTGGCATCATAACACCCCAGCCAGATATCTGTCCAGCCTTCTCTGGAAGACCCCCAAGGTAGGAGAGAGTACCACCTCCCTTAGGAGTCCATTCCAGAGCCTGGCAGCCCTAACCATAAAGCAAAGCCTCCTGATGTCCAGCCTGAACCTTCTCTCTAACAATTTGTGGCAGTTATTCCTAGTACCCCTGGTGGTGCCTGGGGGAACAGAGCCTCACCCAATTTCCGCTGGTCCCCACTGGTGAGTTTGTAAATGGCCACCAGGTTCCCTCTCAGCGTTGTCTTGTGGAGGCTGAATAGATTCAGGCCCTTTAGCCTCTCTTTGTAGGGCCTGACCTGCTGGCTTTGACCATGCGAGTTGCCCTCCTCTCGACCCTCTCAATGCTAGCCACTTCCCTCTTGAAGTGCGGTGCCCAGAACTGGGTGCAGTACTCCAACTGCGGCCTGACCAATGCCGCATAGAGGGGAAGGATCACTTTCCTGGACCTGCTTGTGTTGCAGGTGTAGTTGCACAACAAGATGTGGTTAGCCTACTGACTGCTTCCTTGCATTGGTGGCTCATGTTCATCCTAGAGTCAGCAATGACTCCAAGGTCCCTTTCTGCCACTGTGTTGACAAGAAGGGTGTTTCCCAGCCTATAGGTGTGTTGCTGGTTCCTTCTCCCTAGATGCAGTACCCTGCACTTTTCTGCAGGTCCCTTCTCACCTTATAATCTATGAATCTCTACTTTACTAGCAAGTTCTAACTTTTTACTCCTCAACTTGTTCAGCTACTCTTTCTTACTTTTAATTAGCATTTTCACTCACTGCACCTTTATCAGGTCATCCAGCAGTCAGCGAAGCCTGTTACTCCCAAAGTCCTTTGCGGTGTCTTAGTTTAACTATAGCTTAGCCTAACTGTGGCCTTGCAGAACCAAAACTCCTACACCTGAATTAGCTTTATAATCCCTGTGACCCTCAATGGGTTAACTGGTCTTTTTTTTCCTCTTTCTCCTACCCACGGTTCCTCTCTCAGCACTGCCTCTTCCTTTTTTCTTCTCCCTTTTTCATTCTAATTACTGCCTTTTGTTTCCCAACTCTGCTTCCTGGAGTCCTTTCACAGCTGTGCCTCTCCTTACCTCCCTCTTTCACTATCCTTTGTATTTACCTGATCTTATTTCTTTCTATTTAGTATCCCTGTTCTCTGCAAGTCCATTTATAACAGGTGAT
>NW_017729034.1:68751676-68762210 GCF_001723915.1 Gavialis gangeticus
AGCATCTGATGAAGCAAGCCCTCTGCTCACAAAAGCTTATGCTGTACATCTGTGTTTTAGTCAGGCTATAAAAGGTTTCAATCTACCCTGCCTGCACAGAAGTTAGGACAGTCAGTTGTGAATGGGGGAAGTCTAGGTTCTGATCCACAGACAGTTTCTGTATTTTCAACAGATGTAAAATACAGATGTCTTGGGAGCAGGGATAAGAACCCTGAGTTATACACCTAAACACCTTGAATACAATATGTGGGAAGAGTTAGGCTATTCTGAATGACATTCACAACAGCCAGCAAGCTGAGTAGAGTATTGGCAAGGAAGTCAATAGGAAATACTGAAGAGAGGGCTAAACCTTAAGCTCTTACTTCTCTAAAGATGATTGAGACAGGAAGCCAGAGACTCTTGTCAGTTTAAGTAGAGAGTGCAGCAGGCCAGGCCTGCTGGTTGGGGCTGCAGCAGAGGAGTACAGGCTGGCTTTTAGACAAAGGGGAAACCCTTGTGTGTGGCTAGAGAGCCACATGACTGGAAGGGGTGGTGCTGAGAAGTGTATAAAGTCAGGGCCTGAGGCAAAAGGGCAATCTGGCTCTGCATGCTGTGAGATAAGGAGCTTCTGGGAGAGAGGGACTTCAGGAAACAGGCACATGGACACCTATGCTACCCAGACAGAGTAACTAAAGGGAAAATATGTTTTTGTGGTGGGGCACTGACCCAAACTGGGGGTAAAGTTTAGTTTGGAAAATGGTGGACTTATATTTGTCTCACGTTTAAGTCTAAGACTAGAGGACTGGATTGTGGCTATGGTGGTGGTATGGATGCCATGAGGGTACCTGAGATGCATCCAGAATAGAGACCTGCAAAGGTCAAAGAGCAGCTCAGCCTGGGTCAGGGAACCTAGGGGGCTGGGAAGCAAGGAAGCAACCTTGCCTGGGTCAGGGTCCAAGGGACCAGAGCAGCCTGAGAAGGGTGAGGCCAGGGGCAGCGCCTTGAGCAGCCCAAGAAGGGCAAGGCCAGTGCCAGGGGCCCAGAAGCTAAGGTTTGAGGCTGTGAACCTAGGCTAATGTTGCACAGACAGAAGAAAAGGGCTGGATCCCCAACAAGGCTTAAGGCATGCGGGAACTGTAGGCTGCTGTGGGCAGAGTCTGGACAGATCACAGCAGGATATATTTGGTCAAGCTAGTTGAGCTGGCCAGTTTTACTTGTGCTGCTGGCTTTGGCTGAGGACCCACTATTTAGGGCCCTTGCCTGTGCTGCAGCCAGGCTAGTGGATAATACCGGGAGGCCACCCCAGGCTTGTTAGCAATACAGAACAAACAAAAGGAATGAAACAAATAAGTTAGCACTTGGCTGTCTTCCAGTGGTTCTTCTGGGCTTCACCCCCTGGCTGCCTCTTATCTTTCAGAGGCTTTGTACAGCCTGCAGACTTGTACAACAAAGGAAATGGTCGAGCAAACAAACAGAGAAGAGCCTTGCTCTGGTTTCTCCTGGTGGCTACTTAACCCTCTGGTAACACCAGGCAGCCTATTTCCTGGGCCAGGTGCAATTCCTTGAGGCTGTTTTCAGTGTCTTTTATCCTTCCCACTCTGGGCTCAGGTAGCTAATCCTCTCTCACTCTCCACACCTGTCAGCTCCCTTGCTGTGGGACTCACTACATCCTAGGACATGGTTTCCCAGCCTCTGCTGAGTTCTTCCAGGTCTGGAGTGGGTGTGCAGAGGTGCTTCTGGGGTGTGGGGCTGTTCAGACTCCCCCAAACCCCTAATAACAGGGCAGGGCCCTGTTACAGGGACCAAATGTTGCGTTAAGACCAGGGGGCCTCTGTGAAGTGCTGAAGTGATATCAGGGACCATCAGCAAGGCTTGGATATGTCTACAGGTGCAGTTGGAAGCCATGATTAATACTCCTATGGCAATTTAGTATCTGAAGGCACTGCTAGTGCCAGTTGGACACATGGAGCCCAAGATAGTTGAGGGACTGAGGCTCACTCTGGAACCCAGTGGTGGCCTCCTGCAATACTGTAAATTCCATCAGGTTGTGGCCGGAGAGTAAGAAAAAGAAGAGTTCCCTAAGGAGCCGGTGTGGGGCAGAAGTCACTGGCTCACCAAGGGGTCACAGCCACCCATGGGGTCAAGACTGTGCTATCCTTAGATAGTTGACTTTGTGGCACATGGAAGTATCTAATCCAATTAGTATTCACTGCCCCCAAACTTCCTCCTGAAGTTTAGGTGCCTAAGTAATTTCTACCAAAAAAACAGAGTCACTCCTTTCTTTGAAAAGTTCATGGTGATGTTGCCATTCCCTTCCTATTGCCCAGTAGTTAGAACACTGAAAAAACTGAGTTCAATTTCTCCTCTGTTTGAGGGGTTTAAAACCCACCCCTCCCATTTCTCACATCTTGGATTAATGCTCTTACCACTAGGCTATTGCATGGAGGTGTGGGGAGAGCTACCTCCACCATGGTTGAGGGGTTTTTTGTGTGTGCCTGTTTGTTTTTAAACAAAACTGATATCTTTTGTTCAATGGCTTCATTAGCAACCTGGAAGATGTGAGGGATTGCACCCTCAGCAAGTTCGCAGCTGACACCAAGCTGGGGAGTGTAGTAGATACACTGGAGGGTAGGGCTAAGATTCAGAGTGATCTAGACAAATTGGAGGATTGGGCCAAAAGAAATCTCATGAGGTTCAGCAAGGACAAGTGCAAAGTCCTGAACTTAGAACAGAACAATCTCATGCACTGCTACAGCCTGGGGGCTGACTGGCTAAGCAGCAGCTCTGCAGAAAAGGATTTGGGGGTTACAGTGGACAATAAGATGGATATGTGTCAGCAGTGTGCCCTTGTTGCCAAGAAAGCTAATACCATACTGGGCTTCATTGGTAGAAGTGTTGCCAGCAGATCAAGGGAAGTAATTTTTCCTCTCTATTGTGCACTGGTGAGGCCACATCTGGAGTACTGTGTTCAGTTTTGGGCCCTCCACTATAGAAAGGATGGGGACAAGTTGGAGAGTTCAGTGGAGGACAACAAAAACAGTTCAGGGGCTGGGGCACATGACTTTTGAGGAGAGGCTGAGGGAATTGGGCTCAGGAGGAGATTCTGGAGGTGCAGGTGGAGGGGCTGCAGCCTGATGCACTCGAGGGTCATGTGTGCCAGGGTCTCCCTTTGCCCGCAGAAGGGGTAGGAGACTGGGATGTCTGTGAAGCTCACCACATACATGCCCGTGGCAATGGCTCCATGGAGGAGCTGCCAGCTGAGGTTCCCATTGGTTCATGGGAGGAGTGTGGAGTACAGACTCAGCCACTGAGATGCCTCAGCCATGCCCTCGCTGAGCAGGTTCCGGCACTTGGTGCCTTCAGCTACTTGAAGGGTGGTTTCAAAGAGGATGGAGCTAAACTGTTCTTAGTGGTGGCAGATAACAGAACAAGGAGCAATGGTCTCAAGTTGCAGCAAGGGATGTTTAGGTTGGATATTAGGAAAAACTCTCTCACTAGGAGGCTGGTGAAACACTGGAACAGGTTACCCAGGGAAGTTGTGGAATCTCCATTGTGACAGGCTAGCTGGCAGTGATTTAGACCAGGGGTTTTGAAAAGGCAAAAGATGATTGGAGGACTTGGGATTCCCTTTCCTCACCAATCAAGCCCCAGAGACTCATCTTCCATGTCCCCTGATTGGCCCCTTGGGTCACCAGGAGGGGGATAAAAGGGGCAGTGCAGCTGACTCAGGAAAGACCAGCAAGGGACCCCAAGGAAGGAGATTTAAAGAGCTGGCAAGAGCTGGGCCAACGGGGTGGGAGCAGGTGCCCCAGAAGAGCCTGAGGGAGTGGGACCTGCAGGCAGCAGTTGGACCCTCAGCAGTGCAGCATGTGGCTGGCAGGAGAGGGTCCCTGCTGGGCTCCAGGATTGCCTATGAGAGGCTGTGGCCAGCAGGAGAGGCTCCCCCAGCTCCAACAAGGATCTGAGCAGCGACCTGAGAGGTTCCCAGCTCTGCTTCCAGCTCCTCCAATCAGAGGTGAGGCAGCTTGAGGTTAGGCCAGGCCTCCTGGAAGGTCAAGACCCCTAGCAGCCTGGAGTAGTGCTAGCACTGGTGGCTGTGTGGTAAAGCTTCTGCCTACCATGTGGGAGCTTTAACTTCAAGTCCCAGCTGTGGTGACTTGGGAGTTAACAGGGAGAAATTCCTCTTGCACTGGAAAGGGGCCATTGTGTTTTCCCCTTTTCTCCCCTTCCAGGTGTACCTAGGCCCTATATTCTTTGACATTTTGTATTTTGTGCCTTTTATATTTCACCAACCAGTATTGTTTGTTCTGCTGTTTTGTGTTTTACATTTTGGTTAACCCTGTCTTTTGTCAACTGGATGAATATGTCTATTGTAAGTGTCTAGCCTTTGTTGAATCTGCCCCCCTGGTTTATACTGGTTATGTTCCCAGTATTGTTCTCTCATTAAAAGGTATATCGTTAAATCCCCATTGGTGGTCTGGCTCTGCTCTTGGGTACCTCTTGGAGTACTGCCCGGATTACACCATCCTTGGAGGTTTTTAAGGCCCTGCTCAATAAAGTCTTGGCTGGGATGATCTGGTTGGAGATGGTCCTGCATTGAGGAGGCGGTTAGACTAGATGACCTGCTAAGGTCCCTTCTAACCCTAATTTTCTATGATTTTATGATAGCTAGTGCTGTTTTGTGTGGAGCTTAATCTTGTACGTGTATGTTAGATGTGCTCTGAGCATACTTATTAAATCGGGCTCCTCAGGGCCCATAGGTGGGGGAATGGTTTCTGTGTTGAACCTGACTGAGATTTGTCCTCAATTATGCACTGAACTGTTTAGCACTGTCAGAACTGAGATACTTTAGTGCATGCCAAGACAATTCGCCCAACTTGAACATAGATAGATGTTTGGGAGGCACTAGACTGCTAACAGTTAGCATTGACTTAGTGAAGGAGCACTTGGAGGGGCTGGATGGGCACAAGTCATCAGGTCCAGAAGACCTCCATCCATGGGGGCTGAAGAAATTGGCCAGTGTCATAGCTGAGCCATTGGCACAGCTGTTTTGAGCACTCATGGTGCTCTGGCCAGGTCCCTGAGTACTGAAAAAGGGCCAATGTAGTGCCCATTTTTAAAAAGGGGAGGAGGGATGAGCCAGATAACTTCAGGCCAGTCAGTCTTACCTCTGTCCTTGGGAAAACACTGGAAAAAAATCATTAAAGAGTGCATTTGTGAAGGCCCAGCAGGGGAAATGATGCTGAAGGGAAACCAGCATGGGTTTGTCACAGGTAGATCCTGCCTGACAAACCTTATAGCCTTTTACAACCAGGTCACACACTGCCTAGACGCAGGAACCAAGGCAGATGTCATCTACCTGACCTTTAAGAAGCCTTTGGCAGAGTTTTGCATCCTCATAGGGAAGCTAGCAAGCTGTGGAGTGGATGTTTACACAGTCAGGTGGGTGGCCAAGTGGCTTAGGGACTGCACCCAGAGAGTGGTGGTGGGTGGGTCGTTTTCAGCCTGGAAGGAGGTGGGCAGTGGAGTCCCACAGGGTTCAGTCCTTGGACCAGTGCTGTTTAATATTCTTCATCAGTGACCTGGACAAGGGTGTGGAGAGCACCCTGTTCAAGTTTGCAGATGACTCCAAGTTATGGGGCAAAGTTAACACACTGGAGGGCAGGGAGTAGTTACAGGCCAATCTGGACAGGTTAGATCAATGGGCAGAACGCAACAGGATGCAATTTAACAAAGACAAATGCAAGGTACTCCATCTAGGGAGGAAGAATCCCCAACACACCTATAGGTTGGGGAATGACCTCCGCAGCAGCACAGCAGCTGAAAGGGCTCTTGGAGTCATAGTTGATTCCAAGACGAACATGAGCCAGCAGTGTAACGAAGCCATCAACTAAGCCAATAGCACCTTGTCATGCATTAGCAGATGCATGACCAACAGATCGAGGGAGGTGATGCTCCCCCTCTATGCAGCATTGTTCAGGCCACAGTTGGAGTACTGTGTCCAGTTTTGGGCGCTGCACTTCAAGAGGGATGTGGAGAATCTGGAGAGGGTTCAGAGGAGGGCCACTTGTATGATTAGTGGCCTCCATGCAGGACCCTATGAGGGGATTTGTGGGATCTGGACCACTTCAGCCTTCACAAGAGATGGCTGAGGGGTGACCTTATAGCCACCTATAAGTTTATCAAAGGAGGACAACAGAAAATTGGAGTTGCGCTATTTACCAGGGCACCCCTAGGAGTAACTAGGAATAACGGGTACAAACCAGTGGAGAGTGGATTTAGGTTAGACATTAGGAAACAATTTTTCACAGTAAAGGTGGCCAGAATCTGGAACTGGCTGCCAAGGGAGGTGGTACTCTCACCTAACTTGGAGGTCTTCCAGGGGAGGCTAGATAGACACCTGGCTGGGGTCGTATGACCTCAGTGCTCTTTCCTGCCTGGGGCAGGGAGTTGGACATGATGATCCTTTGTGGTCCCTTCTGACTCTACAATCTATGACTCTATGCACAAAAGCAGAATGCTAGGTGCTTGAGGAAATTTATTTGCAAAAACTTAAGTATCCAGGGACATTTACTGGTGAAAATAAAAGCACCTGGAGTTACTGCAGGGTTTGATGGCAATTTATCAAGAGCTTTTCTGATTTCAACTCTGGATTTAGGCACCTTGTCTGCCTCTTTTGGCACCTAAAGCCTATTGTGGATTTTATCCAAAATGCCTCTGAAAATGGGACTTAGGCCACTGATTCACTTGTGAACTTTAAAAAATGTTACCTCCCACCTAATATAGCATAATGTTAGTCCTTATTTTGAAAGTACTTACAGAATAATATCTATGTGTTTTAGATTTTGCATTGATGTACTAATTTATTAAGCCATATAATTGCTTTATGTTAAAATATTATGGGCAACAAAATGTGCAGAAAATTAGGTATTAAATGTTAACATGATGGTTTTTAAGTTGAAATCTAATAACTTCATTGTTTGAATATTAAGTGTGTAAAGTCCTTACTCTGACAAATCTCTGCTGGATTATTGTTCCACCAGGGGGAAAGTGTGTTATTAAAAATTCAATTAAAACACAAATTTTCATGTTTTAGAATTGTATTCTATAAGATGCGAAGAAAAAACATTACAGATTGGTTGAGCAGTGATTCAAAAGAATTGTCAGAATGAAACCATAACCGTATAGAAATAATCAGTTTTGGGGGGAACGTGTGGGGCAAGATTAAAAAGGACACTAGCATAAAGGAACTTTTTTTCTTTTTAAATTAAAAATATATTTAGTAATTAGTAATACAAACAGAAATTAAAAGTAAGTTGAAGATACTGGGACAAATTCTGCTGCCCTTCATATGATGCAGATCTCTAGTAGCTATGTTGTCAGTTCCATTACATTATATTTACATCAGGGAAACTGAACCCAATTTTCTTCCATCTCTGCTCCTGTGTGGAGGAAGGCCATCTACCATGGTCTGAAGTATGGAGGGAATGCCAAGAACCATACTGCTCACAATAGACTCGTTAGCCTATATGAAAGCCTTGGTGGGTTTTGGACCCCCTTCTTTATCTGCTTTGTATAGGACTTCTAAAATGACTATCTCCACACATCTGTAGTGAACAGAAAGAAGCTCTTGTGGGTTTGGACGGTAAGAACCAATCCACAAGAGAAATCAGCTAGATTTAATATAGACAAAATCTATATATTAGCTGCTACTAATTTGCTCCGAGCACTGGAAACCCTTCTAGCCATTCTGGGATGGCTGTGATTGTGTGTCTTTGTATACTGGAATGCTTGCACAACTGGGAGTACTTATCCACTGTGATTCTCTTAGAAGACTCAGAACCTGCTTGATGAGTCTGAAAAGTGTTAGCAAAATGGTTTTGGTGGTATATCCCAATTTCTCTCGTTGTAGCTAGATTTTTCAAATATATTCCATTCCAAATGGTGCCCTTTGCCTCCAGAGGTAGCTTCCAGAGAAGAACAGTTTATTGTGAGAACTGTGGAAAGGCCAGCTATGACTAGACCAAATTTTATGCAAAAGTAAAAGTCCCACATTGATGAGAATGGTATAAATATCAGTGTGGATGGCTGGTTTACATCAAGGTAAGAAAGACTGATAAAACCAAATGTTGAATACAAGTCAAATATTCAGAACGTTATACAATGTGAATCCAAGAAACATAACAATGTTTTCCTTATCATTTAAAGAACTGTTAATGTCTACTAAGAACCACAAGATGATAATTTCTTTTTCTATTAAATTTTGGCAGAAAGGGGGTGCATCTTCATGTGCACTTTAACGCAGTTAACTAATTATAGTTTCATAGCTCTGCAATAAAGTATCACCGTCTACATGTGTGCCCATATTAGGGGCAGAGTGCAGTACATTAATTAACTCCACTATAGGATAGGCCCCATGGCAGGGGACCAGACTTGATGAACTTATGGGTCCCTTCTGGTTCTATGATTCTATGCTTCTATGGTGGAGTAATTTATGCTGCTTCAGTGCACAAGTAGACAGTGACTGCAGCTGGCTGGAGCACGCTGGCTAGCCCTGAACTGTAGCATGCTTGTGCCTTAGCCAGCCCCAATGATGCTGCTACTTGGCATCTGGGGCTGACCTCCATACCCCCTGAGAGCCTGAGGCTGCTGTGCCCCAGCCGAATGTGCTGTGGTCCCAGACTGCACCCAGGGAAATAAATGCTGATGCAAACTGTGTTGGAGTTTATTTCTTTGCCCTAATTGCATGTGTGGATGCACCCAAGGTACACAGGATGTTTCTTATGTGATAGTTCATCAAGAGTCCTTTCTAGGAGGAGACATCTTCTCTTCTTCAGCAATCCCTCACAGTCCCTTCTTCAGCAGTCTCTTCAGCAATCCCTCACATTCCTGCCATGGCAGGGGGTTGGACTTGATGAGCTGTTCAGGTCTCTTCCGACGCTACCAACTATGAAACTATGAGTATGATTGTCTCCCATGATTGTCTTGTCTGCGTGTCGAAAGATGGCTGATGGCCTGTCTCGGAATGGCTCACACTACTTCAGCTCAGATGTGTTTCCATGGGGGGTGGGTGCTGCTGGATTCTTGATTTGGTCTGCAACGTGATGTTTCTGTTGCTCCCACTTTTCCATTTCCTGTTATTATTCCAAGGTTACAAAGTACTGAGATCCCTGCAGCATACTCTTCCTCCACAAGTTGACGTCAATGTTGCATTTTTTTTCAAGTTGGCCTTGAGGACATCCCTGCATTGCTTTCTCTGCCCTCCTCTTGAGGATACACCTGGGCTCAGCTGGGAGAATAAAATTGGCTTCAGGAGACTGGTGTCAGGTATCCGGATGATGTGGCTGGCCTACTGATGTCAGATGATCATCACCTCAATACTCATGGTGTTTCCTTTGTAGGAGGATGCTAATGTTGAGGTCTCTCTCTTCCTACTGGATTTAGAGGATCTTCCACAGGCAGCACTGATGGTACTTCTTCAATAACTTTTGATGTCTCCTGTACATTGTCCATGTCTCAGCTCCATACTGCAAGGTGGGGTTCACAACTGCTTAATAAATCATGAGCTTGGTTTTGGATGTTGCGAAATTTGGACACCCATCTTTAGGTGTACAAAGGCTGCACTTGCACATTTGAGGCAATATTGGATTTCTTTATTGATGTCAATCTTCTGCAAAAGATAGCTTCTGAGGTATGGGACATATTCAACGTTCTCCAGAGTCTCACCATACATCTGCATTGCCAAAGTTTGGGACTGTTCCTTAGGAACTTGTTAGTGGAGGACCTTAGTCTTCTGAGTGTCAGTCCCATTATCTTGTATGCTTCAGTACAGATGTCACTGTTTGCCTGAAGGTTTGCTTCTGAGTGAGCACGTACTACAACATCATCAGCATACTGGAGCTCGATGATTGAGGTCAGGGTAGTCATAAGAAGTGAGTGTATCTATTAATTCTGCATTAAAGCCTTATGTAGCTAAAAAACTGCTGTTTCTCTTAAGATAGAAAATTTTGAAGAGAGACCAACTGAGGTACCATTTAAACTGGTTACTAAGGAAGATCAAGACCTCTTGTAAAACCAAGCCTTGTGGGGAAAAAAACAAAAAACATACAGTGTCTCTTTCCAAGCTGAGACAGCAGCCCCTTTGCCTAACCAGAAAAGACTATATTAATCATGGCATCTGAACTGAACTACCAGTTCCCAGTATTTCTCAAGATCTTAATGTAGCGGTTCCCAACGTCAGGTTGTGACCCAAATGAGAGTCTCAGGGGCAATGCTGGCAGCACCATGCATAAAGAACAAGTCGCGCTGCATGCTGGGAGTGCCTCCTCCCCTGGGCCGATGCCACCACCACACTCTGCTCCCAGCAGTGGGTCACAGCAAAAAAAGTTTGGGAACCACTGTCTTAGTGGAATGTAAATCCCTGGTTGTGCTACAGGATTCATTCAGAGCTCATATCTAATGTAATGTTTAAGCTGTTTAAGTATGTTAGAAGTACAGAAATAATTCTCTCCTCTTTCTTTCCTGACCCCAAAACTTGTTACATGGAATGTATACA
>NW_017729034.1:68767210-68786031 GCF_001723915.1 Gavialis gangeticus
CGTCTTTCTTTCCTGACCCCAAAACTTGTTACATGGAATGTATACATGTGTGGGGTAACGCTGCCTTATAATATAAGAATAATTAATTGATATTAAACAGAAAGTTGCAGCCCATGTATAGGTTAAAAGATGAAAAGTTTTTTCTGAGGGACAGTATGCAGTAGCTTAAAGAATTGAAAAGAAATGTGCATTCTTCAATATCATCTGAAATAACCAAAAGTTCAAAGAAAAGCAGTACCTGGATTGAAAAATTTGAAGAATATAATCCTAAACAGTTTACCTTTTTCCGAGTATGTTTAAAACAGAATGGTATGGCAAACTTAAATTTAAAAAAAGAGTTAAATTGACTGTCAATACTATAAATAGGAGGATTTCAGAAAAAAGTTGGAAACAATTTTAAAAAAAATCAGTTCATGCATCTGGCCTCAGTTTACATATATCATAGACAGGTATGAGCAAATACGTGGAAAAATTTCCCCCATCCCACACACGCGCACATTTTTAAAAATTCCTAACAACCTAATTTGTTTTGAATTTACTTTACATAATTACAAAAAATAGTTATATTGTGTTATTAAGAGAAAAGCTGTTTCTTGAGAATACAAGGATAAAGCAAAATTCCCAGTTACTCATAGCAGTGGGCTTATAATGTCTGATAGTTATTTAAATTAACTATTAGATTTTGATAAACTGATGATTATAAGTGAATTTTCATTCATTCACTTTTTAGATTCAACTATCATATACTTTTCTTTATTTGACTGACTGTCAGTGTGTGGCAGGGCACTGTTGGTGCCTGCCACTTTAAGAACCAAGTAGCTGGCAGGTGATTGATTGCAGCAGCCATTTTAGATCCCAGGCTGCTTATATAAACAGGGCAGTTCGCTGCTAGCAGCAAGGCTGTATGCAACATTCTGGAGGTAAGGGGAGGAGCTATAGGGGATGGTTTGGAGGCTCCTGGTCCTGGGCAGGACGGCACCCTGCCAGGATTGGGTGGGCTGGTGGGGCTCTCAGTGGTGCAGGACCTCCCAGGAAATGCCAGGCCAGTTATCACCCCGGTGAAGGGTGGGTAGGGGCACCTTAATCCCAGCCCTCACCTTCAGGGTCATTTACCATCAGAGCAGTGTAGACCAGCTAAGCTTCAGGAAGGACCCGAGCCTGCTGGGGGAGTGATCCCACAGGGCCAGGTGTGCTTCCAGGAGCACCTGAGCTGGGAATGGGGGACCCCGATCCCTAAGTGCAGGCAGAAGGTGTAAACCCAACCAAGGGACTTAACTGGTCAATGCTGGGGCCAGGACTGGAAGGGTCAAAAGGGCCAGGGGCCCACCGCGAGGGATGCCCATGATAAGCAAAGAAACTCGGGGTCCCGAGTGGCCTGAGATGGGGTCAGGGCTTATACAGAAGCCGAAGTTCCCATGATTGGGGCCACAGCTAATGGGCAAAGGGGACAGTTGAACCAACTGCCTGAGATGCCACCTGCGAGGCTTGGGCTGTGGTGTAGGGGTGGAACAGAGCCACGGATAGCCCCCCCCCCAATATTGGAGTGTAAATGGGCAGCCTCCTGCCTTAATTAACAACATAATTACAATAAGGAGACAGGCGGGTGGTGTGCCCAGAGGCAGGTGGGAAACTAGCTCTGTGGCTAGCCAGGGACCCCCACTTTGCCCCACAGTGGCTTTTTAAAAATTCTTTTAGGTTCAGTTTTTACAATTTTTATTTCCTTAACCTAAACAGAATGACCTCCAACACATTTGTTTGAAGTTTAGCATGATTAATTAATGTAATTTCACTTGGTATTTATTCCTCTGTGTTGTATGCAGTAACATTTGCACCAGCAAAAAGACAAAAAGGAAGCTCGGCAGATTTTGGCAACATTTTTCCAAGCTATAGCAGTAGTAGGAGAGGATAGCATTGCTTCCTATACTGATATTCTCACAAGCCTGTGTCCAAGCAGTTGCAAATAACTTGAGCAGTTATTGTCAGGGAAAAAAAATCATGTGCATCAATATTTTTACTAACATCTTAAAGTTTTTTTTCATCATTGTCTCTACAAATGCATTTTATATGTTGAATATTCTCTGCATGTGACTTAGTAAAATTCCTCTCTTTTTGGACATTTTCTTTGTCAGTTCATTCTTCACCAGAATTATTCCGAGCTGTTGGCTCTGGTCCACCATTTCCTTGTTAAATGTTTACAATTTGTAAGTGTTGCGACCCTGGTGCCAGCACCAGTAATCCTAATTCTAACAATTTACACTTGTCAGTTTTCTTTAAACTCCATTACTGCTCATTGAAATGCTACATGAAATGGATTGGAGAACATTTAACATGTAACAAATTGGAGATACAGGAAAATTTTCCTTTATGTCACATTTAATTATATATTGGGCTTTTGTTTTTGTTTTTCAGAATTGTGACCTGGCCCAGCAGAGTATAGTTCACATTGTTCAGAGTCCAAATGAAGATGTGCAGAAAAGGGCCAAAGCTGGTCATATTCCCCTGGAAAGAGAACCTAAAAGCTTAACTTGTGTAGACCTCAGTACCAGCATCCTTCCATCTTACTCCACAGGGCTAGCTGTTATTTTGGATACTGCAGATGATGGCCTTCCCCTTCCATCTGACAAATCAGGTAACTCACTGAATATTCATGTTTCAAAACTCAATTACACACTGGAATCTCTCCTTTGTAGAACAACATATGGAATGAAAAAAAAACTTTTAGTTTTCTTTTTTTTTTCAAGTAAACAATATTAGGACAATAATATATGGTGAATATGCAGAGGAGCACCTAATATTTTTTTCTAACAGTACATGATGCCTTTGGTTGGTTGATGAATTGACTGATTATAACTTCTAATA
This sequence comes from Gavialis gangeticus, assembly GCF_001723915.1. NCBI lineage: Eukaryota > Metazoa > Chordata > Crocodylia > Gavialidae > Gavialis > Gavialis gangeticus. The sequence continues at coordinate 68,770,070 of NW_017729034.1, forward strand.
CTTAATATTACAGATGAATATAAGTAAGCAAAAGAAGCAAATACCATTTATCCTTAAATATGTTAGCAACAGTTGCTTTTGCTAGAAGTGAAATAGATTATGCATTGAAAATTTAATTTCCAAGCTATCGCAATGTTTTTATGCTCATAAGTTTTAGTAAAATATTTCTATAAAGCAGTTTTTGTGACATTACAGACAAACATTAACATATAAGAACAGATGGCTTATGCTGTGAATTTTGAAATTTTTTATTCATAAAATTATTGCTTGGAATATTTGGTTTCCATTTTGGGTATCTCTATCAAGCACAGATGAAGCAACATGCAAACTAGTCATTAAAAATATTAACAGCTGCTAGATATGTTACACTTGAATTTGATCAAGGGGCTACATGAATGGAATTAAATGATTGGTGGTCCCATTCAAGTCTCAAATTCAACTTTACTGAAAACATAAGCAATACCACTACTCAGGCAAAACCCAAACAGTCTGTAAAAGTATTCTTATGTAGGCTTTCTTAACGACACATGATGACTTAGCTGAGCAGGCATCAGCTGATCACATTTTTGACCAGTCTGGTCTCCATTGGCTTAATAACATCTCGCCAAACTTGAGTTGTTTCCTTAGGCTTTTATACTCTTTCACAGCCTGTTGGGGGTAATTACAATAAGGCTCTGGCCTGCACCTGCCCGATGTCTTACCAGAGTACACCATAAGGCTGGAGGACCACACCGCCGCTATCAATCTCTGGTGTTTTGCTCTCACCTTCCATGCCTTGATATTCTTTTTAATATTGGGAACTGGATATGGGGACTGATGGAGGTCCTGGCTGGTCCTTTCAGAGGGTTCTCTTCATGGGGCTCCACCTCCCCTCACACCTCACCCTTACTACTTCCCAGGTGATACACGTCTGCGTCCTGATTTTGCCTCACCCAGATATGTCTCCAGCAGTTAGTCACTGGCTTATTGAATGAATGCATCCATGAATTTAAAGCAGTTCATGCAGGCTTCATAAGGCCATCTACTTGGATTAATTTATTACAGGTTCAAGGGTCAGTCCATTCAGATCTGCTCATTTAGGGTCCATAAGACAATCAACTTAAATCTAATTCATTCCAGATTCATGGGTCAATCAATTTCAATCAGTTCATTAAGATTCCATAAGATAATCAACTTAAATCAATTCATTCCAGGTGCCTGGGTCAAATTATTTTGCTCTCTGTTGTAGAGCTAATGACCCAGCCTGAACAGCAATTCCACCTGGGTTTAGCTTCACAGGGCTGGGACCAGCGGGGCTTTTTCAGGGATGGAGATTTTCCTCTTCTCCCTTTCCCTGGCACAGTGAGAGAAAACGATACTCAAAAAAAAAAAAAGAGAGAGAATCCCTCCTCCCCTCCCCCCCCAAATCAAGTGGCTGTGCCCCTGAAACTTACAGACCCACTCATGCTGACAGCTCTTTCACTCCCTCTCTCTGCCAGCTTCTTGCCTCCATTTTCACTCTTTTAGTATTCACCCAGCTGGACCTGTGCAGTTTCTTGGTGCTCCGTATCCAGGGTTTTGCCAGTGGTCTTCCAACCATTCTGGCCAGTGGGCCTGCTTTCTTCACCTGTGGCTAGCCATGGGGCACGGCTGACTGGGAAGGTCTCTGGTGTCCACTCTTCCAGCCTGCTGTGGTCCTCCACCAGCTGCCCCATTCTGGAGCCAGAAATACCTTTCTTTGTGCTCCCTTCACCAATCTGAAAGGAGCACTTGCTGTGGAAACACAGTGGCATGCTCCCTACTGAAGATGGACTCCTCTCTATACCTGCGGTAAGTATCCCACTTTCTTGATCTCTGGGGCTTCCTCATGACTCCAGTCTTCTCCCCTCACACAGCCTTCTTCTGCCTATTCCATATAAGGTCATGCTGTGTGTTTTCACCAGTTACCTTTTACAGCAGTGCTTTCCTAATCAATTTGTCACTCTGCCACCTTCAGCCTATTTTTTTCTGAACTTACTTTTTACCTACTAAGCTATGCTTGGGCTTGTTTTGCAATTGGAACCAGCCTGGGTCCCATCTGTCATCAGGATCCCAAGTCGGTTGTGCAACAGCCAGGACACAGCTGTGGTGCCTGCTGCCGCCTGTGCTGCAGGGATCCGCAGTCATGCAGTGGTCCCAGCTTGAGCCCCTCTACAAACCCACCCATAGACCACACATCCCCCCACTACTCCCCATAGCAGGTGGGTTGGGGTGCCTTAACCTGAGTCCCACCTTTGGGTGGGTTATGTAATGCAGGGAAGGCCAGGTAAGCTTCCTGGATCACCTGAGCCTGCTGGGGTGAGTGATTTCACAGGGCCAGGCACACTTTGCAAAGCACCTGAGCCAGAAATGAGGGACCCTCGATCTCTGAAATCAGGCAAGCAGCTTAGGCTTGCCCTGAGGGACTTGACTGGTCAATGCTGGGGCCAGTACCCAGTGAGGGGTCAAAAGAGTCAGGGCCCCACTGTGAGGGATGCCCACAGAGCAAGGAAGCTTGGGGTCCCAACTGGCCTGAGACGGGGCCAGTGCCGAAGGAGGAGCTGAAGGTCCGACAGAGGGACTACAGCTAATGGGAGAAGGGATACAGTTGAGTGTAGCTGCCTGGGATGCCACGTGCAAGGCTTGGGCCACAGTGAGGGGTCGAACGGAGCTGTGGATACCCCCTCTTCATATCGGAGTTCAATATGGGCACCCTCCCACCTTTTTAACATCTTCATATCATTATATCAAGGCATGGCAGGGGAGTGAGGTGGGCAGCTGGCCCATAGATAGGAGGCAGGCCGGTGCTTGCACCAGGCATGAAAGCCTGCCCCTGTCTAACACATCCACCTGCAGAGGGATGATGCATGGCAGCTCTTAGTGCTTACCCCAGCCTTGCCTTTTGATAGTTGTCAGTTATGCCAAGGCAGTTTTTCAGGCCTACAGATGAGCTTTTAAAACTGATTATTGAAAGAGATTCCCAAGGAACCATATATCTTAGAAGGACCCCTAAAATATTATATCAGTCTTCGAAGACACAACATCTCTGCTATACTCCCCATTGAAAACTATGTATTTTCCAAATAAATATGAATCACTCTGTGGAACAAGACTGAACTAAGTAATGACCGTTTTTGGTAGTCCATTGAGGATGCCTTTTTAAAGAACTTGGTACACAAATGCTGTTCTGTACCAAATTGGAAAACAATATTAGAGAATAGCAAACTAAAACTTCTGTGACTAACACAGTCAGAAAACCCATATACAATATAAGGGTTATCAAAACTATTAAAATAACTTTGAGAGAATTTTTGGAGTAAGTTGTGCAGAAAATATACAATTTATGGGAGGGTCATAGAAGTGTTCCACAACTGACTTGATCAACCTCTCACTGCCAACTAATGATGAATGAGTGCAGTTTAGGAACAAATTAGTGCCTAGCTTAATGATGCACATCTCACATTCTGAATGAGTAATGAGATAAGAGCAGGGCATGCTGATTTAAATCTGATCAGTTGGGGACATGTTTTCAGACTGGGCTAACCAAAGGAAGAAGGGTAATGTGAACTGCTTGCTGCTGCTTTTTTACTTATATTTTCATCCCTGCATACAATATTTATATAGGGTTAATAGCCCTGATGGACTTTGCAGGACAATTTACAAATATTCAAGGCATCAAGATATTTTCATGGGGCTCATATACACATGCATTAATGCAGCATTGCTACTGCACATTTAGTTTTGTAACTCTAATATGAGGTACTACATAAATGTGCAGTAGCTGATGCTAATACACAGTAGCAATGGCTCACAGCTTTTTTTTTTACTCTTAATATGCAGTAGACTAACTCTTCTGCACATTATTGCATTAGCATGGTTTTTGCCATGATGCCCTAGTGCATAGTAAAATTAGTGTACTGTGCATTAAGCATCTTGTATAGATGTGCCCATGGAGTTACAACTTTGTGGCAAACTGTTCCTTTCTCCGTGAGACCTCTGACAAAAGAAAATATGTTCCTTTTCTGTTGCAGATATCCTAATGGCAGGATGATAGTACAGCAGGATGTAGGCTACCATTGTCTGTGGACTACTAATTTTTGTGATGCAGTGAAATTCTTTCCATAGGAACAAAATAAAGAGCAATGTGGTCAGGCTGACAGTACTTGAACATGAAATAATTCATTTCCCATCCCCCCCCCCCAAAATAGTACCACATAGGCAGCTACAAAGTGAGCTTTTTTTTAATCCTTCCGGTAATGTGGCTCACTCACCCCTGTAGGTGAGAAAGTAATAGCTATTCCAGTAGCTATTTGGTTATTTGTCTTTTTGCTGAGGCTGCTCATAAGGCTGTCAATAGAGGTGGTAATTTTTGTGTGCTAGGGGCACATCAGACCCCTGGCCCTGGAAGCATGATCCAAATTGATAGGGTTAAGTGTCTCAGATCTATGTACACCAAGTGCAGAGACCTATGTGCTTCCAAGAAGTAAGTCAGTGTTAGATACCTACTCTCTCTACACATAAAAGGGAAAAACCTAAATGCCTGCAAGGGACTGTCCAAGGAGCTCAGGGTCACTTGAGCTACCCAATAGGAAACACTAAACACAGGGACTTAGATGAATTCATGCTCTTAACTTAGGTGCTTAAATCAGACTATGCATTAAAGGGGTCTCCATTCACTTGCCCAACCTTTTATGTAATTACCTAGTGAAAAAGCAGTCACCAGGGGAGTAGAAGCTTCATGTTCTAGTCCTTCCTGAACATTATGAGATTCAAACCCACATCTCCTGATTCCCCAAAAAGTGCCCTAACCACCTAGCTTGCAATGTTAGCTGGGTAATTGGGTAGAAAGAAATGCAAAAGATAAGATATCTGATGGGGACCAAGTAAGAGGGAACCTGACACTATAGCCCAGTGAAGAGTGCTGCCCTTCTGAACTTCCTGATTTACAGGAGCTGGACTTGGTGCTGAAGAGTACCTGCTCACAGAATCCCATTAAATAGTAGACTCATCTTTGCAGTCAGGAAAGGTGCAGACTGGGGATGTAGTTATCTGCAAAAAAAATTCAGGGCCTGCTCCTTGGCTGCCTAGAAAACACCTTCACCTTGAACTGCAGTATCTTTATGATGAATTGGACCTTAGTGAGTGTATTAGAATGGAGAAAGTTCTTGAGGACTGGACTGAAAGAAAGCTAACATTGTGCCAGTGCTTAGAAAGGGTAAATGAAATGGTCTGTGTAATTATAGAACAGTGAATACAGGACTCCATCAATACAGAATTAAAAAGGGTAATATAATGAATGGCAACATGGATTTATGGGAAATAGATCTTGTCATTTTAACATTATATCGTTTATGTTGAGGTTACAAGTTTAGTTGATAAAGATAATTATGCTGACGCAACATACTTCTTTAAGGCATTTGACATGACATCTTGATTAATAAATTAGAATGATAGACAATCTTCATGGCATGAACTTAATGGTTTAAAAAGTGGCTAACTATGAGGGTAAGAAGTATAATTGTGAATGATGAATCATCACCGAATAGATATGTCCCTACTGGGGCTATGTGGCCTTTGGCCTTATTTTATTTAATATCTTTATCACTGATCTGCAGAAAATATAAGATAATTACTGTTACATTTTTCAAACTAGATGAACATTGAGGTAGCAATAATTAATAAAGAAGGAATATATCATAGCACAGGGAGATTGTTATGCCTGTAATTAACATCTGTACAATTACTACTTGGATACTGTGTCCAATTGTGATGTCTGCACTTTGGGAGCATTGCTGAAAAATTGCAGAGGTTTTGGAGAAGCGCCACAAGAATGATTAAAGGATTACAAAGCATGCTTTGCATTAGAAGACTGAAAGTGTTTTATCTACTTAGTTTCTCAAAGAGAAGGTTAAGGGTTAAGTTGATCATGGTTTATAAATAACTACATAGGGATCAGAAATATAATAGTTGTGGGCTCTTACAGTTAGAAAGCTAAGAGCCCTGGCAGAGGTACATTTATGGCATGATTAGTGTGATAATTGTTCCATAAATGGCAACATGCTTCATGTTGAGCCACTTTATGGCATCATAAAGTGGCAAACCTGCCTGTAGTGGGACCCGGGCTGAAGGGTCACACCAGGGTGGTGCCCAGGTGCCACGCTCTCAACGGGTGTTTACTACCCTTATCTATATCCTGCCTGCTATGACTTGTTGTTAATGAAAAGGATATCAGGAGGTGGTATCTGACGGTAGTGGGTTATGCTGAGATGGACACAGGCCTCAGTGTCTGGGCATCTTCTGTAGGCTCTGCCTCCCTTATACCCCACCCCTCTCCAACTGGGTGTTCTGATGATGCTACCGGAGTAGGCATGTGGTCCTCTAGGCATGTGCCTTCACATGAAGGAGGAAAGGTTCAACATGGAAAAAAAACCAGGACAGTTTAGAACTAATGTCAGCTGGCTGGGTCCTGCTATTCCAGCAACGGTTTACCGCCAATGTTGTTAGTACAATATAGAAATTAACAAAGTAACACAATATAAAGTCATGTCCACCATTCATTCATGGGCCTAGCTTCAGCCTTGAAATATTATGACCTCCCATGAGGCCCTGGCAAGTACTTGGCATCCAGCATCTGCAGAGTCATCAGCTTCCTGTGGTGGAAGCAAAGGTTGGGCTAGCCTCTGGGGTGTCCTTGGCTCCAGTGAGGATATGCAGTGCAGTCGGGTGCCTATGCCAGAGTCCCCCCACTGCCGAGGCTGGCACCCTTCTATAGGGGAAGTTCCAGGTTTGTCTGAACCAACCCAGACCCCTGCAGGCCCCCACATGCTCTGCTGCTGCCAGGGGCTGAGAGCCCATGCAGGGTTCACCATTGTCTGCAGCTATGGCTCCCAGGCTTTAGGTGGTTCCAGGCACTCCAGCTGCCTGTTCTTAGCCCTGCCCAGGCTCCAGGCCTGTGTGGAGCCCTGCTTCCTGCTCCCAACCCTTCTTGTGGGACAGGCACGTGGGTAGTGCATCACCTACCATTTCTCTGCCTTGCCCAGGGGCAAGTGTGTGGGTGGGGGCATGCTGCCTGCCCACAGATCTGCTGTTTACCATTGGAACAGTGCAGGATCCCACTGGGTGTGGATCATCCCGGAAGCCGTTGTTCTGGTAAGTGTGGGGGCCACACCAGGTCCCTGCTACACTGCCACAAAAATGTTGCACATGTAATGTAGAACACCTTTGTGGCTGGTTTGTATGGTGCTTTAAATTAGATATGTGGTATGCACCTCAGACCTGGGGTGCCTGGTCCCAGACTATCAGCTGAACTTCAGAATTGGTCAGAGGGTAATGCTTGGGTCAGGGACATAACCACATGCCACCTGCTCTAGGGGATTGGGCTAGGGACAGCCCTGGTTCCTAGTATGACCCTGGAAGTGACGTGATTGGGATCCAAAGGCAGCTATGTCCTACCCCAAACACTGCACATCCTGCCATGCATATGTGGTATGGTAGAATGTGCAAGTTTTCAGAGAAAGCATAAAACACCTCAGATCCCAAGTGTGCCATTATTTTGACATCTGCCAGCAGCCTAATATATAATCATATGCAATGGCCAGTGAAGTTAGGTAAAATAATCATACTCAATAACTCAGTGAAGTTAAGTAAAATAAAATTAGATGAAAATGTTTTACTGTAAGGAGAAACAACCATTAAAACAAATTATCAACACCTGATGACTTTTAAATCAAGAGTTGATCTTTTATTAGAATATATATTCCTATTCAGCCACAGCTATTGGACTTGAAATAAGAAATAAGGGAAGTCTTACAGCCTTGGTTGTGCCAAAGGTCAGGATAGTTAATTACAATATTCACTTCTTACCATGAAGTCTATGACCCTGCTAATCTAATACCTCATCAAACTAATCTGTGATGTCCTCCAAAATAGCAAACTGACTTGACAAATTATATTTTCTATAAGCTCATAGAGGGGAGTAGACCTCTGTTGACAAAGTGGTACAAAAAGGCCTAGCAATGAAACTCAAAGTTTGGGTTTGTTTCTTTAACACATTGGTAGGAAAGGCCTCACAAATATGTTCAACCCATCTTCTGTCAATATTGAGAAGAACAGGTAGAATATCCTAAACTTTTTCTGAGTGTAAAAATGAGATTAGCAAAGCTCTAGGGGTGTTTATAGACGTGTTCCATGAGTTGTGGGGGGAGGTGCTCTAATGAAAGCACCCGAAGCGTCACGTGTATCAGTGTCCCTGCTCTGAAAAATATTGGTGAGGATGTTTTAACTAAAGCTTGTCTAATGAGCTTTAGTTAAAATGCCCCTGCCACCATTTTTAAGCTTGAGAATGCTGATACATGTGACATTGGAGTCTGCTGGAGCACAATTAATCAAGTTTGCTATGACACGTTGCATGTGGGTGCCCTAGGGTTCTGAGACTTAAGTCCTAAAAGGATGATCTTGTTGTGTGTGTGTGCATGTACGCATACGTATGAGAGAGAAACTAACCTCAGAAAGGAAAACTTAGGATTTAGAGCTTGCTTATCCATATCTGTACAGTCTTCTGTGGAAAAATCTGATGAGGTGCAACAAATTGACATTTAATTGAAGCTATCACTGTAATTGATAGGAATGATATTTGAGCTTTCAACAACTGTTAGTTATATGTTATTTTTGTTTTGCTCTTTTTAATGTATAAGGTATTTTTTTAAATCTCTTCTCATATAAATGAAGTAAAAAACAAAAAACAAAACCAGCCAGGCATCCCAGCCTGAATGATTTAGAAATGTTGTAAAGTTGTAAAGGACAAGAAAGTGTGTGTGTGTGTGTGTGTGTGTGTGTGTGTGTGTGTGTGTGTGTGTGTGTGTGTGTGGAGGGGTGGGGGACGGGTGTCTGAATTCTGCTTGAAGCAAATGGCCAATTCAAGTTTTTGAAGTAGTTTAGAATTACTTCTCGCATTTCTGAAACTTATACTGTCAAATTAGTTCCAGGTCAGATAATGGTATGATGTGCATTTCCACCTTCCCATTTTAATATGGCATTAGACTGAGTATTCCTAGACCTAAGACACACTGCTGTTTTTTCTCATCATCTTCTTGAGAATATCATCAAAATGTGAGCACTGATCCATCCAAAATGGCCTCCAGCATTGCATGAATATCTATATTGATACTTCGGGACATGAACCTTTATAACTGCTCAGCAACTGAACCAGACCAAACTAAAACAAGGAGAACAATGCACTTATTTTTGCTGTTCATAACCTATTTTTAGCCATCTGCAGCTGAAAACCAAATATCCATAAATCTACTATTCATTTGAAAAATCAAAAAAAGTTTTCGATGCAGGTTTCTCTGTTGTGATTCAATAAAGTTTATAAAGAGGAAGCATTTCAGAATAAACAGGATTTTTTATGTGTATGTTGGTACAAATCACTGATGGATTAATTATAAAATAAATTAATGAATCACATCTACTTTAGGTCCACAGTCGTGTGAATCAATAATCTGAGGAGGGTAAAGCAGTATGCTGTTTAATTTGCATTAAGTAATTAACTCATTTTTTCAAAGTTTTATCAAGCTCGTAATCTAATAACAGCAGTCAAAGTGCTTACTCTGAGCTTGCTATCTTAAATTTCGTTACATACACCATTTTAAGCAGAATTACAAAACTTTATTAATTCCATTCTTTTTGACAGATATTCACATAATGGAAACACCATTGTTTTATAAGCAAAGGGAATAATTAATTTAGTGTGGAACAGATGTATTGTCTTAGCAGATGAATTAAAGTAACTAGTTAGTTTTTGATGGTATTTTCTGATTTGATGCACTGACAGTTTACTGTTACAATAGGATTAAATCCTTTAGTCAGTTTTAATTTAAAAGGAAACACGTTATGTGGTACATTGTTTTAGTCTGTGTTTAATTGGGGCTTGGAAAAGTAGTTGTTTGATCAAATTTGTTGCCTTAAAATGAAGTGCAAAATCTATTTGAGGTATAATCCTACATTGATAAATGGTAGAAACTAAATGGCAAGTCTGTAGGTGCTGTCTCTGGCAGGATGCATAATCTCAGGAGTAGCTCCCAAAACACCATCCCAAGATCAGCAGGAAGTATGTGGAAAACATTTAAAATCTGCAATGCAGAAGTGGGAAGAAAGCAGTGGACCATAACCTGAATATGAGCCAACAGTGTGCTCTTGTTGGGGAAAAAAAAGCCAGCAGTATACTGGGTTGGATCAATAGAAATGTCACCTGCAAATCAAAGGAAATGTTTTTCCACTTTATTCAGTGCTGATGAGGCCTCAGCGGGACTATTGTGTCCAGTTGTGGGCTTCACACTTCAACAAGGATGTGGACAGATTGGAAAGAATCCAGTGCAGAGCAACAAAAATGATTAATAGGGGGCTAGAAGACATGATTTATGAAGAATGGCTGAAAGAGTTATGGTTTGTTTAGTCTGAAGAAGAGAAGACTGCAGAGGCATTTGATAACAGTCTTCAAATACCTGAATGTTGATGTCAGTGGGATTTTCTCTGGGGCACAATAGCCTCCAGCTGCAACAGAGGATATTTAGGTTGGAGAGTAGGGGGAACTTCTTGACTGAGGGTGGTCAAGAATTTGGAACTTGCTACTTAGAAAAGCTGTGGAATCTCCATACTTGAAAATTTTCAAGAGGAGATTGGACTGATACTTGTCTGGGATAGCTTAGTAAGGAATGATACTTTCTTAGACAGAAGGCTGGACTAGATGATGTTGCAAAGTCCCTTGCAGCCCTACTTTCCTATGATACCTATGGGAAAGAGCTTCCAGGAGTGTCACTTCAGCAGCTCTTGCTGTAGACTGTGCAAGTGTACAGTATGTTCTTCCTTCATGAGCTGCACAGTTCTGCTAATCTTTTGATGAATGATGAAGAAGACATTTTGGCATGGCTGTACTTTCACCCTTCCTCTCCTTGTCCCTTTGAAGAGCCTGGCTGCATTATCAGCAATGCAAGTACCATAATTCTGATAGTCCCTAGTTGTGCTTTTAAGTTTTATTCACCTCACGTATATGTCAAAGGACAATGGAAAGAATTACCAAGGGGTTGGTAATGTTACCATTCACTCTAGAGGAAACACTGATTCATGAACACATTCTCACACCTATACCTGTTTTCTTCCAAATTGAGCATAATAAACATTGTCCGTGTCTGAAGCTGCTTTTATCTGGAGATTTTGTCTGGGCTCCAGCCTGGTTTCCAAAAGCTTTATTCTCAGATGTTTCTATTGCTGTGGTTCTCAAGCAATCCAGCAGTGAAGAAAAGGAAACTCTCAGAGCACCGGTGATCTATGGGGAGATCATTGGTTACATGAGGTAGTCTCCTCCTATTTATTTTGAGATATTAAACTATATTGATGCCAGATTGAAACGTATTAAATTCTTGTCTAATGAATTTCCCAATTAAATACTTGCTCTAGTGTCCACAAAGTTCATATATGAATGTGAAGCAGGGTGGGAAAGAGGGAACCACAGGGCATGCTCTCTAGTTGCATATTATTCATGGTATGATGTTTTGAGAACCTCTGTCCTAATTTGTTGCACATTTTCACACAGTAAGTAGAGTGGTAATTTTTTTGTATACGTGTTAGATCAAAATAGAATTAGGATAATGGGGCAAAGAAACTGGCATATTAGACAAAATCATCGGTCACTCTTTCCCTAGTACCCTTTCTCTAGCACTGGCCAATCCTGTAAAAAGGATATCCAGATAAAAAGAACTCTGATTTTGTAAACTACACTCAATTTTAGAATTCTACAATTAGAAAGAGTGTTTCTGGTTGGCTCTCACTAATAATCAGTTTATACCTTGAACCTTGAGATTTGATGATCCTTTAATTGTGTGTCTTGGCATGTTGCCACTAGTAGATATGGCATTTCTTAATCTGGTCTTCTTTGAAATGAGCTTTCTAAACAACATTCAGTATTAACTAATTAGCGCTGGAAAGAGCTGATTCAGCCACTAATAATTCACCATGGCTTTTTCTGTCAAGTCATTTTTTAAAATTACTTAATCTTAAAAAAATATTAACATTATTCCATTTCAATTATGACTGTACCAAAAATATTACCATTACAAAGTCCTTGAAAGTTGACTCTGACATACAATGTGCCTTCTTTTAGGGTTTTCAACCCTTCACACTCACTGCCACACCATTTTCTTGTACTCATTGTAAAAGTTTATATCCCCTTTCGACCTTCCAGCAACAGCAGAAAGTGATTTTATAAGACATTAGCATAATGGAACCTTTTCAATAAAATGATAAATTGAGTCCATTTTAGAAAACAGAACATACACTTGGTAATTTATTGCAGTCAGTGCCATAGCAGGGACCTCATTCATATCATATGCTTTCAACTCTGCTGAGAAAGGTACCATTTCCCACATCTTTCCTGTCTTCAGTATTCCCTAAGAAGGGAAATGCTTTTTCTAATGAAGCCAGTAGCACTTTGGGGAATGCTCTCTTTACATGACATAATTATCTGTCATGAACATGTCTAATTACTTTGTTGTTTTTAGGGCCCCTTCATGTTAATTTAAGTCAATAACATTTGTTAGCTCCCTCATGTCAAGGGATGGGGAGGGAACATTGGCGTCTCCTTAGAATGCATTTTGATTGCTAGTAGGTGAGAGCATAGATGGGTTTTCTTTTGCAAACGCGCAACTCCAAATCGTTGTGCAACCAGATGGTGGTGACATTTGTAGATGGCAAATGTTCTATTTTAATTAAACAAAGCTATGCATGTTATCTTTTCCAAAATAATTGTTTGTATAAATTAATTGTTGGTGGTAAAAAATGAGCTTACATTTAGGAAACACCTCTTACGTGCAATGCACACAATAGATCAGGAACATGTACAGTTATTCCTTTTTTTTTAAACAAAATAAATCCAGTTATAAGAACAAAATAGGAATGGATGCTTTAAATCAATTAAGAAACAGTGATTACTGCTACTGTGTGCCTTCAAAATTAGGCTGCATGATCTCTGTTACAAGTTCTTACTGCTCCAAATGACATAGGGGATTTATTCTTTTCTCAAAGCACGTGCCCGAGTTTCATTAACATCATTGGGAGTTCTGCACACACAGCAAGGACAAGGGGAGAACAGACCTATTAAAGACTTGATCTACAGAAAGTAATTACATGCAATAGATAGTTTCGTAAATTCTGTTGATATTAAACAGTAAAAAATAGCCATTCAAAACAGAGCCTACTCTCTTGTATGTTCTGTATAAGGACAAATAACTTTAGTGGAACTAAGTTTGAATTTCTTGGAAAGAAAAATGCCAGTATGTATGGCAGGGGTACTGGGGAAAAAGTGACCAATGATTTTGTCTAATATGCCAGTTTCTTTGTCCCATTATCCTAATTCTATTTTGATCTGACGTGTACAAAAAATTCATAACTTTTTCTAATTTGGGGGATAAATGTAATGCTTGTGATAGGTAAATGGATTAGTAATCCCAGAAATTGAATTTTTATATTTATTCTCAGACCAGTCACAGCAGTGGCACTGCAGGTTCATTTATCGTTGTACTAATATGCCTTGGCTGAAATCCTGATCCCACTGAAGTTAATAGGAATCTTACTCCTGACTTGAGTAGATTCAGAATTTTACTTTTTGATTCTTGTTACATGTTACACTGTGAGCTAATCAGTGGTAATGTTGGCTCAAGTTTGGAGCAGTCACATATTCAGGCCAGTAGTGGCTGGGAGGACTGAAAGGTAAGAATGCTGCCACCTCCCATCCCCACATTCTAGGGTCCCCCTTGCCCAATTTGGCAAACCAAATTAAAGTAACACCTGTGAGATTTGGGCATGGCTATGGGGTAGACTGGAGGCCATGATTAGAGCCCTTAAGGCACAGCTAGCACCAAAAGGGCTACAATTATTACTCTGAGGTGATTCAGGTCTGTAGGGCCATGACCAGTGCATGGAGGACCAGCTGAGTGCCATTAGGGTGAGTAGCAAACGTGGAGAAGAAACTTTTATTAGCAGACTGAGAGCCCAGTGATAAGAAGAACCAAGGGCAACCTTCCTATTGAGCTATAACAGTTACCTCAAAGCATGGCAGGTGAGTCAGCAAAGGGATTGCAGTAGGATTGGCAGGCCAGTCAATTGACCAGTCAAATATTATCAATTGACATGTAATTTGACTACATATTTTTGACCTGTCAAAGATTATAGCAATTTTACAAAATACTACTTTTTTGTAGTTATGTTGACAGAAATATGACTTTTTTATTTTTTTTGACACATTTCTTAATGGAAAAATTGTGCTTTTTCTGTGTATTATTTGGACCTACTGGCATTTTTTTTACAATTTTTGACCAGTATTTGGCCGGTCAATTGACTGAACTTTATTTGACTGGTCAAATGCTAGCCCTGTGCTTCAGAGCTGGAGTGAGGGGCAGGATTTGTTTAGTCTCTAGGGGGTACTACAGCTGCCCTAGGGGGCCTGTCCTGTCACTGGAGCCAACCTTCACACTTCTTGGACATATGGCCTTGCTCTCTACCACTGAGCAGTAGAATAGCATGCTCCAGTTAAGGCCTAGTTGTCTCTACCCTACATTGGTCAATATGCTCTTCTATGTGGCCATGTGTGTCATATCATGGATTCTGACCCACACCTCTGTTTTAATTTCTGGTCTTGAGTAATATTGGTCCATGCACTTTCAAGCTCACTAGACCTCCTTCAATATCTGGGTCTTTCAATCTTCTCCAGTTTGCCTTAAATTTCAGAATCTCTTATGGACAGTTTGCCATACCATGGTTTCTCAGGTGGCATCCTTCTAGCAAAGAAAATGGGCCTCAATTTCTTGTCAAAAGCCCCACAGTTGAGTAATCGGGTTCTGATCTACTGCATTGCTTCTAGACCTGTTTGAATTGTTTTTTTAAATAGTTGAAGTTAATGCATTGCCAGCAGACACAGAGGCAATTTGGGGTACTATCTGAACTGCAGATATGGCTAGGTGGAGACTCTGGGTGCAGACAGAAGTGACAATTTTCACCCAATCTGACCACAGAAAGCAGTTTATAGCTGTAACCAAACACAAGTGCACAGTTGCAGACAGCTTCAAAAATGGCCAGTTGGATGAAGATCTTGACACCCCATTCCATGAGGTATCCGAGTAAGAAATTTCAAGATGTAGCATCTTTTGTAACTTGTGTCTGTGGTGCTTCCACCCTGTCATCATTTTCAAAATGGAAGAGGGAAAGGGAGCAGAGGGATTTCAGTCTTGGGATTTATCACCCCCCCTGGAGTGTGGGGCAGGTGTATTGGAGTCCCCCACCTGAGGTGGGGGGGTCTCCAATTCACCCACTCCACCCTTCAGCACCAGCTGGGGACCCCCAAAATGAGCTTCCTTCACTGCCTTTTCCCCCTCCTGTTCTGAAAGCAGTGAGCACTGGCAGAGAGCCCTGACTATTGCTATGGGAACCTGGCTTCTGGCTCCCAGCCCACAGCTAGATTTCCCTGCCCCTTGGAAACAACAGTGAACTTCTGTTTGGTCTGGGGTAACATTGTAACTCAGAACACTTTTCAAAGAGCACCTGTCTGCACCCTCTGACTTCCATTGTAGAGGTCTGCCCCTTACCCAGATTGCATGATTGTTTAAGCCTTCTGAGCCCTTCGTGTGTATGCTCTTGTGCTTTGGTGAGATGTGCATATGCTCATAATAATAATTCACTCCATCCAGAGCTGGATTTGATTTAGAGATCTTGCTCGCAATGACCTGGCACAATCATCACATGTGCATGTTGGAGACAGAGCTTAGGGAGCAGGGGAAGTTCCCAGACTGCTTGAGCTGGTGTGACCAAAGAAAGCAGAGAACTGCATTTACATTTCAAAGCAGAACCTGTAAGAGGTGAGAGACCAGAATATCTGAAAAGAGACACAGACACTGAATGCATAAGAGTCATGTTATATC
>NW_017729034.1:68786183-68789990 GCF_001723915.1 Gavialis gangeticus
TGTGGCATGCTGCATGTGACTATGGTCAAGGCACCCAAGGGAGAGAAGAAGATGCAGATTTGGTTATAAAAACCCAGGTAGAGATGAGGCCTGTGGGATCCCTACTCCAATGCTAAGATGTACAAGTGCTCTAGAGTTTTAGTTTTGTGTGCTCTAATACGGGTGTATGTATAGATGCTGAGATGCTTACGGTACAGTTAATTGGTCAGCTGTGCAGTGAATTTCTTATGTAGATGTGCCCATTATGCATTAAACTTATCATTCTGAATTTGTGCTAACTGGTGTACATTTGAGTTTTTAGAGGGGAAATGTCACTTGGTTCAAAATATCCAATTTAAGTTTATCTTAACATCATTTTCATTCTATTCTTATTTTATTCTTCTGTCCCATTTATCTATATAAAATTACCTAGTGCAGTGTTTAACTCATTAAACTACTTACTGCACCAGTCTTATTTGGCATCTCAGTCCACATGCTTACTGCTTTGTGAGTGAAATTAGGCAACTCCGTGTGCATAATCTGTTCACCCTCAGTGTTCTGTTATTTAGATTTTGCAGAGTTGGTAATCTTCATATATATAGTTTATCTGGTTTAGCAGGCTGCACAATTGTGATTTTTTTTCTATTTTGTTTTCTTCTAAATTATATCCTTGTTCAGAAATCTAGATGGGTAGAGTGAAGGAATGATGAAGTATTACATGCACAAGCTTAATGCATTGACAGCTTTCCTCAGTGGTCAGCATATATATTTAATGTATATGAAAAGTAGATCTGCACTGCAAAATGGCTACCACAGCCACAATAACAATTTTTAATTACTTCCCACCTATGTTGTATTTTGTTGGCCAAATTCTGCTCCTTATGTATTCATTGCATAAAATAGGATATTTTGTCTGATAACAAAAAATTGCTATAACTGACCATAACTCTAGGCCATCATGACTGATATCCTCTTTCTAACCAGGTCCAAAATTAGTGACTTATGGTAGCTGATTAGTGCTAGACTGTTTGTTTAGTGCCTGGGTGTGTGTATTTGGGGTTTTTGTTTAAATTTTTTCCTTTTCCCCTGTGCAGTGTTTCCTTCCCCGCAAATGCCCCCCCACCCATCTTTCTCTCTCCTTCTTTCTTTTTGGTTCTTTTCTTTCTCCCCCTTCTGAAGTGACTAAGTGACAGGGTTTAATTGAGGGGTGGGGCTAGGGTAGGCAGCCTTATAAAAAGGCAGCCTCCAGCAAACTGAGGGAATAGCAAACAGTGGGCACAAAAAAGAGAGGGAGATTTTTTAGGGAGTTTGCCCGAGGAGGGAGCCATGGAGCAGAAGACTCTGTACACGTGTGTGCAAGGGCCCTGGTGCGGGTGTTTGGCATACTGGTTCTTGTGGTGCGTCTTTCTCTGCCCCTCGCCTCCCCTCATTTTTTCTCCATACATCATAGGTGTTTTCCAGGGAGCAAATGATGTATAAATGGTATCTGAGTCAGTTCCTGTGGCTCAGACATGGGATGTACCATGTTTCTGTTCCTTCCAGAGGGTCAGGAGCACTTCATCTGCACCAAGTGTAAACTGGTGTCTGCCCTGGAGAAGAAGATTCAAAGACTGGAAGCATAGGTATCCATGCTGCATTGCATCCAGGAAGGTTACATGAACAAAGTTATGAGAGTGTGGTAGTGGAGAGGCCAAAGAGCAATGAGATGGAGCAGCATGTGACAACTCAAAAAAGGAGGGCCCCCAGAATTGAAGAGCAGTGGATTGAAGTCAGCAATCTCTTTCAAGCACTCTTTGGTGGAAGAGCCAGAGGAGAAGACACCGACAGGCATGAGACAGAGGAGGCAGCATCCTAGAGATCACAAAGTGCAGGACCCTAAGTATAAGGACTACTGCACCAAGGAGGAGGAGAAGAGTTGTGGTGGTTGGTGACTCCCTTCTCCAGGGGACAGAGGCACCAATTTGTCATGCAGATTTAGGCCTCAGGAGGTGTGCTTCCTGCCTGAAGCCTCGAATCTGGATGTGACAGAGAGATTGCCAAAACTCATCCATCCATCTGACCATTACCCCTTCCTGCTTGTCCATGTAGGCACCAGCAATACTGCTGGGCATGACCCCGAGCAGATCAGAGGTGGCTATGAGGCACTTGGCAGGAGGATTAAGGAGCTTGGAGCACAAGTGGTGTTCTCATCAATTCTTCCTATGGAAGGCAAGGGTCAAGGCAGAGACCATTGTATCCTGGAAATGAATGTGTGGCTGAGATGGTTGTGTTGACATGAAGGCTTTAGCTTCTTTGACAACAGGCAGATGTTCTTGGCCTGTTTCCCACTGGTTAAACCTCTTTTGAACTACTGTGTGTTTCTGGGCTTCACGTTTTAAAAAGGACATTGAAAAGTTAGAGGGTCCAGATGTGGGCAACAAAAATTATCAAAGACTTGCAAGGAAAATCATATAAGGAGTGGTTGAAGGAGCTAAGCATGTTTAGTTTGTAGAAAAGGTGCTTAAGAGGGGATATGATGGCAGTCTTCAAATACTTGCAGGGCTGCAATAAAGAAGAGAATAAGTGAAGCAGTGTAATAAACTGTTTAGGAAAGTTGTGGACTTGCCATCATTGGAGATGTTCAAGAAGAGGTTGGACAGCCACAAGTTGTGGACTATTTAGGCATAGCTACACCTATGTTTTACTATAAGGATTTCCCATGCTTTTGAGCTTTGCTGGTTTGCTTCCTACCACTTTCTGCTACATGTATCAGAGTCTTTTTAAGCCTTCCTCAGAGGCATTGCATGTTGGCTATAGCCAAGGCCAGGGACTTTAACTAGGGTGTGTCAGTACTTTTGTTGGGACCAAAGCTGGAGGTTCCCGGTTAGAGGGCCCCGCCCCTCTGCTCAGGGTCAGGCTGATTGTCATATTTAAGATCAGGAAGGAATTTTACTCATGGCCATATTGGTATGGACTGTGTGGGAGTTTTTGCCTCCTTATCTAGTGGGGAAAGGAAGCAGGGATGGATGGCCCTTTACCCAGGATCTCTTGAGAATATATTGACAAGGCCTTTGACACTGTCTCTTACCCCATTCTCATTAAAAAAGTAGGGGACTGTGGCATCAACACCTACACAGTCAAATGGGTCACTAACTGACTGGAGGACTGCACCCAGAGAGTGGTGGTGGACGGGTCATTTTTGACCTGGAGGGATGTTGTGGGGTTCTGCAGGGCTTGGTCCTCGAGCCCGCACTGTTCAACATCTTCATCAGCGACTTGGACGAGGGGGTAAAAAGCACCCTGTTCAAATTTGCCGATGACACTAAGATGTGGGGGGAAGTGGGCACACTAGATGGGAGGAATAGGCTGCAATTGGACCTAGACAGGATACAGGGGTGGGCGGATGAGAACAGGATGGGTTTCAACACTGACAAGTGCAAGGTACTGCACCTGGGGAGGAAGAACCAGCAGCATACCTACAGGCTGGGGAACTCCCTTCTTATCAGCGCAGAGGCAGAAAAGGATCTTGGAGTCATTATTGATGCCAAAATGAACATGTGCCGACAGTGTGAGGACGCGGTCAGGAAGGCCACCCACACCTTGTCATGCATCCACAGATGCAACTCAAGCAGGTCCAAGGAGGTGATCCTCCCCCTCTATGCAGCACTGGTCAGGTTGTAGTTGGAATACTGCATCCAGGTCTAGGCGCCACACTTCAAGAGGAATTTGGACAACATGGAGAGGGTCCAGAGGAGGGCCATCCACGTGATCGGGGGCAGCAGGGCAGGCCCTACAAAGAGAGGCTAAGGGACCTGAACCTGTTCAGCCTCCACAAGAGAAGGCTGAGGG
>NW_017729034.1:68790192-68806182 GCF_001723915.1 Gavialis gangeticus
AGGACAGCTAGGATCTGGAACCAACTTCCAAGAGAAGTGGTGCTGGCTCCGACCCTGGGGGTCTTTAAGAGGAGGCTAGATGAACACCTTGCTGGGGTCGCTTGACCCCAGTATTCTTTCCTGCCATGGCAGGGGGTCAGACTAGATGATCTGCTCAGGTCCCTTCCAACCCTACCAACTATGAAACTATGACAACATTTCACAGAAGCAGGACCCAATAGCTGCTATGGTTCTTGTGCTTTGCCTGTGACACTTTAGGGTGTTAGGTCTGTGTTGTGTCAGGGTTGATGGTAGTCTTATGTACAGTTTAGATTATGCTTTGTATGGGATGCTTTGGATAGGGATGATCCTGCCTCAGGCAGAGGGTTGGATTAGATCAGCGGTTCTCAACCTTTTCCACCTTATGTCCCACCAACCATTGGTCCCAAAAACCCTGGTCCCACCATGAAAAAAGATGAGCAGAGCAGTGGCACATGGCAGCGGAAGTGCTGGTGGCGAATCCAGAAGTGCTGGCAGCAAGCCCACCACTTCTCCGCATCCCACTTAGACAGCCTTCATGTTCCACCGGTTGAGAAACACTGGATTAGATGATCTCTGGAGGTCCCTTCCATTCTTAGGTCCCTAGGATTCTGTGATTAAGAAGAAGTTTCAAGAAACTTTAACATGAGGAAGAAAGAGATAATTGACATTAGCACTCCTATTCCATTTACATTCATCCTCATTAACGCTTCCAAATTTAAATAGTTTGAGATTGGTTTAGAACCTGAGGAATTGAGGTCTTCCTTTCTGAAATAAAAAACTGGCAGCCATTCTCTGGATTTTTTAGACAATTGACCCTAAAATATATATTTTTTTGTTCTAGCTCAAATGCACTCAAATGGAGCATGTACTTGAATGCAAGAAATACTTCATGATGATCATATCCAAATATTATAGGCATCTGACCAAATCCCAACTGGTAGCCTGGAAACTGTGAGGAAAATACTCCAGCAGCTTTAGTACTCTGATTATCTTGTGATTGTTATTTTGAGTCTAGAAAGTACTCCTTTGACAGAGTCTACTACTATATCTGCAAAATAAAAGGATGTGGGGGAAATCAACCCTTTCCAAAGTCTGTCACAGACTTTAATGGCAAAGTTCTTAGCATTTCCTTTGTTGAGAACTTGAAAGCGACCATTTTCTAGAATAGTTTGGGGAATTATTCTCATGTTTCCAGATTTGTGAAGGTTGTGGTCAAAGTTTAACTTCCTGCTGAAAATACTACTGCCATTTGGAACCTTAAGCTATCCTTAGAACATTTGTTTGAGCAGTCCTTCAAATAAGTCCTAGCTATCGCTGTTCTTCGTTTTCATCTAGGTTGATTTTCTAATTACATTTGCCCCCGTCAGAATGCCCTGTGAGTTAAGTGTATTATTCACCAAGGAACAATTTTCTTCAATTTTTTCAAGTTGGAGTGATTATCAGAGCTACTCCATAATGCCTACCTTAAGTAGTTTCTTCATAGCTTTTCATTAAGATTTTCATCCAAATCTTTCTCTTAATTCTACTTATCTGCAAGGCATAAAATGTATCCCTGTGGGTGACTTTAAGGATCATCCAATTATTCTTGGACAAGACAAGTTCCTTTAGGAAGCTAAATACCTTGTTTATGACTTATTCTGGCAAGAACAAAGGTTTCAGAGCTGATCAGTACCAATTTAGGCATCTATACATTTCCAGTGAGAAAACACACCTCTTTATAAGATAACAGGACTGACATCTGAGAATCTCCACATATTTTGATCAGACACTACAAATATTTATGATAACATCATTAGATGCTGCCATGAATGTGGTGCATTTATGTATGTATTTGCTTATAATGTTCTAAAGTTTATTTTAAGGTATATTTTAAGGATGTGAGGGTGTTCCATAACATATCTAGCAGGAAGAATTTGGCTACTAAAACTCTGAAAATTGCAGCTGTATCTGTGGCCTTTGCAGGTGTAGTTAACCCATCAGTCAATTTCCAGAGTGCATGATTTTTCTACTGTACAACATATTTGTTATAAATGCAAACCATTAATCGGTGCCAAAATTGGGCCTTCAGTGAGAAGTGTGGTTTAGTATATGTGGAGTATCCACTTCCTAATTAGTTGTGATTGTTCAGGGGTCTGGTATAAATCCTACTCCTACATCTTACTGAAGGATTAGGAGACCATTAGAGAAGTGGCTTCGTGGATTACAGGACTTGTCATCTACTGTGGCTTCAAGAATAAAGATGGCCAGGAGTCTAAGCCAGGAGCTAGAGGACAGACCCTGCAATTAGGCCATTTCCATAGCCATTTTAAGAATGTATTATGAGAAACAACCACTGATTTAAAGAGAAGGGGCATTCTGCACTGTGACTAAAGAACAAATGTTCCATGTGAGTAAGGAAGTGATGTGGCAGGACTGTTTGCTGATAGAAGTGAATGTTTGTATTCTTAAAAGTGTTGGAGTACCTTGCTGGGAGAATTTCTATCACTTCATAGGCCTCAGGAGTTTTTCTTTCTTACCTTAAGGCAAGCACTGGTAGTTCAGAACCAAGCATCAATGAGGGCACTGTGTAATACGTACATGTAACTATCATTAATACTGAAGTAAGTCTGTCTAAATTCTGGCATCAGAAGTCAATTAAATTTTGTGTAAAAACAACAACAACAAAAAAGCTGACATGAATGCTTGTGTACACATGTAATAGTAGGAAAAGAAGTTTTTTTTGTATGATTACAAAGAGATGAAGAATATATCAAGCTGAATGTATGAAATACCCTTTGTACATGTCTGCTAAATTTCAACAAAACATTCTCCAGAAGAAATTGGCTTGAAAATGGGGAAGTAGTAGTAATACAAGGGTCCTCTAGAGTTAAGCCAGAGGGCTTCTTGTTCAAAGTGTCTCACTAATCAAGAACAGCATTGTGACTCTTTGAGCTCTGCTGGTAAGACTCTCTTATGTGTCTAATAATTGGGTTTTCTTTAGCTCAGGTGGTAAAAATGTTGACTTGGAACAGAGGGTTTCTTAAACTGACAAATTAAACAATGACAACAAGTCTTGATTTAAACAAACCTGTGTGGAGCAAATTGACAGGGAACTTGTATAGATGATAGAAGGCAAGACTCAAAATCTGCAGCATCGTGTAATGATTTCATGCTGACCCAGCTTGAAAATTTATGACAGTCACAGCTCAAGTCATAAAGCTTGTAAAGTAAGCCAGTGATCCCACTGAATTATGGGTAACATTGTTTCAGAGATGACGAAGCTACCACAAAAGCTAGAATGATGCGTTTTTCCTGTTTCACTGCTTCAGGTCTCTGGCAGACGTTACGCTTACAATGTGATTAACTTCATGTTCATGCACTTAATGGCACAATAAAACGGAATAAGCCATGAAGTTATTACACAAAATATGTTTAATAGCTTTTTGGCTGGTTCCCATCATGCCTTAAATTGAATGTATAGCTAGATTGATCCGCTAACCCATGCTTCCAGTCTTCGAAGTGCACTGGAGTCTTATTCCCCTTTTTATCACACAGTTAAGCACATGAACATGTGGCCAGGTCACTACTTAAAACATCATTAAATGGGTGGTGTTCTCTGTAGGGCTGAGGGAGCTCACTGAAAGGGAACCCGGGGAAAGTTGTCAGTCCTGAGCAGTGGGGGACCCACAGAGTGTGGTACTCATCCTATGTAGCAAGTAGTGCAGGGGATGTGCAGCTTGCAAATCATGTGGCTGGGGAATGTGTGGCCACTGGCCACCCAGAAGTTGGACAGCCCTGACTCAGGTAGTTGCACAGAGTACAGCCAGTGCTGCCTTTTATGTGCCTGAATGGATCTACAGACAATTTTTGACCATCCTTTCCTCCCTGCCAATGAAATCACCTACCAATTATTTCTATCTGCCGTGATCGCACCGTCGCACTACGTAGAAGGGAACAAATGAGCAAGATAAATTTGTGGGCGTCCTTTTATAATTAACAGTCTTATTTTAGAAGTGGTTTGCTTCTTCGGCACTACTCTGTTGCTTGTTTTTGTTCTTTCAATGTTAACAGAGTTTTCTTCTCTTTACTTGGATCTGAATGATTAAGGCTACCATCTCCCCTCCCCCCCAATGAAAAAAAAAAAGGATAGAAGGATAGAAACTTACTTTGATATTTTTAAATGAAAGCTAGAATCTCCCTTATATTGTTTCTTTCCTTAATAATGTAGGCTTGTAGCTGGAAGGGTAGAAGGTCTGAAGACTTCATTGTGTCAGTAAAAATAAATCGAGATAGTTTGCATCGCTAACAACTTAAATGGATTTCATGCATCCCAAACATCATGAGAGAGGATGGTCCCGTAAGCTTTGAACTATGTAAGTAGTTCAAACAGAGTTTGATAATACAATCCTCTTACACGAATCACAATGTTTTTATGACATTGCATCATTGAATTGCAATGCAATGTCATATTATTAAATTGTGATGATCCAGTAAGAAAAAAATGCCAAGCAACAATCATTTCTATCTTAGCAGGCATCTTTTCAAAGGGTAGATGTTCAGCTGATGTAAAGTCTCATAGCTTCATTGAAGTCAGTCTAGGATCTGCTCTGAAGTGTTGCTCTTAATAAAATAATGAGATATCCATGATGTTTAATTACAGTTTTTATTTTAAATGGCTCATTTTTAAGTATTGGCACTGATTCAGTATGTTTTCACCGTAGTTTGAAAGTGATATTCAGTGATTTACAGCTACATCTTTCTGTAGCCATTTTTCTGGTCCATGTTATTTTTAAGAGAAGTAAATCCTCTTTAAAAGCCTAGATCTGTGGGAGACTCAGAGTTAAGAGTGTGACACCTGGGGCATTGAGAATGAAAAGAAATACAGTAGATCAATGGAAAATGCAGTTTCTATGGTACGTTGTTATTGTGTAAAATTTTGTATCACAGACAGTAATGAAATATTTTACACAACAGAAGTGCTGGCAAGTAATTTTGCACATTATTGGACAGTCCTATTTTCCCTGGTCACTTTCTTTTCTGCTGCCATAATGATATAGTGCTCATTAATGAACAGGAGAGAGTCTAGAGTATTGGTGTGTAGTCATGTGTCAATTAAGGAAGTACATGCCATGATTTATATTTAAATACAAAATAGCTAATTGTGATAATTTAAAAGAATAGTTTTGGCTTGGAGAGTCCTATTTTCAGCTTCTTGAATTGAGTGGAACTTTGGGTCCAAATTGAAATGATTGTTAAAATCTTTCTATGGCATATTCTAAAACATTGCCAGTTACCTTTTGGTAACGAATATTAGCAGTTAGACTATGTTCAGTGTATTTCTTATTTAATAAAGGTAAGCACCTAGGGATACTGCAGGTATTTAAATGTGTAGTTATTACAGTTGGCAGGATTTGCGCTTAAACAGCTCAGTTCTGAGTCGTCATTTCCAGAGAGTTGTGTTCCTTGTTTAGTAGAATAGCACATATCTCCTCTAATTGTGAATATGAATTACATGGGAGTGTGTATGTCCATCTGTCACTGGTGGAAGCTGCTGAAATTTTCTCTCTGATGGTGGACCCACAGCACCATAAGCTGGTCCAACCCTATTTTTTTCTAAAAATGGAACTGGTGCTTATGGCTAAAAACAACCTATCAGAGAAGGGATTGTGTTCATTCACTCCTGAGGACATCAAAGTATCAACTAACAAGGATTCACAAGCTTTAGTTTTATGTTTTTGATCTTTGTAAATGAAAATATATAACCTCAACCCCATGAAAAAAAAAATCCTAAACCTATTGTTTTTGATTTCTCATGCTCATCCTGGTTCCTTTAGATAAAAGTAATATCACATTCTTATCTAAATTTAATTTACACACACACATACAGAATGTGTATCTCAAATAGTATGTTGATGTGCACATGTCCTTCTTTATGACGGTTGTTATGAATAGTTAATACTGTCGGTTATAGTTTATTAAGAGTTTATATCACCATCCATAACATATTTAGAAATTTATAAGCATGTCTCTGGCTTTTATGTTTTATAAAGTATTTATCACTGACCCTTATGAGGAAGTGTTACAGATTTTTGTGAATAATTCATGCTTTTAATCTAAAATTTAATGCTCCAGATTCCTATCATAGCTGCATTAGATTTTATGACATTTATGCTGTTCCCCTGATGGCATGCTTTGTGCAAAAAATCTGTTGAGTTAATCATGATTGATTTTAGAATTTTAAGTTTTTTTCCACTTTTTATTTTGCTATGTGCTTCCTTGGCACCTGCCTTTCTTCCTTCCTTTTTTGTAGACTGGAATGACTGTGGGCTTTGTTTCATAAAATGCTGACTTGGTGTATTCTTCAAGGTCTTTATTAGGTTCTCCAGCACTTCATTGTGATATTTTTATTAGGTTATAAATATATAGTATGATATAGTATGAGATTAAAATATGAAGATTTCAGGAGAAAATTGTATAGAGATATGCAGTCAGGATTTTTTACACAGCAATCAGTAAATGTATAAGGATTTTAAATAAAAATGGCTGAATTGATATTTTTCCTCAACCAGTTTAACATTGAATTCTGGAGACATTTTTACAGTCTGGTTTTAAAGTTCTGAATAAAGGGATGTATAATGGACATGCTAAAACGACTTTAACTGTAGGTTGTTATATCTGTCTAACTGAGTCTTAAAACACAGTTAGAGTCAAGTCTCAAGTTTTCAAAGAAGTCTTCCTGAAGCTAACTCCAGTAATTATTTTGGTGTGTTTGCTTGGGT
The DNA here is from genome assembly GCF_001723915.1 of Gavialis gangeticus. Taxonomy (NCBI): domain Eukaryota; kingdom Metazoa; phylum Chordata; order Crocodylia; family Gavialidae; genus Gavialis; species Gavialis gangeticus. The sequence continues at coordinate 68,796,972 of NW_017729034.1, forward strand.
GTTTGGCTTTGTTCAGAAGAAAAGTGCTTGAGATTTTCAACTCAAAAACATGTCTTGGGTTGGAATCAGAATTGAGGAAAGGTGACTTGACTCAGAATCTTGAGCATGGGTAGAAGCGGGATTTCTGTGACAATATATATCAATTGACATGATAATAGAGAGTGGCTGAATAGCTCAATTTAAAGACAAGGGCTGCTTACAGACATTTAAACCCCCCCCCAAAAAATGTGCTTTGCCAGAAGAAACAGCGTGTTAGTTCAACCCGGCTTTGCAGCATCTGTATAGATCAGGTGCTTCAGTGGGGCTTTTTGGTGCACTTATCTAAAGCTGATTCAATCAGCTATTAACTGAAGGCATCAAAAAAAGTCCCACTAAAATTCCCGATCTATACAAACACTGAGTGAGCTGGGTCTAATTAACACAATGCCTCTCCTGGGTATGTATTGGGCTTGGTGTGGGAGTGTGCCGAATTTAAAGCAAAGCACCTTTTGGGGTTGGTTTTTTTTTTTTAACGTCTGTAAGTAGCCAGGGATTAAAGTGACCTGAAGAACAATATGCATGTGAAGGAGTGAGACAGAACTTACAGTATGGAGCGCCAGCAGGGCTGCAGCTGCACCCCGGAAAGGAAGGAAAATACCCACCCAATTTCCAGAGCAGCATCTTGCTCAGGATTGGCAGAGGGAGGCAGCTCCAAGGTATTTCTGGCCCTAGAGAGTGGTCAGTTCCCTGCAGGCCACAGGGGGAGAGGAGTGGCTGAGCATCTCGGCAGGCAGAAATGGCAGAACAGGCCTAAGGAACACTGTGGGAATGACCCTGAGGCAGGCAGAGGCCTGTGAACAAGTGGTTAATGGGAATTTCTGGAGCGGAGCTGCAGCTGAGGATCCGGAGAAGGGAGCCCACAAGGCCAGATGGAATCTCTGGACTGGAGTTCTTCCAACAGAGGATCCAGGGGAGGACCGGAAGGGAAAAATCTACCGTCACAGGTAGAGCCTTCCTGCACAAGGGGGAGACCCCAAAAAGACTGTGTACGTTCATAGGGGTGCAGGGCAAGCTAGCACACAGCAGAGAATGGACTAAGAGATTGTTTTTTTTTGTGGGGGGGACATTGCCAGAGCCTGACAAGAAGGCTGTGCAGCAGCGTGGGGGGGGGCTTCTGTGATTTCTTTTGCTGTCTATTTTGAAGTTGTTTGAGCACAGGCCAAGACTGGCCCTTGGAAGGGTGTACCTAAAAGAGGCACTAGGATACCCTGGGGTGCAGAGAGGGTTACAACAGGCAGCACTGCAACCTGGCTATGGAAGAACATCATAAAACACCATCTGGAAAGGCTCGACTGGGGTAAAGGGGAGGTTTGGAGCCCTACCGAAGACGCAGGGATCAAGACCAGGCAGGATCACTGTGGACATTGCCTCCTGGGGATATATAGGTCATCAAAGTCATGGCAGGAGAGAAAAACATAAGATTCACTTCCTGGCAGACCGGGTGATCCATAGCCAAGGTCTACCTGCCCTGTAGGCAGACAAGCACAGGGCAGCATGAGCAAGCCCTGTAATACTTACAGATGTCACAGTGCTGCATTCAAAAGTTTCTCTAAGTGTATTGCAACCATGCTGTTGGACCAATAAAAGATACCACCTACAACATTTCTTGCCTCTTGCATGTTTCCTGGACTACTGTAGCTAACAGGGGCGATGCGTAGGGGGTGAATGCAGGTGCATGTTCTGAGCGTGGCAGCGCACCCCCTACAAAAAGGTGATGCTGACATTGTCATTGGCGCCTGTGGGTGCTTGCCACTTGCCACCCCACCACCAACATCACCAGTGATGTCTGCGGGCAATCTGGGATCCCCACTGGCTGTTGCTGTCGCTGCCAGCAGCAGCTGCAGGTGATCACCGACCCTTGGTCAACAATTGCCATCCCTTCCCCCCACCCCCGGCACCCACTGCCAACAGTTCTGGCAGTGTTTGCAGGAGCTCCAGCTGGCCACCATGCTCCTGCTGCTACTGCAGCCCACCCAGACACTGAGGCCATGCATCGTTCATGGTAACGACAACATGACTCCAATGCTATCAGTTTAAAGACACAAGATGCAGTTGTTTCAACGAAGAGGGAGAGTTCTGAAGTAATGCATGTCTTGACTCTTTAGGTTAATAGATATTTAACTACTGACTCCTAAAGAAAGAGGTCAAAATCTGTCATTCCATGGGGGTCTACTTAGGAAATAGCTTATTTATAAATCGAAAGGCAGTTTTTACTTTTCTTATCTTTAATTGTTGTTTTCTTTGATCATATTTTTTCAATAGTTATTTGTGACAGCCTGGTTTATCACTGTTTTATTTTTTTTTATGCCGGTTAATATTTAATTATTTGTCAAGTCTGAAAATACATTTGTATACTTTTGTTTTCTTCTTACCTCTTGGTTACTATCTCTGACACATTAATTGGGGCAAAAGGGAAACTGAAATCTAACTAGATTCTAGTTTGGATTATACTCTTAGGCTTGGGATAGACATTACACATAAACCGGTTTAAGTGATCAGAAACTGGTTTAAGCCTGTAACAGAACAGACATTCAGTGCACATAAACCAGTTTGAAAATGGTTGAAACTGGTTTGAGATAAACCTGAGTGAATGTAGTATCAGACTTAACTGATTTGGGTCAAACCTGTTTATGCAATGTATGTCCCATGCCACTTGCTGGTTTAAGTTAAATCAGATTCCCCCAACATACCAGCATGCTCTCTGGTCTGGGCAGGGCTCTCTGCTCCACAGCAGAGCTGGCGCCTCCCCTCTGCTTCCTGGCTGCAGCTCCTGCACAGACTTGTAGGCACAGCAGGGTCTGCTGGCTTCCCTGTGCCCCCCTCCCCCACTTACCACTTGCTGCTTAAGCAGCAATCCCTTCCTCCTCTCCCCCACAGCATGAATGGTAGCCAGAATGTGGTATGCTATCTCATGCTTTGTAAAGCAGATATATAGTCAACAGGGTAGCTGGTAATGTCCCTCCATGCCTTCCTTTGGAAACAGCTGTTTAAGAAGAGCTTGAACTAATGAACAAGGCTTTGTTTTCTGATGGGGTACTAAATGTTGATAACAGAGCTGATAAATGCTCTGTTTTCAGGGGGCACCCTCCCTAATCACAGCATCCTGCTGGGGCCTGGCCACACCCCCCTCAGTTCAGTTCTGTGAAAGGGAAGGGAGGGCTGCTCTAGTACCCCCTGGCTTCTAGCCTGAGCCATTGCAGGCATATGCTTGCATTTTTTCAGTCCAGAGGGGATGTCTGTATGGTCACAAAGTGATTTAGCCTAGCCATGTTAGACTAACCTGCAAAGATTGAATCAATTGAGGCTCAGGCATTTTGAATGTCTGTCCCTAGCCACTAATTCAGAATAGGACCTTTTCCAAATCTTGTTATTCTGAACAGTTCACTGCTTTTAAATTTTACACAATATTGTTTTATATTACTTAACTTGCGATAGAAACTTCTGATTTTGCCAAGGCAAAATTACTGTATCCCACCATTTAAGTGCCTTGATACTACGTGTGACTGCATCATTCCTGTGGAAAACCAGATGCTTCCAATCTTGTCACCACTTTGACCACATTTCAGCAATATATATATATATAAGCTTTTTTTGAATCATAAAACTCATTATAATTTTTGCAAAAACTTGTAAGGACTGTTATTGAGTATGGGTACATTTGAAGGTGATTGATTAAGATAAAGGCATTGCTCTGCTTCTCTCAGTCCTTTGATTAAAATAATGATGTAAAATTGAATTCAAAATTCACCAAAGGAAAGTCAATGGCTTGCAGCTAGTATTCCTGATGGCCACACCTGCCCAAGTCATAGACTATTATCAGTTAAAATGTAATGTATGTCTTTGTCAAACAGCAAACACTTATTTTACACTCTTTCATCAGAACAGTAAGGCATCACTGATGGAAGCTGTTCTATAGTTGGAAGCTGCTCTATGGCCTATTCTCTCTTGAACATTCTGCTGGTACAGCACTTATCTTTTGTTAGCTCATCTCTATTTTAATACAGGAGCTTTGCAATGTGTATTCAGTCAAAGAGAATATTCTCTTTCCTAATCATCTTCCTTTATTGTACTAGCTTTTTCAGGGTTAAAATCTAAGTGATTTCTTCATTGTTAATTTGTTCCTCTGTTTCTGTGCTTCTTTGGGTATTATAGCTCATCTCCAACTCTCAACTTCACTGCTTATGCAAAACATCACTTTGATAGTACTTCCATTCCTCTATCCTTTCATTCAGAAGCAGGAAACCACAATGCTGCTGTCTGATTCTCTGTTAGTAAGGGTATAGTTGTGATTGTAGAAGCTTTCTGTGCTTCTCATTCTCTGAAGATTTAAGGATTGAATTTTCTGGGTGGCTTGTAGTTTGCTTTCTGAGGAGTAGCTGCCACAAGTATAAGGAAACTGCTTTTATCTCAGAGTGGTCACCAGAGCTCAGCTTCTCCTGGCAGGATGGGGACAGTGGACTCTAGCTACCTAAAAGGACTTTTCTACACATATTACTTTATTAGCATTTTCCAAACTTTTTTTTTATTATTGTTCATCTGCTGTTCACTGTGGCTGTCACCATACCCTGTTGTGAATTATAGCAATCATACTGTTCCTTCTTCCTGTAATAGTCACCCTCACCCCCTGCCCCACACTGTTATGCATATACACTTCCCCACTTTATTGTTGGGTTTCTTCCATACCTCCCTGCTACAGTTCCAGCAGGCCTACCTCCTCCTCTTCCCCTATTCAACACAGTATCCACCATCCACCTGCCAGGGTAAATCTACCATTTCCCTTCACATATGAGAAACTTTTTAAAATGAAATATTTCTTGTGAAAATGGCTTACATCTTAAATTCAAATACCAAAAAAGTCACAAGCTCTTATGTGCATCATAGAAGTTGTAGGTTTGTAAATGAGCTTTTAACTCATGTTTTATCTTGTGTTTCTTAAATTGAGAGCCAGAAAATGTGTGTGTTAAATTCAAGACTGTCTTATATTTGAGGCAATCTAGCCCAGCTTCTACCTCCACTCTCTCCAAACCCCTTCCTGCAATGTAAACTCAGCAGCTGCCTTCTTTTATAAAAGCCTCTTCTGTTGTATTCCCCTCCCTCTTCCTAGACTTGCCAGTATTATATACCAATTATCACTTTCCTATCAGCCTTCCTCTTGTATTTGGAACCCTTGCTCTCCTCTCCTCACATTCATCCTTAATGATTTCAGCTTTAATGTTGATGATCCATTGCATGTTTCCTTGCCTTCCTGCCTTCATTCGTCCTGCAGCTCTGGTTCCAGTCTCCCATTCACCAGGAGTTCTTTTCACATGACTTCACATGAGGAACAATCGGCACCATACATACAGGCTGGGGAACTCCCCTCTTGTCAGCACGGAGGTGGAAAAGGATCTGGGAGTCATTATTGACTCCAAGATGAACATGAGTCGGCAATGTGGGGAGGCAGCTAGGAAGGCCAACTGCACCTTGTCATGCATCCACAGATGCATCTCGAGCAGGTCCAAGGAGGTGATCCTCCCCCTCTATGCGGCACTGGTCAGGCCGCAGCTGGAGTACTGCGTCCAGTTCTGGGCGCCGCACTTTAAGAGGGATGTGGACAGCATCGAGAGGGTCCAGAGGAGGGCCACTCGTATGATCAAGGGACAGCAGGGTAGGTCCTATGAGGAAAGGTTGCGGGACCTGAACCTGTTCAGCCTTCAAAAGAGAAGGCTGAGGGGGGATCTTGTGGCCTGTTATAAACTGGTTAGGGGGGATCAGCAGGCGCTGGGGGAGTCCCTGTTCCCCCGAGCGCCGCAAGGAGTGACCAGGAACAATGGTCACAAGCTGGCGGAGGGAAGGTTTAAGTTGGACATCAGGAGGCGCTACTTCACGGTCAGGGCGGCTAGAGTCTGGAACCAGCTTCCAAGTGAGGTGGTGCAGGCTCCCAGCCTGGGGGTTTTTAAGAGGAGGTTGGATGACCACCTTATTGGGGTCATTTGACCCCAGTGCTCTTCCTGCCATGGCAAGGGGTCGGACTAGATGATCTGCTCAGGTCCCTTCCGACCCTAGAAACTATGAAACTATGACTTGGTCTCCACCAAGTACTGCTCTCTGGTCAACTTTTTGCTGACTTTTCCCCTCCCACACCATCATCTAGGTTCTTTCAGCAGCAGCTATCAGGCTTCCCTCATATTAGGCCCCATCACTCTGTTCTGTTGTGATTTCCAGTCTACCAGTGTGGATAAATAATTGTCTAATCTCAGTCCTCTGCTTCCTGGCTGCCTTACTATACTACAGATTTGTTCTTTCTTTTAGTTCTGCCATTCTCCTAGCTTAGACAACTCTGCTTTTCCAGCTTAATTAAACCATGCAATTGCAGATACCATTTTTGCCAACATTGATTTGTCTAGCCCTCCTCCTGCTTCTACTCCTCTTTCCATGTAGAATCTCCCCAATTCTTCCAAGAAAAAACAGATAACATACAGTGTGACCTCCTACTTTCTCTCAGTTCACTTTTTATATCTCCTGCCCCTCCTGCAACTCTTCTCTTTTCTCCTATCACACACTGCAGACGTCTCACTTGTTCTCCTCTTCTCAACCCTCTATTTGCCCCTATTACCCCATCCCATCTCCAGAGTGTCCTCCTTTCATGTCCTTATCCCCTCCCTTTACTATTTTCCTGAATCTCTGCTCTTTCTTCTTACAGTCTAAGCATGCAGTAGCCTCTCCCATTTTAAAAACAAAGCAAACAAAACCATCCATGGATCACAGTTACTTCTCAAATTATTGTACCAGATTCTCTTTCCCTACTATTAATTTCTAAGTTTCTTAAATATCTAGAGTTAACATTCTTCAATTCCTTTCTAAACAAAGCATCAGTCACTTGTGCTCACATTCTCTAATTATCTGTTGTTAGCCACAACTTAGAGCCAATACTTCACCTTAATCTCCTTGGCTATGCAGCTGCCTTTGACTGTTCTTGAAATCTTTGTCTGCCTTTGCCTCGTGTTTCTACCATCTCCTGGTTGTTTCCTTACCTATCTATTTGCTCCTTCAGTGTGTCCTTTGAAGAAACTTCATCATCTGACATAGGGCTCTTTCCTGGGGCCTCTTCTTTTCTCCCCCTACCCTTTATCTGAGATTCACAGATTCAACTATGAACTCCAGACAGATAGGTTGCAAATCTAACTTTTCTCCTCCAGACCTGTCTCTGTGGCACCTCCCATACAAATGTCTAGTTTTCAGTACAAACTCAACATGGCTAAAATAGAGATCTTAAACATCCTTTTCCCTAAACCTTTCTACCCATCCCCTATCTCAATCAATCATCGCCATTCTTCATGTCAGTAACCTGTGTGATCATCAACTTGGCCCTTTCTCTCAGGCCTCAGATCCTCTAAATCCTGAAGATTCTTTCCATTCCATAACATTTTACAATATCTCATTTCCTATTTACTCCTGGGTACAATTATTTTTCCCTTATCTCATCATTTTGAATCTATCTTACTGCAACATTATTTATTTAGCCTTAATAAGTGCAGTCTTTTCTCACTTGTATCTGTGCAGAATTATGCCTATCACTGAGATGGTCCATCCCTCTCTTCATCCCTGTACTGGTTAATTCTTCAGTAACTCATTACATAAGTGTTGCCTCTCCTCCTTTTCCTGCACCTTCATGTTCTATTTTCTCATGTATATTATTGAGAAGTTAGTCACTTTATGATCACCAACTTCTGGTTCTTGTTTGGTAAATTATTTGAACAAAGACCTTTCTGCTTCTCCTGTGCTGCCCTACACTGTTGGGAGAAGCTTCTTGTAATCATCAGCCAAGCCACTCCATGCTTCTTTTTCTGATCCCACTGGAAAGTGCTCTCTTGCCAGGATGCCTACAAAAAAATTGATAATCGCGTGGCTAATCCAGGGGTGCTGAGGCCACTGCCTACTCTGTTGACCAATGTTGTTACATTGTTTCATTGTATATCCCCTCTCTGAGCTGTGATAAAATTCTTGTTACAACAACAAAAATCTTCTGCCCACAGGGGCTCTCCCTGTTCTCCCCAATCCTTGGGTTTCCATCCTGCTTCTTGAGTGTTGTTACCAGATATGCCCATTACTTTGGGGTGTGCTCATTTATAATGGATACATTTCTAGGGTCTTGGTAATTCTATCAATGTGCTGCCTGTGTCACTTGTGTTTCTATACCAAGCTGTATCTCTCCCTTCTGCAAGCCCTCACCCCCAATGGAGCTATCTTGCAGGACTCAGTTTCAGTGGGGCAGGGTTCCTCCAGTCACCAAATCAGTCATGCACACAAACACACGCAGGTTAACGTGACATGCCTGACCTGGCCGGGTTGATCAGTATGGACAGGCTGACACCCTCATATGCCAAGAATCAGTTCATCAGAGCAACAATAAACTACAGTTAGACACAAGCACACAGTTAAACAGAATACCTCTGAATCTGGCTGGGTGTCCAGATGACACCCTCATGGGCCAGCATTCAGTTCATTACGGTACGTCTGAGCCAAACTGGGTCAATCAGCCTGTACAAGCTGATCCTCTTATGTGTTTCAAACTCAGCACGTCCCAATCTTTTAGCCTCTTGATGAGCAGACCCCACAGTATTTTTGGGCTTCACAGGGATCTTAAGCTTAGGTAAAAGAAGCGTTGCTGCAGAGCAAGTGGAGAAGGAGAAGTAGCGAAGGAAAAATATACCCAGTTACCACCAGTTTGACTATAAAAGTTATTTATTGCTAAGTATATGAAATATATAATGGCACTAGTAATAGACATGCAAAGGAAAAACAAACACAAACAATTACAGTATTACCCTGGTTTCACTAAGTGTTTGAGGAAGCTTAGCTCAAGCTTAACTAATACAGTTCAGGTTCAGAAATTTATGCCTAGAGAGAAAAGAGAGAGAGAGAGCTGGGATCTCACCAGTCCAAGGCACTTGGGTTGCAAAGCTGACAAGTAAAGTTCTCAGCACAGTCCTTGAAGGGAGACTATCTGTCTTTTCCAGCGTGCCAAGAAGAAATCAGGTGGTGTCAGAGCGACTTCTCTTCTTGAAGCACAGACACTGCTGCTTTTTACAGATTTTTATACCCTCAGTTCAGCTTCTTTCAAGCATTCTCAATAGTGTAAATCAAATTGTCTTTTCTATTGACAAGGGGTTATCTGGTTTGGAACATCTCA
>NW_017729034.1:68807482-68819447 GCF_001723915.1 Gavialis gangeticus
AGGTGTGTGTGTGTGTGGGGGAGGGTTAGTCCTTTGTAAATCCAGATTAGAACTGGTCTGATAAATGCTGAACTGGGTGTGTGTAAATGTGGCTTGATTAGCATTTGGAGTACAGATTTCCCATCATGCAGTGCTCCCCTGCTTCTGTGATCCCAGAATTCACTGTGGTCTCTGCTTCAGGCTTTCTGTTCTGTATCTTTCATGTAAATGAATGGTCATCTGGTTCCATCGTGGATGCAAATGAGACCTAGGGCAGTTGTTTCACTCTTGTCACCCTGATCTGGAGTGTTTTAGGTGTGTCTCTCACTGTATCTTAATCAGTTTCTGTTTAGGTAGAGGAGGGGAGGTGGGGGGGGGATTCTTTGTGAGTCAGACAGTCTGCGTCCTGTGTCAGGGTTCCCCAAGAACACTGAGCTGAGAGGTAATAGTATCCCCAGTGCCTCCCTGCCTGTGGGTCTCCTCTTCTGCCTTTTCAGGGTTCCTCTCTGCTCTGCTAGCTCACCTATACCCCCCCTGCGCCCCCTTACTTATGGCTGCCTGCCCAGCTGAGAGAGCAGCAGTGGTGGCAGCCAAGGAGGTAGGTTCCCCTTCTCTGCTCCCCCAAGAAAGCACTGGCAGCCACAAGTAATCTGGGACCAGGAGGAAAGAGGGGGTGAGTGGAGACCTGGGGTGCTGGGTGGCAACAACATGTCTGATTTGGGGGGAACGGGGGGGGGGACAATGGGCTGATCCAGGCTGGTGGAGGACTGAAGTGGGGGGTAGCAGGCCCAATATGAGCTGCTGGGGGAAGGGGGCAGTGAGGGATGATGGCCTAATCTGGGGAGGGCTGGGTAGGGAGTGGGCCCAATGTGCATCAGCCATGGAGGGGCAGGCAGGTACAGTGTACACTGTGTAACCTAGAGAGGCCACATGTCAGTGTAACATGAGCTGGATAACATAGATCACAGATAAACCTGCCCTGTGGTGGCATAACTTTAAGCCAGCTAAAGTGTGCTTAAACTAGTTTCAGGTGTGAATATGTGGAGAATTCAGGGGTTAAAAGCTCCAGGAGCTGCCTAAAATTAACATGCAACAAGCCCTAAATTTTTTTCAGTATTTCCCCAGCTCTCCCTTTTTCTGAAACCAATAAACTTTATGAAATTGAAGCCAAGCATTAACTCTCTATTTTTCAATAATTTTATTGATATTACACATTCAGGTTACGTTTTTCCATCTGAATATATGTGAGTGTTTATAGACGGATTAATTTTTCACCTTATCAGAGCAACAAAGTATTGCAGAAGTATTGCAGAATATCCACCGTTTCATGGATTAAATAAAGCACTTACCTGTTCAGATTTTCCCATTATTGCTAGGTCATTTAAACAGTATTACTTCAACTTCTTTTCTTTGTCTTTTAAAAAAGTAATATAGATTTCATTTTAGATGATTTCTGTTATTATTTTTACACACTCATGTTTTATTCCACCAGCATTTGGGAACCTTCTGAAAAGTAAAAGGTTACCAAAATATTATTTACTTATACAAATCAACGGCAACATTTTAGAGGATTAAAACAAACAAGAAAATAAATTAAAAAAGAAATATTTAGGAGCCTTTCTTCTCTTTTGAGTGCTGATGTGTCCATGAGATTGGAACAAATGCAAAAATTGAAAGGCACAGAAAATGAAGAGCACTTCTTAAGCAACATGCAGTTTGGCATGCATAGTGCAAACACTGTTATTGACATAAAGACACTAAATATGTTTAAAAACTATTGTGGGTGAAATGTCCTTCAGAAATGAGGGTTTAATTGCACAGAACAGAAGCAATTTACAAAGCCTGAGACAAAAACAAGCACAGGAATTCAAAGAAAATATATAATGTTTTATTTCTCAACTAGCTTTCCCAGTTAGAACCATAAAAGTGCCTTTATTGATTTGTTTTTGATTGTTTCTGTGTTAGGACTCTAGCCTTGTGCCCCCCCAAGCTAATGAGATAGGCCAAGACCCACACATGCCAGGAGGTCAGACTGTACTGGCTGTAAATAAATAAACAAACCCAGTGCTCTGCAGTGTTTGAAGGAATATAAAAATGGAAATACATATGTAGATACGACACATGCAAAGATCATCTCATTGGGTCAAGACCTGTAGGCAAAGCCTAGACCAAGGACACAAGACCACAATATGAGAATACATTTTACGTGGGCCACAAGATGGGAGAGACTGTCCAGAAGAATCTAGTGGTACTGACCAGAGCTGTGTTGTAACTCACTCTATAGCAGCAAAAGAGAGTAGGGCAATAGGGAAGGTGAAGGCAGGGCTCAGTTTGACCAGTGACTTTGCAGATACATAACCAAAAATACAGCATCCTTTTTCTAAAAGGAACAAAAGAGGAACAGCCCCTCAACGATAGTAACAGCTCGACTGATGCTTTAGGGCACTCTTTTTTTTAAATCCTTAACTAGTTGTATGCCCTTGGCGCACATATGCTGGTCAAAATGACTCTTCAGTAGACTTTTGAAAATTGATTGATTTACTTTTCTCACAAAGACAAAGGACCACAGCTGCATTTACATCCAATAATTTTTTTCAATAAATTCAAAATTAAATCGCATTGTAGGCTGTCAGGTTCTAAGCCCCTTAGAGGAACATCATAGCTCCTTTGGCAAGTCACTCAGTCCCAGGTACAAAAAATTTGTATTAAGATCCTGCCAATTACTGTTGTTGACATATGATAGTCTTCAAATCTCATTAGCACCAGCCTTAGAGTTAACTGGGTGATATTGTTGCTTTGGATGTCAAAGGGAAGTAGGGAGGAAGTACATTCATAGACTTTTAGTAATAGCCAGCCCAAAGAAGGAAATTTGGCTGAGGTTTAGATTATTTTTTGAGTTATTAAAAAGTAGCCAGAGCATAATTAGAGGGTGGTTCATATGATGGCTTTGGGGGTAGGGATTCAAACTAGTCACAAAGGGCACTTTTACACGTGCTCCAACACATTCTGATTAGAGTGCATCAGCTTAGACTCGATTAATCAAGGTTGCTGGAACATTCTGATCAGAATGTGCTGCAGTGTCTAATATAGTCAGCATCCTACATTTCAAAATGGTGGTGGGAGCATTTCACTTAAAATGCCCTCTCTGCCATTTTGAAATGGGAGACGCTGTAGATGTTTTAATTAAAGTGGCTCCTGGAAGCTGCTGTAATTAAAATGCCCCTTCTCCCCACTCCAGAGCACATGTATAGCCACCCATAGTCCAACTTTAATTTTCAGTAGGGTTATGTGAAGATTTGGTCCCTGATTTGATTCAGCCCAATTTGGTGGCCAAATCTCTGAATCTGAATTGAATCATAGACTCATAGAAGTAGTAGGGTCGGAAGGGACCTTATAGATCTTAAAGTCCGTCCCCCCCGAATTGGGAAACCCTTTAACTTGTCCAAATTGAATCAGAACCCTCCAAATCGATTCAGACATAGACACTGCTTTAAATGTTTTTTCTCCATACCTCAAGGTACCAGGCAGTTTGTGAATGCTGCAATGCTAGGGCAGATGGATCATCCCATGGAAGCACAGGGGGCTCCCCAGCATGCTCGGTAGCAAACCCAGAAGTGAACCAGAAGCACTTCCAGTCCACTTCTGGGTCCACTGGGGAGCATGCTGGGGAGCCCCCCTGCACCTTCCCTCCCAGCTCGGTGACTGTTGCATCCTGGCAACATCAGCATGCCTCACCTGGAGTCCCCCCGCAGCCAATCACGGAGCCAGGGTGGAGGAGCAGGGGGGCCCCCCAGCACACTCCCCAGTGGACCCAGAAGTGGACCGAAAATGCTTCTGGTCCACTTCTGGGTTCACCACCTAGCATGCGGGGGCCTCCCATGCTCCCATGGGATGCTCCACCTACCCCACCATCACAGCCTTCACAAGCTGCGCCTGGTACCTGAAGGTATGTAGAAAAAACCTTTTAAAGCTCTGTCTATGGCCAAATCACTGATTCTGTGAACCAGCATCAAATCTTCAGATTCAGATTTGGCCGAATTGAATTAGGGACAGTGATCTGAATCAATAAATCGAATCACTGTCCCCGATTTGGGCTGAATCCGATACCGAATTGAATACGGCCTGTTTCTCACACACTTAATGTTCAGTTCCTTCTTTTCAACACTAGTTATGTAAAGTGTGCATTGATTTTTTGTTTTTGGATATCCCATAACCTGCTCATGTGTGAGCTAATATCTTTGTATATGTAAAGAAGAAAATGTGAGCTGAGGTTCCCATTTGCACACAAGCAGCCATTCTATGTGTGCTTAATTGCAGATTAATACTTGGAAAATATGACCTTAAATGATGGTGTTTAATTTAACCAAATCAAATGCTAGTTAATTTTTCATGTGGAAGCCCACTTATGAAACAAATACTACCTTTTGTTGGATAAGCCACTGACATTATAGCTACAACATGCAGTGTAGGCTGCAGCGCTTCTGGGTGTTTTCACTGAACTTCTAGTTGTGTCCTCTATGTCACTTGCAGGGTTATTGGTTCATTTTCCTGAGTTATGTTGTGTTAATTTGGTCTCCTGATCACGTGAAGTTAGTTTGATGTTTGGCTTTCCTCACCATAGCTGCCATCTCCCAATATTCTCAAGGACCTGAATACAGCCACATCATTTAGGGGTTGGAAAATAGATGGGAAACAGAGAGAAAGGTAGGACATGCAGGAAAAGATGTGAGAAAGCTCAGGAGAGAATGAAGAGGGATAGTTTAAGAGGGTACAGGACAGAAAAAAAAGGAAGGAAGTGTGGTTTTAGGTCAGGTGTGAGAGAAGATAGATGAGGGAATATGTGGGTCAGACAGACTCTGTGGACAAACATTATGTTTGTAGTGCTATATATGCCCTTGTAGTGCCACAAAATGTTCCTGTTTGAAATAGAAGCTTTCCTTTAGTGCCATGCATTGCAGCTCTGCATGTAAGGTCTGTACAGTTGCATATAGGGCTACAGGGTTTTCTTGCTCTCCTAGAGGGATAGGAGGAGGAGAACTGGGCTTGGAAGATTGAGAGAGAAGCAGATGAGTGGTATAGGAGAACATTAGAAAGAGAAAGCATGATAAACCCTCGACTTTAGGAATCAAGAATAGTGTAATTTCTCTAGAAGCAGCCAGGGGGGATAGATTCAGATTTTCGTCCAGAGAGGAGGAGATAAAAAGGCAATCCTAGTCTCTTCTTGCTTGTGGGCTATTGCCTCTCCCCTTTACAGTCAAGTTCCAGTTCTTCTTGATCCTCCCTCTCTCTTTATTTTCCTTCTTGGTGCATCTTTGCTGTATCAAGGGATCTGTTTTGCTTGAGGGAAGCCAATCTACTTTAAACCCTGACTATCTAGGTCATTTACAGATTTTAAAAATCTTGTTCTCATCTAAGTAGAATTAGTTATATTTTAATGTATGATCCAACTAATTAGTTTACTTGTACAGCAGTGTACAGGAGGATTTTGTTACATTCACTGGTCAAAAATTGCAAGATACTGCACATATACTCTCATAATCTAAATTAGGCAGGCATTGTAAATAACAAGAAATGGATGATTAGGATTTTTTAAAATAAAGATATAAATTAAGTTGGGAACTTATTTGGCCATGATAATTTTTCAGGTTAAAGAATGATTGGTTAACTAACAGAAGATTAAAGACAGTAGTGCTGGGCTAGGGACAGAAATTACATATAAACTGGTATAAGTGATTGGAAACCAGTTCAAATCTGTAGCACAACAGAAGTTCACTACACACAAACTGCTTTCAAAATAGCCAAAACTGGAAGATAAACCTGGATGGTTATAGTATCAGACTTAACTGATTTAAGTTAAATCAGTTTATTGAACTTCTGTCCCAGATCCCCTCCAGATTCAAGTTAACTCACAGTCCCCCACCATTCAATGATGCTTTGCACCTCCCCTGCAACCCCTGTCCCACACCCACAAGGGTGGATAGGCTAGCCTTGGCCTAAGCTATATGCTCCATGCAAGCAGGGAGGTGTGCTCTAGTGCCTCTTGGCTTCTGGCCTGGTCCACTGCAGGCATGTGGCTGCATTCCAGAATCAAAAGTGAATATTAGTTCAATCTATGGAGTTGCTTGTCAGTTCAATCTATGTATCTTAGACTAACCTGTGAAGATTGAATCGATTCAGCTGCAGGTTTTTTTTATACTTTGCCTATACTTAGCCCCTTCTACTTCCTTATACTTAGCCCTTAGTTCTTGTTGTAACTCTATCAATTAATTTTAAAAGGACTCTACAGAGATGGGCAAAACTCAGCAGTTGCTTTTTGCATGGGTTCATGTAAACCTTTTCTTCCACCATGATCTCTCTGGGTTTTCATCATGTATATTTTGCCTTAATTATTGCTTTTAATGAGCCAAGAATCCCAAAGCAAAAAACAATTGAAAATATATTTGTTTTATTCCATTTCACTTCTAACCCTAAATTTTGCAATTTTTTCCCTACAAATTCCTAGAACAGCTGAAGAGATTTGTATAGCTTGGCAAGTGTTCAATAAAGTTCATTTGAATGCAGTCACAAAGAAGCCTGTAACCGTGGTAGTTTTATGTGGTTTTCAGTTTATTGAAAGAATTTCACACAGCTGTGTCCCCTGCACTACAGACAGAAAGCTTAAGAGGAAAGGAATAGTAATCAATATAACCTGTGAGAGAATGCAGTTCAAATAAAAACACTGGGTCAGCTACTATAATCCTTACTTAGATTTACCCACCTAAAATGTCATATGGATTTCAGTGGAAGTTTTGACTGAATAGGAACTTCAGGATCTGATCCATAGACATTATGACTGATGTTTCCTCAATAACCAACCATGCATATCAGAGTAATTGGTCTGAGTTATTAGTATTATACATAAAGCTCCACCAGTATGTTCATTGTTGAAGGAGGCAAGAAAGAAAGGTGATACTGTCCCTGAGCTTAAAATCCATATAGAAAGAGTATGCAGAACACATTGGGGTATACAGAGAATAGTTCCACTTTAGAACATCTTTTTTCTCTGTATTTGTATATAAATCAATAAAGGAGGCAAGGGCAGCATTAGAATTTCTGTGGTGGGGTAGATGGCATGCGAATGAGCTCTGAAAAGGAATGGCAAAAGAGAGACAGAATTGCCATCGGCTGAGGAAAGAATTTCAGGCAAAGAGCACAAATTAGCAGCCTTTCACATTCATGTCTGCATTCATTTTTTGGCTGATGAAAGGTTTTTAATTAAATTAGTTCAACGAAGACACCATCAGACATTATATCAAGACTTTACATTAGAAGTTTATTCAACGGGAAATAGCTTAGGTTGCTGCCACCTGAAGATGAGCTTCCCTATGCAACTTGGAAGACTCTTTTTCAATTTTTACTATATATTTTTAGTTTTAAGCTAGCTCATCTTGTGTGTGGACTTCTGGCTATTATTATTATTATTCCTTCTGAAGAAAAAATCCTCTCTGGGAAGACTGAGACACAGCAGCCATACCAAGTTCCATCTGCCAAGGTAGTGCAGTTTGTGGATCAATTCAGAAATAAAATAAAACTTGTAATGAACAGTCGGGGAAATGGAAGAGCAACAAAAGCAGATAACTTGTCACTGTGTATTATTTTTATTAAACAAAACAACAAGCATTTCCCAAACAGTGACTGGATATGGAAGTAAGTGTAACATTTCCATGCATATGCAGGTTTTAGTCCAGCTTTTATCAAAAGGGCAAGCATTCAGGTTTTGAGCTGGAGGATATCAAAAGATTGGCTGCTAAAGAAGGCTATTATATACATTCTAGGAAAATACCTCTGGAGAGAACTGTGCATTTGACATAGATATGCATTTGAAACCTTTCTTCCCTTCACTTCTGCAATGAACCAAGTATTATTGAAGCAGGAATTTAGGTTGCGGTTACCTGCTTTTGGGGCTTGGTCCTGAAGAACCTACAGGGGTGTGCCCAGAATCAGTACATAGATGTAACTGTTCTGATCTCATATAACTATGTTTAAAACTCACTATCACAGTTGGAGATGGTCCTTTAAGAGAGTTGGTCTTAGCTCTCACCTGAATCATCAGCTACTTCCAGGTGAGATAAATGACCCATGTGCAGCTAACTTGTTTGTCAGTTGTAGTGAGAGCTCCATAGGTGATCTAGGCTTATGAAAGATTTTGAAAAGGTTTGGCACAGCAGGCAGGGGATGGATCTAGCTTCAGATATCCTTGCTGTGTAGGCAGAGAGAGAGTGAAAAAGCCTTTGAGGGTAAGTGGCTGAACTTGGTTTCCCTGTCTTGATGTTTAAACATATATGGCTTGAACAACATCAGCATGCCTCAGAAAAGGGAATGAAATGCTGAGAGTGGTGGGAGTGCTACTAACATGCTTGCCAGTGAGTTTGCTTGTCAGCTGCCTGAAAGCAGAGAAATTGAAGTAAAGGAGAGTAGTTGCTGAGTTTAGAAAAATGCTGGTACTCTTACATTGAGTAAAATTATTGGATGCAATGGAATTGAGTGAGTGACCTGGCCCTAAAAGTGAAATGATTCAAATATCTGTAGTTGAATACAGGTGTTAATCTTAAACTAGAGAAATCCCATGTCAAACCAGTAATTGAAGGATTCAAGTAGAAATCCAGTTATTGAGCTTTGGAAAAGTAACTTATAATCAGATACTTCTCTGAACTCGGAGAGGAAGAACACTCAACCCTGTCCCTGCAATATATCCAATGTGACTATTGCAGGCATTTTTCACCTTTTGCTTGTGATGAAAATGCTCATTATAGTCAATGAAAAGTCTCCCATTGAGTTCAGCTGGCTTTGAAAGGTGTCATGAATTAATTGCAAAGTTGTATGGGGATATTAGGTCTTGTGCTAGAGCTAGCATTCTTGCCAAAGGAATTGTTAGTAGCAGTTTGTTACTGCCAAATCAACAGTAACATGCAAAAATTAGCCTACTAGTGAAGTTGCATGATGTGCTTGGGAGTCTTCTGTTTTGTTTCTTGTCCCCCCTTACTCCACCTCCTTGTTCCATTCCTGCCCCCAGATGCATGTTTTTCTTAAAATCAAGGGGTAAGGAATTGAACTGTTCCAGGCAACTGAAAGCTTCACCCAGATGAAGACTACTACTTATATATTTATTATTTAATACCATGATACCATGTTTTATGCACTGTGGCTTTAATTACAAATCTTCTTATTCATTTAAGGAGATTGTGGCAGTGCACATTTGGGTGCATGCCACTTTAAGGGCAGAGTCAGGCAGCTAGCAGGTGCCTGATGCCAGAAGCCATTTTGGGAATCAAGTATATAAATGCTGCAGTTTGCTGTTGCCAGCCTAGGTGGAAACATTGTCTAGCTAAGCTGCAGCAGGAACACATGGAGGTAAGGGCAAGAGCTTATGGGGATGGCTAGGAGGCTCTTGGTCCTGGTCATGACCTAAAACTGCACCCTTCCAGGCTTGGGTGGCCTGGTGGGGCTCCTAGTGGTGTAGGAGCCCCCAGGAAATGCCAGGCTAGTTACCCCCATGGTGAAAGGTAGGTCAGGGTGCCTTAACCCCTAACCCCCACAATTTGGTGGGCACAAGGGCCAGGCACAGTTGCAGCCACCTGGCCCTGCAGGGGAGGGAGACCCTGGAGGCCCCTGGTTCAGAATAGTCGTGTGTCCCTGAAGAGAGAAAAGCAGTTGTGAAGGCCCTGAGAGGGCAGGGATGTAGATGGCCCTGCATGGAGTAGGGTTGAACGGGAGTAGACCTGATGGGCTGTGCATGACAGGGGCTGACTTGGGCTGCACAGGGAGTAGGCTTAAAGGGCAGTCCTAGGGGTGCATTGAGTAGGGTCAAACTGGGTATAAGCCTGAAAGGCAGCACAAGGGCCAGCCCCATGAGTAATTTATTGGGAAGACAATGAGCAGACCCCAGGGTGGGGCATGGTGTAGAGGCCCTAGATTGGGCATAGTAGGAATCCCAAGTGTGGGGAGTAGGCCAAGGTATGTTTTTTGGATGCCTGAGTCTGTACTTGGGCATGAGGATGAATAGAGGGGCTCAGCCAGGAAGCTAGGGGTGAGTCCTGACCCCAATAAGCCCTCTGCTGAGAGGAGGCTGAGTGTGAGTTAAAAATTAAAGTGAGGGAGAGCACAATGACCTGCTGCTCCAGGGAGGGAGGGAGAGTCCCTGTGAGACCCAGGAGCACTAGTTGTAGTATGAGGGAACTGTGTCTGTGTGTGGCTTGGGATGCAGTACAGGGGTGTTTGGAGCTGCATACATAGGCCCAGGAGAACAGGGCTGTCAAAGGACAGCCTCCCATCTAATTAAGACACTACTTACTAAACACCAAGGTGTGGCAAGCGAACGAGGTGGATGATTAGCTCAGAAACAGGTGA
This sequence comes from Gavialis gangeticus, assembly GCF_001723915.1. Taxonomy (NCBI): domain Eukaryota; kingdom Metazoa; phylum Chordata; order Crocodylia; family Gavialidae; genus Gavialis; species Gavialis gangeticus. Next base: position 68,817,848 of record NW_017729034.1, read on the forward strand.
GCAGGCCAACTTCTAACTGGCCCTGGGAAGGCCCCCTGTTGTAGAGATATTAAAGACTTTACCTGTCTGTGTTACAGATAGTCTTGTAATCTATACTGGACAGAAATTAAGTTTATTAATATAAGAATTCTTGACTTATCAGTTGCTAGCAGTCTGACTTACCTAGAGACATTAAAGTGCCCCAAACAGCTCTGTTTTGCTTGGGCAAGCCAGGAAGTACTAGGGAAAACATTAATGCTGATCAGAGCAAAATCCCAGACATTTGAGTATATTTTTAAAAAGCCACCTGGATGGAGACCAGAGGATCCAAAATGAGGACATGTCTGGGAAAACCTGGACATATGGTAACCCTAGTATTGGGGAAAGGGCAGGCAGGTATATACTAGCCCACTAATCATTGACAACTACTTAACTGATGGTTGTCCTTATAACTAGAGGATTCCTGCCAACCACATGTGTGGAGCATGGATCAGAAAGGTGACAGACATTGCTGCCACTGTTCCTCCTTGGAAAACAAGAACTACAGGTATAAGTAAAATTACTCCTCCCTTAAACCTTTGATAAGACTATGAAATTAACTAGTAGATTTTCACTTCTGTCTGTGCTATGCACACCTTCAGTATTAGAACTAACACTTAAAACTGGGTGGGGCTGTAGTGTTTTTAATTGGTAATTTGCTGCGTGCTCTCATTCTGGTTGAGTTTCAGTGTTATTAAATATTAATGGAAAACTTTATAAAAACCTACAGAATGATTCAGTCAATCTGTGATTGAATGATGGAAGACAAAGTGGTAAGGTTGATGGTAGAGCAGTCTTAATGATTGCTGGTATTGTGCTATGATTATATTTTTGCATTTAAGTTCACTTCAGAGAAGATATATAGCATGTATGAAGTGGATCCCTTTCCCCTTCCCCCACCCCCCATTCAAATAGGGGATACACTGGTATATAATCTACTCGCTAAAATCCAGACCAGTATTTCCTGTTCGTAGGGATAACTGATGTTATACTGCCATGGTCTGTTTAGTACAGCATGACAGCTCTTGGCATGTGTACCTTTAATTTGACTGGTTTTACCCACGTTCCTAGTGATGTTGTTCAATATGCAGGCCTAATAATGTGACTATAGGAATGTGACATTCATACCAATTTATCTGCATAAAATGGTTGATGGGTTGCTACAAATCTCTCTTTACTCCCTTCCCCAAAATCAGAGCATCTCACCTGTAGTGCTCTCAATCGCTGGCTGCCTTACTTTGGAAAAGACAATCCAAAAATTATTCTGGGTCTTTGTATGAATTTTTCATGCTTAACTGCTTCAGCTAGATCTAGTGTAAACACATTTTCTTGCATGTTAAAGGTACTGGGTTTTGTTCATTTTTTTGCTTTTTCGAGGTGGAGGGAGGATTCATGAAAAGGAAGAATTCAGTAAAAGCAACCATTGGGCTAACATACTGCAATTTCAAGAAGGTTTACTCTGTATGGGGAAATTAGCAATCTAGACCTCTAATATCCCTTGTTTTTATTGTGACAGTCAGCTGGGTTGATTTCTGCCAAGTTAATCTTCATAGTCATATATGTCATAATAATACAGTTATTT
>NW_017729034.1:68824447-68827953 GCF_001723915.1 Gavialis gangeticus
GCTAGATCTAGTCTAAACACATTTTCTTGCATGTTAAAGGTACTGGGTTTTGTTCATTTTTTTGCTTTTTCGAGGTGGAGGGAGGATTCATGAAAAGGAAGAATTCAGTAAAAGCAACCATTGGGCTAACATACTGCAATTTCAAGAAGGTTTACTCTGTATGGGGAAATTAGCAATCTAGACCTCTAATATCCCTTGTTTTTATTGTGACAGTCAGCTGGGTTGATTTCTGCCAAGTTAATCTTCATAGTCATATATGTCATAATAATACAGTTATTTCTCAGGAATAACTAGTTTGGGCCCTAACTCAGAAAGCAGCTGGAAATTGTGATCCTAGCTCCAAGAAATTTGCATCTTACAGCACTTCATTTGTTAGTCTTATTCCCATATTAAGCAGCCATTTAAAAATAGTGCAAGCTGTTTTTAAACTTGTGTTTTTAACATCACCCTTAATTTTTTTTTAATTTGTGTGTCTTTGGTTCCTAGTTGAAATTAAGCTTACTCCAGTAGAACATGAATAGTATTTGGTAGCTTTTCCAAAATTAATTTTGGTGGAGAGGACTAGTTTCTGTCTAGGTACAGGTAGGCACATGACTAGATTATCAAAACTACAACCTGTTTGTCACTAACTGCTGCTCTCAACAGTATTACCAGGTACTGGATAGGCAAATACATTGACTTCATTTTAATTCTGGAGGTGCTTCCAGCTCAGAACTAATTACTAGTGAATTGTAGTTCTAATGTTTACTTATAAGAATTACCATTTACTGACCATAGATCCATCTTGCCCAGTATCCTATGGCTATGGACCTGCCTATCTTGCAGTGAGGGAAAGCAATTTCCATGGCTTGGTCAAGACCCAAAAGCCAATTTCTCAGTCATTTTTTGGCAGCCCCAGCCCTTGGTGTTGATTGGAGAGGCCTGGGAGGAGGAAGGATGATGAGGTAGCTGCCATCCTGACTACTAGCTACCCTTTGTGCAGCCCCACCCCTCAGTGCTTATTGGCAGAGAGGCATGTGGAGGCAGTCACCATCTTGGTAGCTGCCCTTTGTACAACCTTGCCAGCCTGTGCCTTCTCCTCCTGGATGAGTTGTGAGGCCAGGCCATGAGGCTGAGTCACAGCTACAGTGAAGACTATTGGCTCCCACTGGGGAACCAACATTTTATTTTCATTAAGTTTGAGTTTTTTGGTTGATTTTTTCTTGGGAAATCATGGCCAATGCCACTTTTCTTGGTGATCACAGAGATCATAGAAAATTAGGGTTGGAAGGTAACTCAGGAGATCATCTGGTCCAATTCTCTGCTCAAAGGACCATCCCCCACTAGATCATCCCAGCCGAGTCTTTGTCTAGCTGGGTCTTACAAACCTCCAAGGGAGAAGATTCCACAACTTCTCTGGTTAATCTGTTCCAGTATTTTACTACCCTCCTAGTGAGAAAATTCTTCCTCCTTTGTGTTAAATAGACCTGGATGGGGTAGAGGAGGCTAGGGCTAGGAGGGTCTCAGTCCAGCTGCCTGGAGCCAGGGCAGCAGCTGGGGTGTGGCTGTGGCCAGTCAAACTCCAGTTTCCTGTGGTGCATACCGCTGCCATGTGCTGCCCACCACTCTTTTCAGTGGTGGGTTTTTTTTCCCTTTACACCAGGATCTTTCAGTGTCAAAGAAAACTTGACACACTGCTAATTAGCAGCACAGCAAGCCAGCACACATGCAGTGTGTTCAGTCTGCAGCGCCTCAAATGGGTTTGAGGTGCTGCAAACTGCACGTGTACACTCATCAGGATGTGCCCTATAAGATTTTCTTTTTGTCCAATTCTCCAATTTGTCAAGGTGTCTGAATCGTAGCCCTACCATCCAGTATGCTCTCCTTATCTTGGTGTCACTTGCAAACTTGCTGAGGGTGCACTCAATCCCATCTTCCAGTTCATTAATGAAAATATTGAACAAAACCAGCCTCGGAACTGACCCCTGGGGCACTCCACTTGATACTGGCTGCCAACTAGACATCGAGCCGTTGACTGCTACCCTCTGAGCCCGATGATCCAGCCGGTCCTGAAAACTTCTGTCTTAATATTACAGCATGTCATTGAGTTTCCTCATTCCTGATCTGGACATATCCATAATGTCAATAACATTATTTACCGATCAGCATTCAAGTTCCCCCACCTTTGATCTTAAATTTTTAGAATTAGTATAGAAGCATGTGCACTTTTTCTTGTTGCCACCTTGGCTACTTCTGTGTGACCTTTTACTCTTGTGCTTGTCTTCACCCTGTTTTTGTTTGTTTTTTGGTTGTATGGTTGTTTGTTTGTTTTCACTGTTTCATCCATATAGGGTATGTCAGACTGAACTGTGTGCTGTTCCACACCTGTCATTCCTGCCCCCACCCTGTCCTTTTTCTTGTTTAAAGCTGCTCTACCACCTTTTTAATGTCACATGCCAGCAGTTTGGTACCTTTTGGGCTTGGGTCAAGACCAGACTTTCTATAGAGGCTCCCCTGTTCCAAAAGGCCTCCCAGTTCCTGATAAACCTAAACCCTTTCTCCCTACTACAGCAGTCTCAGCCATCCATTGAAATTCTGGAGCTCTGCCTGTCTACCTGGCCCTGTATGTGGCACTAGAAGCATTTCAAAGAAGGCTACCATAGAGGTCTTGGGCTTCAACCTCCTACCTAGCAGCATAAATTTAGCTTCCATGACCTCTGCTACCCTCACCCATGTTGTTGGTACCCACATGGGCCACAGCCATCCGCTCCTCCCCAGCTCTGACTACCATCCTATCTACACATCTCATGAAGTCCACTACCTTTGCACTTGACACTCAAGTCACCATGAGGTCCTCTCAGATATCACAAACCAAGTTATCTATGGGTGCATACATACATACTCACTTTCTGACAGTTAAGTCCAACTTAACTTTTAAAGTTGACCTAACTGTCAGAGCACATGAATGCAGGTGGAGCAGAGTCCATTTAAATGTGGTACAACATAATATACCTCTTTGGCGTATTACTTTGAGTTGCATTAGTTAAGTCAACTTAGCTCACAAGATGGCTGCCACCATGTCAAGGAGCTATACACGTGTATACTTCAGTATGGCTTGACTAAGTCTATGTGGTTTAAGTAGACTTGGCATGTGTTTATGCACCTTATGTGTCTAATGATTCATAGATTCATAGATTAAGGGTCGGAAGGGACCTAGTAGATCTTCTAGCCCGACCCCCCGCCAGGGCGGGAGAACAACAAAAAACACCAAAAAGAGAAACGGGACTCAAACGAGTCCAGCCAGGTAGGCATCCAGCCTCTTCTTAAAGACCCCCCGGGTAGGGGCCAGCACCACTTCCCTTGGAAGTTGGTTCCAGCTCCTAGCCGCCCTAACCGTGAAGTAGTTTTTGCGGATGTCCAATCTATACCTCCTCTCCATCAGCTTGTGCCCATTACTCCTTGTTATGCCAGCGGGCGCTAGGGGAAACAGCGTCTCCCCCAAACCCTTCTGGTCCCCCCTAGTGAGT
>NW_017729034.1:68832953-68841622 GCF_001723915.1 Gavialis gangeticus
GCACCACTTCCCTTGGAAGTTGGTTCCAGCTCCTAGCCGCCCTAACCGTGAAGTAGTTTTTGCGGATGTCCAATCTATACCTCCTCTCCATCAGCTTGTGCCCATTACTCCTTGTTATGCCAGCGGGCGCTAGGGGAAACAGCGTCTCCCCCAAACCCTTAAATTGCCCACTACTACCACTCCTCTAAGGGAAGGAACCTCAGTGCAAGAGAGCACTGTAACATCAGCTGGAAGGTGGGTGCCATCTAAGGGACAGTTTCCCTCCTTCCCCACTTGATGCTCTCATCCTCTTCAGCAGCATGGGAGCTGTTACAGCAGAGGTGGGACTGTTCTACAATGTCCCTGAAAGCCTGTGAACTTCTCTGCCTCCCGTAGCTGCTTCAGTTTTGCCACCCTAACCATGAGATACTGTACTTGCTCTCCTAGAACCAGGAGTTCCTTGAACCAAGTGCACCCATGACACCTGCCCTTGGGCAGATGCATGCTGCACTTGGTGCAATAAAGTGGGTAGCCCCCATGCTGCTGCTGGACTTTTATCTGCATGTATTTTTTTTTAAGTGTTAAAACTTAGTTTCTGTTTTTAAGAAGGCTTTGATTTATGGGTTCCCTTAGACTAAAAACTTTCAACTTACAGATTGACCTTCTGTTTAGCGTTACTCTGCCCTAATTACAGCTAATTATTAAACAAGGGACTTAAGTATTGATTTAACTGCTGAGTTTTAGCTATATCTGCAAAATATCTAGGTTAGTTAGCCTTAATTAAAGAAAGAACTTACCTTAAAAACTCCCCTTCAAATAGGGGCATGGCAATCTGACCTGCAAACTACTTGCATACTACCCTGTTTTGCCCTCCCTGTTCACTCACTCCCTGGCTTTTCTGGGCCTGGACTGGTTCAACTCCCTTGTTAAGGTTTTTGTCAGACACAGGCAGCAATCACTCAACTAACAGCACTCACCAACTGCTCGGAGCACAAGGCCCAAGGTAACAGCCAAACAAAGAAAGGCTCACCAAATTATATTATGTTATTTATTTAATTACTTTCAGTAATATTTATGTGTTTAATTTAAATCATTGTTGAATAAAATATATCCTTTGAACAAGTACAATCACCTTTAGTTTACAGATCTAGTTATGTGGCCAACAATTTTCAGCAGACCTAAATTAGTTAGTTCTGTTCTCTCGCGTTTATGTTCAGTGAGTCATTTTTCTGTGCCCCATCCCCTCTTCCCCACCCCCACCCAGTGAAATAAAGAAAACTCAAGAGTGGGTGATGTAAAGGAAAAATAACCTTGTTAGATGCATCACTGTTCTAGAAATGTGCTTGTGTTTCTTAGAGTTTGGAAATAGATCGGAGGTGCTTCTTCTGAATATTGCTAAGGCTTCACTAGGAAGCTGCTGCTTTTGATAATGCAGTCATGTAAATATTCTCTGGAAACACCTAAATTATCTTCTCTCTTGACCTAGGTGGCTCATTGGTGAGTTGGGTGTAAGAGCTAGTTGCACTGCATGTGTAGGAAATCAATTAGTGTAAATAATATATTTGGATCAACTATCATGCAACAATACACAGCAGTTTTTTGGGGTGGCCTTCAGAACAACTAAACAGAGAGGGAGATTATTTTGTTTAGAGGGAGATTTTTTTTCAGCTCTCAGATAGAGGAAGTTGGGCACCAAATCCTCAAAGTTGGGTGCCAAACTTCACTTGGCTGTATAACTTGTAAGCTTCTTTTAAGGGTGGTGGTGGGGATTAGTCTGGACAAGTGTGTATAGGTTTCTTTGTTTTAAATATTGGGCTTTTTGGATAATGAAATTCCACTGTGATAATGGGACATGATTTTGCAGCCAGACATCCTTTCAATATTAATGGAAAGTTTGGATCTGCCTCAACTTTGTAGCTTGGGTACATCCTGCATTTTAATTTGTTTTACTTGGGTCTATGATTCAGTCGTCTTCTTTTTTTTTTTTAACTGGGGTATGTGTCCCCCAGGAGTATGCAATCCTTTGTCAAGAGAGATGTGCCTTTATTTAAACAATGGTGGTGGAGGTTCCAATCAGTCAGTGGGTGGTGAGTAATAATGTTGCCTCATGTCAACATCCATGAACATAGACATGCAGTGGGTATATGGGCTACAAGCAGAAATATTTTGCAGGTGAAAGGGTATGCTAACAATATAAATTGAAAACCACTGTTCTAGATTAAGTCTAACATTCTTGAGCAGGGGTGATGCCTCCACTGAATATTGTGTCCAGTTGTGGGTATCAAACTTGAAGAATGATATGGACAAATTGGAATGAGTTCAGAGGAGAGTACCAGAAGAAAACCTGACATACAAGGAAAGGTTGAAACATGCATGACTTGTTCAATGTAAAGAAGGGTAGATTTGATATTTCCTCAAATAAAGAAGGGTTATTATAAGAAGGCGATGATCAGTTGTTCTCTGCCTCTGTACAGCAGACAGGATGAGAAGTGACATACCTTGATTTCAGCAAGGGACAGGGAGCTTGGGTAACAGTCACTTTCTAACTATGAAGGCAATAAAGCACTGAAACAAATTAGCTGGCAAGAGGTCACTGGCAGAGGTCACTCGGTCACTGGCAGCTTTTTCAGTGTACGTTCAACAAATGTTTAGCTGGATGGTTTAGGCAGGTGATCCCTTCCTGTCCTTTGAATCTATACAATGAGCTTGACTTATTCTCTTAGAACTGGCAGTAATTTTTCTGAGGAAAACACCACAAAATGTATGGATTGCTCAAAGCAGTAACCTGGATGGCACAGAAGATCAAAATCAAGCTCTTTACCCCAGGCCTATGAAATTTTTGCATATCAAATCATGTCCTATCCTAAAACTTTCACAGCATTGTGTGTATATTCAATTTATTTTGGTTGTAAATGTGCTTGGCCTGATACCTTAGCAGCAATTTACTAACACTTGCTGACTAGCTTAGGTTAAGGAAATGTGTTTTAATCTTCAGCGTATAAAATGAAACTTGCTAAATTACATTGTTTGTTCCCTTGTTGTGGTTTGAATCGCACTGATATTTTTTACTTCATCCAAGGGACCTATCATACAGTTTGGACGTGATTAAAGTTGAAGTCAGACAAATTCAGACTAGAAATAAGGTACTCTTTACTACTGCAGGTAATTAATCATTCAACAACTTTTAAAGGCTGCAGTAGATTCTTCTCCCTGGAAATTATCAAGGGTGCAGACAGAAGTGACAATTTCTGCCAGATCTGGCCACAGAAAGCAACATATATCCATGACCAAACACAAGTGCACAGTGGCAGACATCATAACAAATGGCCAGTCTGGTGAAAATCTGACACCTCCATTGCATAAGGTATCAGATAAAAATGTTTCAAAATGTAGCATCTACTGTAACTGGTGTCTTCAGAGCTCTCAACATGTCACTGTTTTCAGAATGGGAGGGGGGGAAGGGCGTGGAGAGAGTTCAGTCTGGGTTTTTTGTATTTTTGTTTCTTTTTAGCCACCCGGAGGGTGGGGCAGGTGTATTGGAACCCCTTGGATCTAATTCACCTACACCACCATTCAGCACCAGATGGGGAGTCCCAAAAATGAGCTACCCCACTACCTTACTCTCCTTCCCCTACCACCCATTCTGAAAAACAGGGAGCACTGGCAGAGAGCCTTGGCTATTGCAATGAAAACCTGGCTACTGGCTCCCAACTGGTAGCTAGATTCCCCTTCCCCCTCTGCCCCCCCCCCCAACCAACAGTGAACTTCTGTTTGCTCTGGGGTAACAAAAATCATTCTGAGTTACAGCCGGGAGCTGCACTTCTGTCTACACCTCATATAAAGATAGCATATATTCTAGAGGGGAAAAATTTAATTAGTCCACAGTTGTCAGACGTGAGGTAGAAATTTAAATTCATGGAAGTCTTCTATCTGTTGCAAAAGTCAGACCAGATTAGCAGAAATGGTTCCTTCTAGCCTTAAACTTTGTAAAAGTATTAAATTGGTAAATGTATTGAATTTACTATTTCTCTATCTAATTCTTTCTCCTCTAATTTTGGTTTGGTATAAAATAAATATTTTTCTTTCCTTTTTACCAACAGGTGCATCTGGTTACAACAGCTTTTATGTTTTCTGCAAAAGTTTCTGTCAAGCTGTGAAACCTGGAAAGCTCAGGGTGCACTGCAGTATGTGTAAACAAGGGACACTGACTCTATCAAGAGTAAGTAAGAGTTTTTCAAACTTTTAAAATAGGTAAAAACTAGATATAGTTAGATACAGTTGAGGAGTTTTAATTGTAATTGAAAGCTTGGAATATTAAATTGAATGTTAGTATTTACTTCACCCTCCATTTGTGTCCCTATTTGGTTTCTTTCTTTGTTTTTTGTTTTGTTTTAGGAGTTCATTATGGGAAACCATTTCAAACTTGAGCTCCGATTCTGCAAAACTTTAAGCAGAGGCTTACCTCTTATGCCATGTGAGGAGTCCAGCTAAGAAAATGACACTTCATAGTTGCTAAATTTTAAATTTAAATTTAAGTCTTTTTTTAGGATCAGAGTTATGGCTGCTTGTGTCAGAGTATGTTACATCTAGGTCCCATGAAGCCTTATACACCAAAGGCTGATATTAGAGAAGGATGGTGGACCAGATTGTTTTCCTGATTTAATAATTCATGTTCCTGAATTACAGAGAAGGATTTAAATGGTGCTGGTCTTATTAATCTCACAGGCAGTTACCATATTTAACAGGCAAAAACAAGAAAGGGTTATTTTTGGCAGGTGTAGAATGAGAAGGTAATTCATTCTGTTGGGATCAATTTGCCTCCTGAAAAGGAAGGTTGTTTGTATAATTACATCTGCAAAAAGAGTTTTTGAAGGTAGTTTTTGCTTTTTTTTTTTTTGTCTTGAGTCACTTTGTTCATACTGCTGCTAGGGTGACCACCTTTTCAAAATTGAAAGGTGGGACACATGCCCACCCCTCTCAGCACAGCAGCACAGCCAGAGTAGAGCTGAGTGGAGCCCATGGGTGGGGCGGGGGAGGATGTGGGCATCCACTATGGGTTTGGGGCTCCCCACCCTGCTGCTCTTCTGCCAGGAGCTCTGCACCAGCCACACCACCATGGTGAGGTCCCCCCTACCCGACCAGCAGCAGTGGGGGACACAACCCCACACCACCCCTGCTTCTGCCAGGCAGGCAGGGAGCAACTTGCCATGGCAGTGGGGCTGGTGCAGAGCTCCCAGGGCAGGGAGCTCTGAACCCACAGTGGATAGCCGGCATCCCCCCCCGCTCCACCCCACACACAAATCTGAGGGGGGGGGCACATGCCCTCCCATTTCCCCCCTGGGAGTGCACCAGTGTCAGGTTGCTGCCCCTACCTCACCACCTCCTCAAATGAGCTGCCCATGGCTCCATTCCCTTCTCCACTCCAAGCTCCATCTATTGCCCCAGCCCCACTCCCTCCCTCACAGTGTGGGGGCCTTAGTCTGTCTCCCTTATGTTTCTTCCCCCCCCCCCAGCTTGCCTGACGGGAGCTGTTTTCCATCACTGTCTGGCTGTATTCCCAGCCATGTGCACATGCACATGGTACCACCCCATGTCCCACTACCCTCAGCCCTAAGCAGCCTCTTGCAAACTGGAACTCTGAAAGTTTGCAAGGGGGAACCTGCCATTTCCTGTATTTTTCTGCCATGAGTGCAAAACCCAGATCCCCAGGACAAATGCTCTGGAGTCATTTGGCCTGTGACTGGGACTCGATGTTCACGTTTCAGGACTGTCCCACCCAATTAGGGGTCGGTGGTCATCCTAACTGATGGTGAGTGAGAGCTCTTCCTATGATGGGGCCTGGAGCCAGTCACCTGAGGCTGTTGAATGATTTGTTTATTTTGACTTCTCAGAAGAACTGAGCACCCTCAGTCATACAGGTTTCAAGGAGACCTATGTGGTGATTACCATCTGTTGAAAACAGAAGCTTCATTTTTCAAGTGTCTAGATTTGGCTTTCAGGTTTGGTTCTTGCAAGACTGCTAAGCTGTACTTTTTATGTTCTTGTACAGTGCCATGATGCTTTTGTGTGCGTCTGTCTAGCTCTGTAGAAAGATAGTTTAAATCCCTAAATCTGTGTTCTCACTGAAATAATAATAATAAGCATACAGTGCAACATGTAGACAAATTCCCATCAAATACTTACACGTGTGTGCTTACATGCACACACTTTTTCCTGAATTACTTGAATCTCAAACTTTTACAGAGGCTTTGAAGAAGTATAATTTATAGCATTTCAGTCAAACACTTAAATGCATCTGAACTTATTTTTAGTGATATGTCATTCTGAATTGAAGACTCTCACAGAATATGGGGAGGGGAAGTACTTTCTTCCTTCTGGACTTGAAGAAATTAATTACTAGTTACAGTCATCTTACTATTTCTAACAAGAGAAAGGAGGGTCATAAATTAGTGGTTGCAGGATGAACCCAAGTCTCCTGAGCAATCAGTTGTGTGCTAATAGCAACTCCTGCTGTAGTTTTGCATAAGACATTTTAGTGAGCTTTTCAAAAGCTTTCTCTGAATTTGATTATCCCAGATTTGGATGTCCTACTCTTAAGCACCTGGTTCAACGTTTTTTAGATTTGTATATCTGAAGCTAGGGACCTTATTTGGGAATCTGAATAAGCTGCCTGATTTTTAGAGGTACTGAGTGTTTCTAGTGTTTGTGGACTTAATTTGAAATTCAGTAGTCAGCAGTTCTGAAAATCAGATTTTCTTGGTCTTAACTTTTCTACTTTAGTTTCATTTGGCTATAAAATGAAGACAACTTTCTTGCTTTTGTCAGAGCTGCTTAAAGAGTGTTGACCATAAATAGGACTACATATTTGCTCTTTAACCAAAGCAACCAGAAAAGAACTATGGGGATTCATGGTGAGGCCTACACTTTTTATTTTATTGTATTTTAAGACTCTTTCCAGAGCTGAAGTGCCATCACTAGATTAGATAGCAATGAGCTTCAAAGGTCCAAGAATATGGATCCAACTACATAAAATATTTAAATAGTCCTTCTTTTTCGTAAGTCAAACTTTTAATGCTTAATGAAGTCGTCATTACCTCATGATTTAAAACATCATTACCTCATTCGCATTTGAAAATTAAATGATTTTAATTCATATTCACAGTCACTTTGGTTCGTATTTAAACAAATATTGTGAATACTACTGGAAAAATATTATTTTAGTAGAGGAAATTGGATTATAAAAGAAGTGGCAGGTCCCCGATTTCATTGACGACACTACATAATTTAGGTTCTTGTGCAAACTTGCTGACTTCATGGAATATGTTTTAATTCTGCTGCCTCAAATTTAAGCAAGGAAGTATTGAATGTATGGATCCAAATAGATCTTAATGTTAGCCTTCTCTCATGCTCATTATTCATAGGACTTCTTTCTGCAGGTTTATCTATTTTTTTTTTTTTTTTCATTTAGTTCCTTAGGTCACCAGATATTCAGTCTCCTATTTTGGTGATTTAGAGTTAATGAGTGCCATGTAATGTGCTAAGATGAATCAGCAAACCAGCTTTGCACCTCCAGAAATGGTCTTAGGATCTTAGTCTGCTATCTCACTATTGCATCTTCTGTCCTTGTCTCTTTCCTTTTTGTCTTTGAAATGTCTTCCCTCTCTTTTTCCAGTTGTCCTGAAAGCAATGTGTCTTTGCCTGTAAGCAGGCTAGGCCATTGCATCCCTCTCCCTCCAAATGGTTGAGATTTTTTTTTATTTATTTTTTTAGACTTTTTTAATTTGTATGATTAGGTGTGGGGAAAAAATGTTGACTGTTGTAGGAAATCCTTAAAACTCTAATGAAGAAACCCCACTACAAAAAGTGCCAATGGGATATATCTCTAGACGTGCCTTAAATATGTGTCTGTTTTTAATCTATGCAGGCTATGTGTTTTTTGGCAGAATATGAGGTAAATAACATAAGGAATATATGCAAGCTGTTAATTTTTATTAAATGAGCAGAGTGCAGCTGCTTGTTTTTCTATTAGCATATTTTAAATTAGAGATGTACAGAAGCTTACTGGAAACTTGTAGCAGCAGCATCTGCCAAAACTAAGATTTTTTTTTTTTAAGCTCGCAAGTTTCAAAGGGTTCATATTTTCCTGCAGTATGACATTCCAAATGAGGGGGAGAGAAGGAGTGTTATTTCCTTCTTAAAGAATGTGAAATGGTTTATTTTGTCTACTGGATCTATTTTAGGCTTTCATATGGTACTTATGCCCATAACTATAATATACATCTAATGTTATTACCACCAGAACAGAGAGACTATATAACAACTCCTGCACTTACTTCCCTGGTTGCATTTCTGTGGAGTAATGTAGCTGGAAGCAAGAAATCTAGTATGTTCCAGGAGTTTGGATATGCCTAACAGACAAAAGTGATATACTTGCCATAATTTCAAACATAATGTTATGAATATTTTGGACAGCAGCCAGTTTAGTTTTTTATAAATACAGTACACTCCAACATATTTTGGTTCTATGCTTAAAGGGCAGGTACAAGTTTAAATAAATGTTGAACCCTAACTTTATCCCCCCCCCTTTCCCTTTTGTTGGCTGTTCTGACTTCTGTGCATCTTCCTATAATGGGGGGGGGGGGTTGTAGCAGCCAGTTTGGCACAAGGACAATGCAGAACGGGGTTTTATA
>NW_017729034.1:68841678-68856055 GCF_001723915.1 Gavialis gangeticus
GGGGGGGGGGGTTGTAGCAGCCATGTTGGTCCAAGGACATAGGCAGACAGGGTTCTTTGAGTGAATCTGATATCTTTTATTAGACCAACTTAAATATCTCGAATTTTTTAGCAAGCTTTCGGATTTAAAAACCCTTTGTAGGGCTAAGGACGTCTCTGCAGTTGGTGTGTGCTTTTCCTGGCTGGAATGAATAGTAAAAAAGTCAGAAGCTGGTATGCATGCAAGACAGGCAGTCAGTGAAGATGTAAACTGAGGGGTCAGTGAGTGAGAGATGGGCTGGATGGGGGGAGGGGGGCAGGGAGAAGGGGCATGAAAGAGATATTTCCAGAACCACCTATCCTAGTCTTCAAAGAAGCACCAAACTTCACTAGCCTTATCATCAGAAGCAAACTTCCTCAGGCTGAGAACACACCAAATGGATCCAGATCATGCCATGACAAGAAATGCAAAACCTGCCAACACATCTCCACCACCGCCACAATTACTACACCCCACAGCAGAGCCATCGGCATTCCTGCATTTTATTGCTGCACCTCCAGAAATGTGATATCTCATCCAATGCACCAAATGCCCAGATGGAAAATACGTAGGAGAGACCAAACAACTGTGCACCAGAATGAACGTACACTGGAAATCTATCAAAGACAAAAATACCCAATTACCTGTGGGGGCACATTTCTCACAAGAAAACCACTTTCTCCAATCTTTCAGTTCCAACCCTCAAAGGAAACTTACAAAACACTTCTCAGAGACAAGCCTATGAACTTCACTTCATCAACCTTCTGGATACAAAAAAACATGGAATAAATATAAACATTGGATTTAAGACGCTCATTATAACCTGCCTGACAACTGACTCCCCACATACCTCTCCACTCTTACCTGCTACATCCCCCTTCTCTGCCCCTTCCCACCCTGTCTCTCACCCACTAACTCCTCAGTTTACATCTTCACTGACTGCCTGTCTTGCATGCATACCAGCCCAGCCTCTGGCTGCTTTACTTTTCATTCTATCCAGGAAGAGCACACACCAACTGTAGAGACTTCATCAGCCTGACAAAGGGTTTTTAAACCCAAAAGCTTGCTTAAAATTTTTTTCCAACTATTTAAGTTGGTCTAATAAGATTCACCCAAAGGAACCCTCTTCCTACAACTAGGTTTTCTCACTAGTTCTGTTCTTTCCCAGGATAACTGGTCTTGGCCTCTTTCAGGTTACTAGGTTCATGTTGAAATTTCATTCATTATAAGACCAGCTCCATGCAAATGTGGCATTTCTTGACTTGAACACACTCTTCCATTGTGCTTATATAGTCAGACCCTCTTTGATCATCATTATAAGGAAGGAAGGGGGAAAGGGCCTTTTAAGAGGAACTGCACAACCTGGAAGGCTCCATCCTTACAGGGCTGTAAGGGAAGGGTCCCAGCAGTAAAAGGCAGTACTCTCCTCTAAATGGCCAGTGCTGGGAAAAGTTCCCCTCGCCAAAGATTGAGTAGGGGTAATGCAGTGTGGAATGAGCACTGAAAGGAGTAATAGTAAATTCAAGGGATGTTGTAAGGGGTCGGCTGGCTGTTACAAAGCCATGGGAGGCTATATGCAAAGGGCCACAGAGGAGACTCAGTTGTGAAAGGCACTACAGCGCTGCAAGCAAGGCTTCTTAGTCTTCTGATCTTTGCCCTGAACTAACATGAAGGCATGGCAGGTGAGTCAAGCTGTGAAACTGAGACCTGTTTTTTTTCCCTTCCTGCAGTGACCACAAGGACTGCACTGGAAATGGGGCCATGGGCAAGCTTTTGCAACTAATATTGGATCTGACTATTCCTTTGAGAGTTGTGAGAATTAAAGGAACACCCTGCCCAAGAAGAACTGGGCTGTCCTCCCTCAAAATGCTCTCTTGCCCTATATCCTTGTCCATGCCTTAGCATGGCTCATTGTGCTAGGAGAAGTCAGAATTTGGCTTGGACATGGGATGTTTTCTCCACCTCTTCTCCCTTTCCCCCACCACCTACTTTGCTGCCACTAATGATGGCTTATCAGGAAATCTGAAATCTGCTCTAAAAGTTGCTATAGTTAATGGCAGCCACAGCATGTTGTGCCATGGCAAAACTTTATTTTTTGTTGTTGTCCGCTGTCATTTGAATTTCTAATAACTTGGAACAATTTTTGCAACTAGTGGAAGTTCTAATTGCATACTGCGACTGACAGCCATAAGGACCCAAAGACTTGATGCACCATCTTGAAGATGCGTTTTTTTTTTTCTCATGCATTTTAGTTATTTGAGAAAGCAGTAAGTGTGTTCTTGATCATATAGCATACAGATCTTTTTATAAAAAAGAAAGTAAAATTACATGGTATGCAGGTGTGCACTTCAGGTGTGTTAGAGTAACTAGGTATGCTTGCCTTCTATTGCTGACTGCAGGCCTCCTTGGTCACAAACAGCCAAGTGTAGAAGTCCATGCATGATGCCAGGATTCTCTAGTTACAACAAAGAAAACTTGTTAAATGGGAGAAGCCGATCATGGGGGAAGAGGAATGGCATAGGTGAACTGGCAGAATAATTACTTGTGGCTCTGCCCTGCCAGTGGGGAGGAGCAGAGGAGAACAGCTCTGGGAGGTGTGTGGCTTGGCTTGCTGTTCCATTTAAAGTGTGTACCTACCCCCTATGTTAATATATTGTTGCACCACAGCATACAAGCTGGGAGGGTTAAGATCTGGGAGCTTTCCCCATGTCAACAGGTCATGTCCCCTCCCTCCTTTTAGGGCAATTGTGCACTGGCTTTTGTGACATTGGTTTACAGTCCCATTTGCTGCTTCAGTGTTCCTTTATATTCTTATGTTATGTCTATCTTCACAAGGAAGAGGTCTTTTTCACTTGTGCATTCTTGTGCCTTCATTTCCACTTGTGCCTTCTATTTGTGCTGCCCTACCTAGAAAGGGAAATCACTTCTCTCAGATGTATTGTAGGAGGTTAGTTTCATGAAGTTTCAGAGCTGTCACAGGTACTTTCCCAAGCATAGCTCAGTTGCACGCTACAGCTGACTGCAAGGGGTACTATTTTAAGTTGACCCTGCCAATAACTTTGTCCTCTCGCTTTCTTTTGGAGGCCAACTCTTTTCCATAAACTGGCAATTTCAGGTAACTCCAGAAGCGGTATCTTAAAATGGCCACTATATTTAGCATTTGCGTGTACAGCAGAGTTTACAGGAGAGTACCAATTCCTTTCAAATACTTTGCATCTATCTTCCAGCATGTTCACTTCTGCTTTATTCATGAGTCCCTATTTCACTATAGGCATGGAGTTGTATGATGCACACTCTTCTACTGTGTGCAGAAACCTTTCTGGCCACATGCTGAACAAAAGCATATTCGGCAAGCTAGAATTTTGCTTCTGTACCTTTTTTTTAAACTGTGTTCAGCAGCCTCCAGGACTGAGCAAATTGTGTTATACTCAAGACAGTACTTGTACTCCCTGATTGTCATACACAGTTAAAATTCATAATGGAATAAAAAGTTAATGTGTGGGTCAAACGGAACTACTGACCCTTTAAAATTCCACCTAAATGGTAGATTTAATTCTATTACATTTATTTTCTTATTTGTAAATGGTGAATAGAAAATTGTCGTAGCCAAGCCAAAAGCATGTGTTAATAGCACTGCTACAAAATGACTAAAAAGCTTACATCGGAGTGACTGTTTCTCTCTTTCACCTTGGTACCTTGCGATGAACAATGAGTTTTGCATAGCATTAGAGCAAAATTTTCCTAAGAGGCTCCCTTCTTCCACAAGTAGCACGTAAGCCAGCTTCTTGTTTCAGTAATTCTTTTTTTTTGACACAAGTGAATACCTGTATAAAACCCACATAAGGCTGCTTTGGGCAGCCTTAACTTACTCTACATGCTAATCCTTTTCAGCGTCTAAGCCAAGAATGACCAACTTAACTGAATTGAGCATTCTTTTTTCATGGCATTGCAACTGACACTCTACTCATTTCTTACTTTCTAAAGCCTTATTTAACTGTCATGCCATATAATAATAATAATAATAATAATAATAATATTACAATGTTGGCAGTAAGTTTATGCAAATACATTTCTTTAAAGCTTAGGAAATTCTTGATTTTTTTTGTAATCCTTTTTTTTTTTTTCTTAACCAAAGTCTTACCAATTTAAATATAAAACTTGTTATTTTTCTGACATCTGTGTTGGCATTTTATGAGCATTTCATGACCTGATGTTTTAGAGGTTGTTTTCTACCAGACTGAATTTAGTGATAAGTAAATACCATTTGCGCAAAAAAAATTAAAAATGTAACCTTGCCCTTGTTTGACTAATTAATTAAGCACCAAAGTCTTTCTGGGAAGATTTGAGTGTGGGAGTCCTGTGGCCTGCCAGCAATTTTCTCAAAATAGCTTGGAAATGTTTGTCACCATTTCCACACTGTTTTTGAAGATTTTGTTGCACTGTCTTAAAAAAAAAAATTAAAATTTAAATATATAGTGTCACAATTTGTGACAGTAGCCATTGTTTAGTTAATAAATACCCAGAGGTTCCTATTTGTGGAGAAAAGAAGTTTCTATTGTAGAATTGGATACAGACTTTCTCTTACTAGTGCCAAGCAAGCACATACAGTTAAATCTGATGGAAAAAGAAATGCGTTTTAATGCAAAGATAAAACCTGCTTTCTGCTGGGTATTGTTTGTTTTCTTTTGTGATTTTCCCCTGCCCCACCTTTTCCTTTCTGTGGGGGGGGCATGAGCCAGGCTGTGGCTATAGCCCCGGGGTTCTGATCCCCTGATGTTAGTTTAGCAAGAGGGGGAGGTGGACTCGTAATGGTTGCAAAAGTACTTTCTTTTATTTAGTCCCTTTTTACATGCGCTCCATTGATCTAGATGTGGCTGCGCAGGCAGTTACACTTGGTTACACATGACACTCGATCCCGAACTGACGACAGACAACGTTTCTTACTTGTACACCACCGGTGTGAACGTGGCTGCAGGGCAGATTCCGTCCCAATCCAGGCAAAAGACGAAAGGAAGAGAATAACAAACTCGTTGGATCCACGTTCGGGTGAGAGATTAATGCTCTTTCAAGCCACTTTATGCTGGCTAAAAGTTTAAAACAACATTAGTTCCAGGTCCTACACTGTGGAAACCTGGGGTTAGGGACAGAAATGACACACACACAGTGACTGGAAACCAGTTCAGATCTGTAACACAACAGAAGTACAATGCACATAAACTGCTTTCAAAATAGCTGAAAATGGCTTAAGATAAACCTGGATGGATGTAGTATCAGATTTAACTGATTTTAGGCTGAATCGGTTTATTGAACATCTGTCCCAGATCCCCTCAAGATTCAAATTAACTCACAGTCCCCTGGCACCCTAGGATGCTTTGCAGGGCGGGCAGGCTGGCCTTGCCTCATGCTGTCTGCTCCGGCTGAGCAGGAAGACATGCTCTAGTGCCCTCTTTGCACCCCCTTCCCCCACCGCCCACCCAAAACTTCTGGCCTTGGCTTCTGTAGGCATGTGGCTGTACTTCTGGAATCAAAGGTGAATGTCTGTTCATTTGCTTATTGGTTCAATATATGCAGTTTAGACTAACCTATGGAAATTGAATTGATTCAGCCTCAGGCTTTTTGACTGTTTGTACTTTAGCCCCACCGACAGAAAAAAAGCCTGCCTTCTTAGCATCCCCTGACAAGCCCTGGTTTAGGGAAAGCAAGAGTGAGATAGAGGAAATGCTGCTGTATCTAGCAATGGAATGATTTTGGATGGCACCAGGATAGATGAGTCCACCGGATGAAACCTGATCCAAATTCAGTAGTCTCTAGGGATGTCTAAGATATCATAATAGCTGCTCCAAAATTGAATGCCTCAGAGCCAATATAATCTCTCCTGTCCTCAGCTATGAGCTCTGTAATGAAGCTCTTAGAAGCACAATCCTAGACTCACTGCTAGGGTATACAATGAAACTTATGTCATAGCGTACTCCCTTGGAGAGGATGCATCTGTGGGCAATAGTGTTAGTATATCCATGGCTTTAGTTTGGCTTTAGTCATACTTTTACCCACCCCCCTTTTTTTTTGTAATGTCTTGGGTTCTGGTTCTGAAGATGTCCAACAAGTTGTTTAATGAGTGTATATGAAATGTGTAAAAAATAAAATGTGCATATTTTACAAACAGCAAGTAGATCCTTCTGTTCTGAAGGAAGGTATCATAATATTTAGGCTCAGAAGGGACCTAAACAGATAATCAGGTCCAACCTCCTGCCCCAGGCAGGAATGGGTCCAGCCTGAACCTTCTCTCTAACAATTTGTGGCTGTTATTCCTAGTAACCCCCAGTGGTGCCTGGGGGAACAGAGCCTCCCCCAATTACTGCTGGTCCCCCCTGGTGAGTTTGTAAATGGCCACCAGATCCCCTCTCAGTCTTCTCTTGTGGAGGCTGAATAGGTTCAGGCCCTTTAGCCTCTCTTCATAGGGTCTGCCCTGCTGCCCCTTGACCATGTGAGTGGCCCTCCTCTGGACCCTCTCAATGCTAGCCATATCCCTATTGAAGTGCAGCACCCAGAACTGGACGCACTACTCCAATAGTAGCCTGACCAATGCTGCGTAGAGGGGAAGGATCACCTCTCTGGACCTGCTTGTGATGCACCTGTAGATGCACGACAAGGTGCGGTTAGCCTTACTGACTGCTTCCTCGCATTGGCGGCTTGTGTTCATCCTGAAGTCAAAAATGACTCCAAGATCTCTTTCTGCCACTGTTGACAAGAAGGGTGTTCCCTGACCTATAGGTCTTGTTGCTGGTTCCTTCTCCCTAGATGCAGCACCTTGCACTTGTCTGTGTTGAATTCCATCCTATTCTCAATTGCCCACCTCTGCAACCTGTCAAGATGTAGCTGTATTCTGTCCCTCCCCTCCAGTGTGCCCATCTCGCCCCACAACTTGCTGTCATCAGTGAATTTGGACAGCATGCATTCCACACCCATGTCCAGATCGCTGATAAAGATGTTGAAAAGTACAGGCCCCAGGACTGAGCCCTGGGGGACTCCACTGCCCACATCCCTCCAGGTTGAAAAAGACCTGTCCACCACCACTCTCTGGGTGCAACCATCTAGCCAATTTGCCACCCATCAATGCCGCAGTTGCCTAGTTTTTTTAAGAGAATGTGGTGGGAAACTGTGTCAATGGTCTTCTTAAAGTCCAGGAAGACAACATCCACCCCAACCCCCTTGTCCAGGGACTTTGTGACCTGATCATACAAAGACACCAGGTTAGTCGGGCAGGACCTGCCCTCAATGAACCCATGTTGGCTGCCCCTGAGAATTACCTCCCCTGCTGGGCTCTTGCAGATGTGCTCCTTGGTAATTTTCTCAAAGGTCTTCCCAAGCACCGAGGTAAGACTGACTGGCTGGGGTCCTCCTTTCTCCCCTTCTTGTAAATGGGGACCACATTGGCCCTTCTACAATCCTGTGGTACTTGGCCAGTGCCCCACAAGTGCTCATAGAGCCATGCCAGGGGCCCTGCTATGACTCCTGCCAATTCCTTCAGCACCCTTGGGTGAAGAGCATCTGACCTACTGATTTAAACACGTTCAGCCCCTCCAAAAGTTCCCTGACCCTAAGCATGGTGGTGCCTCCCCTGGGTCCATCTGCAATTCTAGTGGAGTACATGTCCCGGTCCCTGTTCAGGAATGTGGAGGCAAAGAATTCATTAGAGATCAGCTTTTTAATTTGCCGCAATCACCAGATTGCCAAGCCTATCCTGTAGGGGCCTCATGTTACTCAGTGCCTCCTTCTTACTCCCTATGTATTTGAAAGAGGACTTTGTATTATCCTTAATTCTGGTCGCTTGCCCTAGCTCCATCTCTGCCTTGGCCTTCCTAACAGCCTCCCTGCAGTCTTGAGCAATGGAGGTGTAATCCTCCTTAGTGATAGGCCCTTGCTTCCACTGTTTGTATGGCTCCTTTTTTGCCCTCAGGCATCCCTGGATGCCTTTGCCAAGCCATGGGGGCTTCTTAGCACTCATGCCCCCCTTGGTGCACATTGGGACTACTCCCTTTGAGCTTGGAGGATCATCTCCTTGAGAAACAATCACCTGTCTTGGACTCCCATCTCATTGAAGCTCTGAGACTCCAATGCCTCTCCTACTAACTTTCTTAGCTGACAGCAGTTGTCCCTCCTGAAGTTGAGGACCTCTGCCTTGCTGCTTGCTCTCGCCATCCTGCGCTAGATAGTAAATTCCAGCAGGCAATGATCACTGTCACCCAGGTGGTTGACAGGTGGTATGTGATCCCAGTGAGTTTACACGCTACAAAATATCTCAAAATATCAGTCCTTAGAGGGGGTTGGGGGCAGGGGGTGAGTTAATTGCTATGAACCATTTCGTGACAGGCTGTGAAATAAGATGGCCTGTGAATAAACTATGCCACAGCCTTCACAAAGCACTTGCTTCAAAAGTTTAATCCCCTGCCCCTCTACCCAACTAAGAAAATATATGCTGGTTAACTTAATTTTATATCTGCCCCTGTAACTGTCTGCTACTCAAGTTTGTGATGAAACATGTTCAAAATGGGACAGCAGGAAATGGGGGATACAATGTTTACCAGGGCACCCATCAGGGTAACTAGAAACAATGTCCACAAACTGAAGGAGAGCAAATTTAGACTGGACATCGGAGAAAAAATGTTTTACAGTGAGGATTGGCAAAACATGGAATATGCTTCCAAGGGAGGTCCCCTTTCTTGGAGGTATTCAAGAGGAGATTGGACAAACACCGGGCTGGAGTCATTTAACCCCAGCACTCTTTCCTGCCCAGGGCAGGGGGTTGGACTTAATGGTCTGATGGGTCCCTTCTGACCCTAAAATCTATGAAAATGCCTCCCCCTCACCCCCCACTACCTTCTGTGTTCAGAAGCTTTGCATTTGTCATTCCTGTGTTAAATCTATATGCTTAAAGGCTCTGGGCTCAGCTTTTCAGAATATCTAGTGATTCTTGCAGTGTTCAGTCCCATCAATTCATGTTGAAGTCAGTGGCAATCAGGGCACTAAGAAGCTAACAGGATAGGGCCCTCTATTCTTTCAGTGCATGTTGTGGAATCTATTTAATCTTGCTATCAATATTCTAAGGAAGACCAATTCATCATTTCTATAACAGATGCAAGCAGAAATCCATAATTAGATGCTGGATGCTATCCCAGTCTTCTAATGCATGAATAGCCTTCATATGTGGATACAGGCACTGCATACCAACCTCTCCTTAGCATGCATGAATCATGGATGGCCTTGTGGGTTACTTTATACATTTTATTTCTCTTTGTGCTATTTTTCTTTTTTTACAAATATTTCTAGGTGCAGGCTGAACTGATGCTATTTGGTATTGGTTTGACTTAGCTCACACAGCTTGTGGGATAGAAATTTTAGTAGAGAACCAGCCACAACCTCCCCCCCTCTGGGATGCCTGCAGCAGGAGGGGAATGTGGGGCTGTTGAGTAGATTTATCTCGCGAATACATTCCTTCATCTGTCTTTTCCTGTGACTCATATAGTGACACCCCTTCTGGATACCTAATAAAACTTCCCACCCTCCCTGTGGGAGAATCCTTCCTGAAGTACCCACATCCTTTACTGCAGTGGGCAATATGGTTGATGGTTCTATATGGCAGCTATGTGCATCTAGCTCGGTGATCCTTAACCTTTTCAGGCTCAAAGCACCACTCAAAAGATGCCAGCTTTTAGCTTTCACTTCTTTGTTTATTGGTTTCTATTTATTTTATTATGCAAAAATAATAGGACAATTTTTATGTACCAAAGAACTTGGGAAGACCACAGCAGGTCACAATTTTTTTTGACACTCTAGATTCCTGTTGGAAATCTCTGCGTTTATCTTGAAAATCGTGTGTAGGTGTTTGCATACCTAACAGTGCTAATATTGTTTAGTACCCCATAGCATCCTTAAACGGAGCTCTCAGAACCACTGGTGAGTCAAGTTCTAGGCCTTTTTACCATTATCTACTCTCTTGCTCAGGTTCATGTCTTAAGTAGCTTTTGACCTCTCAATGTCTCTTTGTATGGTAGGACCATAGTGTTCCACAGGTGAGTTGTTAGGAGTTACTGCAGTATACAGAAGAGAGATTGGTTTGTAGCAGTTTATTCTTTTTTTTCCTTTTTTTTATATGGCAGCTGCCAGTGAGATTCAGTTGTCCCAGTGCATAACATCCTTAATTTGTTTTCTTTATTAAAGTGCAGCCAAACTTCTGTCTCACTCATATTATTCCTCAGATAGTTGTAGATAAAGACAGAATGCACTCCAGCTACATTATTTCAATACTTTTCAGTATGATAGATATTAAACAACTTGTAAAGCTCCACTAACTTTCAAAATCAAAAGGTGGTAGAAGCCACAGTTAGTACTGGGACTAGAAGGCAAGAACTATTTTTGGGATATTGTATTGAAAGGCGAAAAATGGAAATTAACTCATTGAAATAAGGAATGTTTGAAAGAATCTTCCTGGGTAGAGAGAAATGTAATAATCAGGGATCCTGGTTTTCTCCGTTTAAAAATCCCAAATTCTCTGATTTAAACCCCCCCAAATCTGCATTTTTTCCCATGATTAAAATGAAATGCCACTTAAATATTTATATAAAGATAAACTTTAGTTGAATACCATGTTTTCTTGATTATATTTACCATTATAAAGAAATTTCAAAGCCTATGAATGCCTCAATTATTATGAAATGAATT
Organism: Gavialis gangeticus; assembly: GCF_001723915.1. Classification (NCBI taxonomy): domain Eukaryota; kingdom Metazoa; phylum Chordata; order Crocodylia; family Gavialidae; genus Gavialis; species Gavialis gangeticus. The sequence continues at coordinate 68,852,416 of NW_017729034.1, forward strand.
CTAAATACCTATATATTTTGGCATTTGATCTTTGTTGGGTTTTTTCAAATTATTATAGAAAATCACAGCTCCCTCTGCCCCCTTCCCTCACCAGGATGTGTGCTCAGCTGTAGCTGTCCCCCCTGCTGCTGAGCAGCCCTGATATGCCAGTGCCCTGTCCCTGCCCTGCTAGTGTCCCTCACTCCCGAACTCCAAATCCCTGCCTCCCCATCTCCCCCTACCAGGGAGGGCCCATGGCTGCCCTTGGGTTATGGGATCAGGGGCACAGCCCCCTGCCCCCTCCCAGCAGTGCCTGAGCCCGGCTGCCATGCATGGGAGGCAGCACTTCTTGTGGCCAGAGCAGAGCAAGGGAGGATGCAGGCAGCCTGCTACAGGGCTTGTGGCTCCCTGCCCAGCTGCCCTCCCTCCCCCTGCTGCTGTTTGAATAATGCAGTGATGGTTGGCCTCAAGCTAGGGGACGGGAAATTGAGGTTGGAAGTTAGGAGGAATTTTCTGACTATGAGAGTGGTCATGTATTTGGAACAGGCTATGTAGAGAAACTGTGGGATCTTCATCCTTGGAAATTTTCAAGGGCAGATTAGATGTACACTTGGCTGAAATGGTTTAGTTGAGAGATGATCCTGCTATGAGCAAAGGACTGGACGAGGTAACCTCGTGAGGTCCCTTCCAGCCCCATTTTTCCTGTCATATCTTTTCTTGTTACAGTTTAATTCATATTTCATTATTAGGCCCAGCTTGTCTATGTCCCATGAAAATGAAGACACCTCATTTTCAGTGCCTACACTACAATGACCTGTCAATCAAGTACTAATTAAAGAGAGCCACACAGACTACAGTTTGTAAGGAAAAGAATTGGGGATTATTTCTAGGGAAGATCCTACTTAAGTTTCTGTGATGTGATAGTGTTAGTCCTGAGCCTGATCTTTTGCAAGGTTTTCTTGTAGTATGATATGCCGTAGTGGGCAGTATGAGTGAGTGATTGAGCTTCTCATTTGCATGCTCAATCAAGCCAATAATCAAATTTATCATCTAAGCATATTCTAGCAACGTGCTGTTGCCATTGCAGACAGTTCCCTCCTCTCTCGTGCTTTCCTTGTGGCACACACTATAGAGTACTTCATGTCTGTAGTATAAGAGAGGGATTGGAGCATTCTGGAAAACTTAGCTTGAAAATTCAGGGGCTGTGGTTGATAGCCCAGGAAGCCACTTCCAAACATATGTTCCCATGTATTCCTATCTGCTGAGTTTGGAAACTTCTGCATATCCTATGTATGTGAGCTTTATACAAAAAATCTTAGGCTGCCTATAACATGTGTTTGGGGGCCAGGGGAGCATTTTAATTAGAGCAGCTCTCCAGGAACCATTCTAATTAAAAATAGCTTGCAATGTATTAAGTTCCCATGCATTTAAAAATGGCCATAGGATGCTTTATCTGAACCTCATTTGCCAGGGTTTAGATAAAGCACCCCCATGGCCATATTAAAATGTGCAGGAGCGTATACATGAGATGGTGAGACCATGCTGGAGCGTTCCAATACAGGCAGCTATAACTTGGACAAACAAGGAAGCCAGTCATAAAATACGTTGAAGAAAAAGGGGAATGGCATTCGACTAAATATGTTGGATCTCCACTAGTTTTAAAAGCTAAGCAGGGTTATGTTTCATTAACAGTTACTTGAATGACAGTATCCAAAGGCAAAAAGGAAAGCAAAAAGTATTCATTTCGTACTCAGTTTATTGCATACAGGCCTCACAAAACTATTACTGGTGGAGAGGAAATACAGACCTTGCTTTAGCTTAGTAGATGTGGTAGTTCTTTTTTTTGAGAGATCAACCCATTCAATTTCTTGCTGGAATGGATTCTTCACAAATAAGGATAATCCCTCATTTAATGTTTACACACTTGGTTACCTCTCAGCATTCGGTCCTGTCATATTAAGCTTTACAATTTTTACTTAAAAAGTGCCCGGATTCATTTATGCATTTATAGCTTTTACTGTAGTTATGGATCATGTGGCATTCAACACAAGCCAGAAATAGCAAAGAACAGCCATGGTTTTAAATCACAATTTCCCAAAAACCTGTGCATGATCTTATATACTTTTTCTGTGACATGCTACTGTCCCAGCTGTGGCATATTCAGCCAAATGTCTATTTAAACAAATTTGAAGTGTCAGGAACTAGACTAGTTTCTCTCCTCTTTCCTTACCACTTTAAATCAATCATTTGCATTCAGTTTCCCTTTACCTCGGGAGAATGGAGACAGGCTGATATGTACCTACTTCTGTGGGTTCATTTCACAAATATGTAGCAAGATTCATTTCAATATGCAGCAAACTGAGAAACAGATTATGAGCCATATTTTGAGTGAGAGAGACACAGAATGCCACTATATATGAACATTATCAGAAAAGCTGAGAAGTAGGTGAAAACAAGCAAAAAAAAGAGAAGAGAGTCCTTAATATGACAAGTGAAGCCAGCACAGGGGAAATTATTTTAGCTAAACTCATATATTTTCCTCTGTGATGGAGGGGGCAAATATAAGTTTTATTTTTTAACAAACTTATAGCTCAGATGAGTGTTTTATTTGTATTAAATGAACAAATACATTTGAACTCATCTCCTCTCTTCGTATCATATTTTGTCATTTAAATGTTGAATTCCATATCTAGAAACTCCTGTATGTGAAACATTTTTACTCTTCACCATTGGACCTGAAAGCTCAGGAAACAGCTTTTTGCACTTGCAAAAACTTGACAGGAAGCTCAGAAGCTGACAGCAATGCCAAACAGGCCACCTATTGGTTACCATTCCTGGTGACAGCTTAGAACTTGAGCATACTACTCCTGAATTTCTTTTAATTAGGTTAGTTGCATAGATAGGCTGAAAACAGGTCTAACTTATTATAACAGCATCTGGAATAATTGCAAATGCATGTTAAGAGACTGTTAGCACAAGGTCAAGAGCTACAGGCAAATTAAAAGAGAAGGAAAAGTTGTTCCATAATGTTAATCCAAAAGTGTAAAAGTGAAGCACTTTTAAGAATACAGGATTTTTTTTAATAAGAAAATCCTAACTTGTATTGTAATTGGCATCAAGATTTTGGGATTCTTTTTTGAGGTGGAATTTTATCTCCTGGGAAAGAAATTGTATGACATTATACTTCTTAAGTGGAATATCCTGGCAGTTTTTAACAGAAAAAGTTAGACTTGCTGCAGCTTTGGAAGTAAACTTGCTTCAATGACTTATACTTCCCATTAAAAAAATAAATTATTATACAGTATAATGTACCAGGACTATATACTTTGTTTTAGCTCAGCCATTCTGTTTCTGTGTTTCTCTGTCCATCCCAAATTCCCCCTACCCCCTTCCTTTTCTTCCTCCAGTCATGTCTCAGTGGTCTGACCATTCTACCGTATTATGACTTTCAAGTCTAGGCAAATGATATTTTAAAATAATTTCATTATAAATCAGAGTTCACAAACAACATTTCCATGTTGGCATTTTATTCACTTAAATAAACTTAACCTGGGGCTCAATATGCTACCTGGCAGTCAATATTAAAAATCCACTGTGGTCAAGAGTCTTGTAGGTCACAAGATACAATTTCAGTGCACTAATTCGTCCAGAATTTTTTTTT